>NW_021604687.1:2413450-2416832 GCF_004785775.1 Grammomys surdaster
TTAAGATTGTTATCTTAGTATATTAATATATTTATATATTTATATAACGTATTATATATTATTATATATTATATATTATTATATATTATTATATATTATATATTATTATATATTATATATATAATATATATATAACCTCACCTTTTTCCCCTTCTCAAACCATGAAAAGCCCTTGCTTGGGTGTAGTGACTGACTTCCAAAACCCAAGTAACTTACAAATTAAAGTGATGAGATCTGTATGTGGAGAGGTGATTTGCATGTGTAATGCATGTGTAATCCAGGAAAGGTGTTCCTTAGGTCTGTTACAGGCTTTCTATTTGACTTAGGCTCCAACGTAACTGCAATTTAATGTTGGTAGTATAGCAAATTATAAATAGATTTGTTGTATGTTTTGAAGTCACATGCTAACATGCTTAAATCTGGATATCAGAATTTGAGCAGTTACTGAAATGTATGACTGTCTAATATACTGATTACAAAGTGTTAAAAAAAGATTTGTGTGTGTGTGTGTGTGTGTGTGTGTGTGTGTGAATGGAATTGATCTGCTTGCTCAGTGGAGGCTATGACTGTCCCTGTTGAGGCAGTTTGGTCAGCGAGTGCGTTTCCCTCAGATATAGGATCTGGCAGGGGACTGTGAGATCGGATGTGTTGGATATAGATGAGGGAGGCTCTCTCCTGTAGGAGGGCAGAGACCTGTATGAGTAGAGGGGAGAGTGGGTTGTCATCTAGTTTGACAAATGATCTTGACAACCAGGGGAGCAAATTGACAACATATACACTGTCTGAAAAGAGGTTGGGGGGCCCTTGACTTCTTTTAGAGCTAGGTAAATGGCATATAGTTATTTATATTGGGAGGAGTGATGGGGAAGCTCTTTGAATCGGAGGATAGGGGGTTCATCCTCAGGGAAGTAGTATATTACTTCTGCAGCTCCCCTCTTCCACATGGCATCAGTAATAGTGTTCAACGTTGGTGCCCAAGTTGGGCGGATTACTGGACCACCTTCCCTTCTGTCTCTGCTACATTTTTGTCCCTACATTTCTTTTAGAGAGAAAAAATTCTGGATCAAAAATTTTAAAGATGGATTGGTGACCCCATCTCTCCACTGGGAGCCCTGCATATCTACTGACTGGTGTCTTCTGGTTCCATCTCTCCACTGTTGGGCACTTTGGCCAACACCAACCATAGTTGACCCCATTGAGTCTTGGGAGCCTCTCACATATTCTACTTTAATCTTCTTTTATTCTTCTGCATAATTCCATCCCCTCTTCATTCATTTTTCATTTGATATTACTTACCTTAGCTGGCCATAAAACTCATTCTTAGTAATTTTTTTTGTTTGATTCAACAGTCAATGAAGTGTTTGAAGAGATTAGAAATTATACAAAAACATACTTTACATTTATCCTTATCCATCCAGAATTTGGTAATAACCAAGACAATCCCCCAAAGACATTTCCACTGCTAAGTCTGGTTTAGATGATTGCTATACTGTTGACTTTCTCTCAGACAGTGCTCTGCTGTATCAAGTTCACAATTACAGCCAACCCAAATACCATCAGGTAACATTCTGCCTCTCTGTGAAGAATTTCTTATAAACTTCTTGTGCTTTTCTTTCAGTAAATTTGGGTTTTATTAGAAAATCACTGGATTCTGTTTTCACTTTCAAATACATTCCTGTGTAGATACAGCTTATTACACAATAGTTGACATTTTGCATTGTTGGCACTTTCAGATGTCTGTCGTTCCATTACTTCCTGACATGTTTATTTTGAGACAAATGCCTATTACCAACTTCACAGTTCATCTTCTCTTTATCATGCATAATATATGGGTTATATCCCTTTCTAGGTACCTCTCAAGTTTTCTCTTTGTTGTATGTTTTCAGCATTTTCTTGAAGTTCAGGAGATTCTTGGATTTATGGGTTGGGAGAGTTGTACATCAAATTTGAGAAATGCTTTATAGAAATCTCTACAGCTTTGTTGAATTCTGTCTTTGCTGTCTCTGGGGTACAAGTTGCACACATGTTAAAACAGTTGTTATCCACAAGACTACTAGCAATATTTTTCTCAGTCTTTGTTCTCTATAAAATTTGATTTGGATAGATTCTAATATTATGTCTTCCATATTATTTCTCTTTTCTTTGTCAATGCCTGCTACTATATTATTAATCTATCTAGTTCAATATCCACTTAGAAATTGTATTAAATCCTAGAAATGTAATTATGCCTTTTAAACATATCTTTCCTTTCCCTTTTAAGGAAGCACTGTACCCAGTTTTGCAGATGGCTGCCCACCTTCTACCCTTTCATATGACTTGTTTTGTGATTTATACATAATACTAGCACTAAAACTCCCTCTAATTATCCTATTTAACCTACTTGAGCCCATACTTCATGTTTGATTTTCACTTAATCATCTTCTTAAGTGCCCTGTGTCCAATAATAGCCATGTTTTGAAATTATGACATCAACATAAGAGTGGAGGGAAACAAATCAGTTTAAAATACTCCTGATTAAGTACTATCGTTATTTTAGTTTTCTGAGGGAAGTTGTATGTGAGAGACAGAGATGGAGCAGT
Organism: Grammomys surdaster; assembly: GCF_004785775.1. NCBI lineage: Eukaryota > Metazoa > Chordata > Mammalia > Rodentia > Muridae > Grammomys > Grammomys surdaster. Next base: position 2,416,030 of record NW_021604687.1, read on the forward strand.
GTGTGCTGAGTACATGATATTATGCTCACCTACACACACAGGCCTTTCTGATGAAATTTAAGTGCCTGTCTATTTTAAGATTTGCCCAGTTTTAAATTATTCGGCTCAAGTGTATTGGGCTTGTTATACCATGAAGCTCCACTACTTTGGTTCAGTTTGTTCTTTAAAAGTAAGGTCTGCTTTGTGATTTCATATTATAGAATTGGATCAGATTGAAGTCTATAACTAATTTTAACATCTCCACTAACTACCTCTGACAAATAAGAAGGCACTTATAGAAACACTAACTAGGAACAATGAAGCATAGGTCTTGTGGTTTTAGAAATTCGCCAAAAGAGTTTAACCTATTGGTCTCTTGCAGTCCTTGACCAAATTTATGTGCTTTTTTTTTCATATGACCCTATTTTTTTTCCTTCCTAGGACTTGAGATTTCTCCTTTCCAGAACTTTGACTCTTCTTGCTGTATATTTCCCATCTCTTCTTTAATCTGTCACATAATTTATAGCTGCTTTGGCGTCCACAAACTCATTTTGTTGTTGTTGTTATTGTTTTGTTTGTTTGGTCTCTTTAGCCCAGTGATTCTTCTGTGGTTTCCCACACTATTCTTTGGCAAACAGATTGTTGACAGGCAACAAGGAAGGCAAATGTAGGTTTAGGTTTTTTTCTTGATTTTTTTTTTCCCCAAGAGATCATAGTATGTATTCAGTTTCTGAAACACCTGCTTCACACATTTTGGGGATATTAGACAGAAAGACAGATAGATAGATAGATAGATAGATAGATAGATAGATAGATAGATAGAT
>NW_021604687.1:2416842-2484766 GCF_004785775.1 Grammomys surdaster
AGATAGATAGATAGATAGATAGATAGATAGATAGATAGATAGATAGAAGAGATATAATATTTGAGAGTTTTATGCATGTATAAAGTGTATTTTGATCACAGTTTCCTCTGGTCCTCCTACGTTTTCTCAGATTCCCCTTACCCTCACTTCCCAACTTCACATCATTTTAAAACAACAACAAAATCCAGTTTGTGCTGTCTTCATACAAATGTGTAGAATGGTGACCTACCAGGAGCCAGACCTCTAAGAAAACCATCTCTCCCTCCTTACCATCCATCAACTGTAAATAACTCCTCAGTTCAGGGTGGTGGCTCTTGAACCCTCCCTCTGTGCTACAGTGCTGACTTTTCCTGAGTTCTGTGTAGGTCTTGTGCAGACAACGCATGTCCATCATGATTGTAACAGTCCTGTAGCATTCAGAGATTTCACCACAGTCCTCCCTCTACTGTGGTACTTAAAAATTACCCCTTCTTCTATCGTGGTCCTTGAGCCTTAGGTAGAAGGTGTGTTATATAGATGCCCCATTTGTGGGAACACACTCTACAGACATTAATTTCCTGCACTTCGACCAGTCATAAGTCTTTGCATTAACTACCACCTATTGCACCATATTCTGCCTGAGTTTTTAGATCTGAACTAATTATGGGTATAAAGATATCAACTTAGTGGACAGATTAGTACTATGTCTATTTAGAAGAAGGATAGTAGTGGGTTCACCCCTAGAGCCTGTTAGCTTCCCTGCCATGTCTTCCAACCTAGATGTATAGTACAAGACATGCACTTCTTCCGTGAAGTGGGTCTTAAACCTAATCAGAAAGCAGTTGGTTTCACATAATATTTTTGCCACTAGCACCTGTGAGCATATCTTGTCCATTGGTCTGATATTGGTAAGACTCTTGATAACATTTATGTCCAATAGGCTACATAGAATCATTTTGGTCTATGAAAGATATTTATGGAGGGGGGAAGCTTCTTCAAAAGGAGTAACTCTATGGACTTCTCTATGTCCTGTGACAAAAGTGCATAGTGTACCCAGAAATAATGTCTTACTATCAAATTCTGATGGGGAGCCAAGGACAGTGACAATAACATTCATTGTTTGATAGTCTCTGGGACACCCCTGTACAATATCTCAGGAAAAGCTGCCAATGCCTGACCCTCAGCATTGTATTTGCCATCCTGTTGCTTCTTTGAGATGCATGATCCCCTGTGTACCGTAACAACAACTAACTTTTACATTAATGTATATGTGGGTATATGGGTGAAGTACATAAAACTGTAGGTTTGTCATAATTACATGGTTGAAGGTCAAAGTCAGGGCTTCGCATATGATAGGAAATAGCACTTACACTGAGGTGCACTTAAAGCCCTTTCTTTCTTCTGTCATGGAAGAAAATATCTCCATTTAACCATCATGACTGTAAAGAAATGTTCTGCTTTCATGGTTCTCCTTTAATTTTTAAAATGAGGAGTCTTAATAAAAATGTTCCATCTGGTTGTATGAGTTTAAATAAAATCTGGACTTTGTCTTCTGCTCCCAGTTATGCTGAGGTAATGAGATCACGCGGGATTCATCTTTGTTTGGATAAGAATTTAACATTTGTTATCCTAAAAGGAAGTCAGTGCATATCAATAAAACTTGGAGGAAAATCGCTTCGAAATATTTAATTCTTGGAATGTATTTTTCCTATTTGTTAAAGATACATGATTTTGTTTACTGAAGGAAGTTTTATATTACATAATTATAAAAGCCCATTTGCCATTTCTTATGAACACAGCAATGCATAAACTACAAAAGTATATAAAAATGCATGTGTGTTTTTCAGATGCATAAAAATGATGGCTTCTAATTGGTAATCATTCATTCTCTCTCTCTCTCTCCCTCTCTGTCTCTCTGTCTTTCTCCCTCTTCCTCTCGCTCTTCCCCTCCCCCTCCCCCTCCCCCACCCCTCCCTACCTCCCTCCCTACCTACCTCCCTCCCTCCCTCTCTTAACTCAATGTGAAAAACTTAGAACAATATTTATAAAATGCCAATTAAAGATTTGGCATCAGTTCACTCTCTGTCTTAGTGTGGCTACCAGTGGTATGTGGGGAAAATACAAAATACACTGCATAATTTCTAGCAGGCAATTTATGCCCATGGTTACATTTTTTCTGAATTCAACTATGAGTATCATAATTAGAAAATTGTTTTAAATTGTATAGCAGCAAGAAATTAATTTTGCAAATACCTTAAACTCATGCTGATATAGTAGGCTGCTGGTCATGTTCTGCCAAATTTTGTACCTGATTTCCCGTTTCTTCACTTCTCTTTCCAGGAAAACAGTTGGAGTTTTCTGCTGTGGACCCAGTTCTATTTCCAAGACTCTTCATAATTTGAGTAACCGGAACAACTCATATGGGACCAAATTTGAATACAATAAAGAATCCTTCAGCTGAAGCGTTAGGAGACTCTACTGGGACTCTAAAGAGGAACAAGTGCAATTTCTAAGACTTAGAGACACAGCTGAATCAAGCAGCTGTGCTAAGCCAAAGAATATCAAGGTTTTGCTATTTATGATTATTTAAAATGGGAATTCAGAAAATGTGGCAAAATGACATGGTTAATCTGCAAGCCAAGGGGGCCCTGAAGAATATCTGATGTGGTGATTCACATTTTGATGGGCAAATTAAAAGAATGCTGTTAGACGCACACTGCTGATTTTTATGGGAAATTCAAGAACTCTCTAACGAGGAGCTGAACTCACTTACTCTGAAGCTGATAGCCTCAGCCCTCTTTAAATTGTTTTTGGTTGAACAGATTCAAGATTGAACAAAATTAAAAATTCATTGAAACTCAGACTCCATTTTCTATGTTGTGCATAAGTTGTGCATAAGTGGAGTAGCTTTAATTTGGATCGGCTCCAGGCAAACACTTGGAGGTTGAAACTACAGCACAAAACTTTCTATCAATACGGGTACTTCATGTCTGCTGCTTCACTACTGACTCTCAATCCTCCCTATAGTGTTCCTAATCTACATGCTCACAAGCCTTATGCCCATGTGGATGTCTTATTTTTGTATTTTATCGTCTGTCTAGGAAAATCTGCTCCCCCTTAGCCAACCTTCGACCCAATGATTTAATGGAACTGTTTGATCACCAGTTTGTTCAAGTTAGTGCTATCGCATAGTAATGACAACTGAAAGCATAGCCTCCTAAAGTGCTTTTATAAGTTTATGCTTAGACACCAAATAGCTTTATATCTTGCACCAAACACAGAAGCACAAGACCTCTCTCATTTGACCCCTTTGAATTTCATTTCAGATAAAAGATGTTTAAATCATGTTCCAGAAGTGGGACTCCACTTTGCTTTCTACAAAAGTAGAACTTCTTCAGTATTTATTCAAATTTCAGTTTAGAATCACAAATATTATTTTTTGACTGTTTGATATGGTGAGTTTCTAGCTTTAAGTACCCTGTTCATGTGATCCAGTCAATGTTTGACCTCTCATTATTTAATATTCCTGAATCAGAAGGAAAATCTACTTTACTACCTTAATAAAAAGATATTCATATAGTTTAATTTGGTAGATAACTCTTAATGCTACCGGATAGAACACATTGCTGAAATTAGTTCCCTGACTTATGATTGTTAATCTTTTGTATATCACATGGTAACGGTTAATCCTGTTATTATTTAGTTTTAATGTGATTCATCACTAACAGACAAGCATACTAAAACATCTAGCTAGCACCAAATAACTACCTGTATATTTAGTTATACATATAATTTTTTTTTTTATTCTTGGAACACTTTCTTATCCCTACTCTGGGCAATGTGCAATTCTTGTGTAGATTGAACTGTGGAGACATATAAACTATGACATCTTGGCAATGGTGTCTAGAATAGAAAGGGTTTTCACAAAACGCATATTACAAAGAACTCATAAAAATAAACTTGGGTTTGTTCATGCTTGGTGTGCAATACTCACTCCTTACTGATCATAACTTACTTATATGACTATGTGAATTCATCACATTTCAAAAATTCAGGTCAAACTTAGAAAAAAGGTGATATTTCAGACTTGCAGGCTATGTTGAGCGAACTTCCTTGCCTAATCTAAATTCCAGTGCATGTTCAAGCATCTATATGTTAAACATAGCTTATTTTTGAACAAGAATAAATTAAAGCTTTATCACACAAGTAGAAGACAGCTTTGTTTCCTTTGATAGATTCTATGATGGCAGTTACTGTTTTGTAAGCCTTAAATCACAATTTTGATGGCAATAAATATTAAAATTAAAATGGTGTCCATGGAATTTCTATAAGCTTACCTTTGCAACAGATAAATGAGCAATTTCGAGAAGAGGGAGTTGTTGGTTTGTGACAAAAACAAAAATGAATGAAGAAGTACTGCCTAACTACACACCTGCATGATAATCTTCAGAATTTGGTTTCTATGATTGTTGATGTCATAGTCTGGTCATGTGAATGTTGCAAATTACCTCTTACACTGGCCTTAAGATTTTTCATTTGACCTTGGTGAGTAATATAAAATAGTACTTGCTTTATCAATTGTTTTAAAACAAACTCTCAGTAAGACAAATCATCTTCAAACTTGCTATGTAACCAAAGATAGCCTTAAACTTCATTTCCTCCTGTCTCTTGCTTCCCAAGTTCAAGAATTATAACCATGTATATTCCCAAATACTGAAATATATCTTTTTGAGAAAGTAATGCAATTGTTCTATGATATATCGCATGCTGGATATAATCTGAGGACACATGCATTCTCAAACAGCAAGATCATATATTTAAGAATCTATAGAGGGCATAATTTCCTCTATTGTTCTCTCTCCCTGTATATTCTTTTTTATTTAAGAAATCATCATTACGTTATAGGATGATACTAATTAATTTTATAGATAGAATCTACTTTATATGCTTTTAATCAAAGAATTCAGTAAAACTTTAAACTAGTTTTTAAGTCGCTTCTCATTTAGGTAAGGAGAAGAGGCTGTAGTTTTTACATATATCTAAGCTCAAAGATCTCAGCGTATATACATATATATTATGTAAATATATATACATATATATAATGTATGTGTATATACATATATGTGTATGTACATGCCATAGTAGGTAGATAGATAGATAGATAGATAGATAGATAGATAGATAGATAGATAGATGTGTGTGTATGTACACATGCATATGTGAATGTATACCACATGTGTGCCTTTTGACTATGGATACAGAACGAATCAGATTCCATTAATGTATGTGTATATGTGTCTCTGTATGTATGTATACAGAGAGAGAGAGACAGAGAGACAGAGAGAGAGAAACTATATCCAGATGTTTAGGGCTTTCTTCTCTTCAACATTAATGTCATATAAAAAAGAAATGCTACTTAATTCATTTATTGACATTATGACTGTGAAAACACAAACACTCTTAAAAAGCACAGTGGACAAACCATATGATGAAATGTTTTCTGCACACTATCTGATTATGACTTACCCAGTCAGTGGTTCCTTGAAGCACTTACTGAAAAAATGTAATGGATTTAAGTTAATGTACATTGCTAGAGTCTCATTAAGGAAAAAAAAAAAGGTGACATTGTCATCAGTAGATAGATAGTATTGTCACATTGATACTAAATAATGTTCCTTGCATTAAAACATATTTTTATTTTTAGTTTATTTTTTACTTATTCACTTTACATCCTGTCATTACCCCCTCTCAGTCACACCCTCCCACAATCCTTACCCTTGCTTCTCCCCTTTTCCTCTGAGCAGGTGGGAATTCACCTAAGTATCTCTCATCCTGGTATTTCAAGTCTCTGCAAGGCTAGATGCTATTTCTCCCACTGAGGGTAGACAAGGCAGCCCAGGTTGAAGAACAAATCCCATATACATAGAGGCAAAAGCTTTTGGGATAGCCCAAAAGCTAAACACAGTCAAACAGTGTTCGGGGCCCACATGAACACCATGTTACAATCTTCTACATGAGTATAAGAGGCCTAGGTCCAACCCTTTTAGGTTCTTTGGTTATTGGTTCAGACTCTGAGATCCCCAAGCATCCAGGTGAGTTGTCTCTGTTCTTCCTGTGTGGAGTTCCTATTCCCTTCAGGACCAGCAATTCTTCCTTCTATTTTTCCATAAGGACTCCAAACCCCATCCACTGTTTGACCGTGAGTGTCTGTATGTGTCTCAGTCAGCATCTGGGTGGAACCTCTCAGAATATACTACAAGTATAACAGAGTGTCATTAATAGTGTCAGGGATTGGTTCTTGCCCATGGGATGGGTCTTAAGTTGGGCCAGTTATTGTTTGGCCATTCCCTCAGTCTCTGTTCCATCCCACTTGCCTGCATATTTTATAGACAGGATAAGTTTTGTGTTGAAAGTTTTGTGTGTGGGTTGGTGTTTCTATTACTCCACTGGAGTTCCTGCCTGGCTACAGGAGATGGCCTCTTCAGATTCCATATCCCCAGTGTAGTGTGTCACAGTTAAGGTCACCCCCAGTGATTCTTGAGTACCCCAATTATCCTAGGTCTCTTTCTCATCATAGAGATGCTCCCCATATCCATACTTCTGTCAGTTGTAGATATCCTTCCAATTTCATGGTCATCTGACCATCTCACCTGTCCTTCCCCACACTGATCCTGAACCCCTCTTCCCCTTCCCACACTCACTCCCTCCCAGTTCCCTCTATCACAAATAACACTGCTATGAATATAGTTGAAAAATTGTCATCATATGATGTTGAACCATCTGTTGTGGGTATGCCTAGGAGTGGTATAGCAGAGTCTTGAGGTTGAACTATTCCGAGTTTTCTGAGAAACCACCAATTAATTTCCAAACTGCTTACATGAGTTTATATTCCCACCAGCAATGAAGGACTGTTCCTCTTGCTCTATATCCTGTTTAGGATGTATTATCTTTTAAGGTTTGTCTTAGCCATTCTGATGTGTGTATGGTAAAAACTCCAAGTTCTTTAGATTTACATTTTCCTGATGACTAAGGACTTGGAACATTTCTTTAAGTGCTTCTTGGCTATGAGAGATTCCTCTGTTGTTAATTCACTGTTTAGCTTGGTAACCCACTTTTTATTCGGGATATTTGAATTGTTTGTGTCTAACTTCTTGTGTTCTTTGTAAATTTTGGATATTAGCCTCTGTCAGATGTAAGGTTAGTGAAAAATTTTTCCCAATATGTAGGCTGCCATGTTGTCCTATTGACATGACCTTTACCTTGCAGTCCCATGTGGTCCTATTTATTAATTGTTGGTCTTAGTGCCTGCGCCATTGATGTTCTGTTTAGGAAATTGTCTCCTGTTCCAAAGCATTAAAGGGTATTTCTCAATTTCTCTTGTATGAGATTTAGTGTGTGTTGAGGTCCTTCATCCACTTGGACTTGAGTTTTATGCAGGGTAATAGATATGGATTTATTTTCATTATTCTACATGTAGACACCCAGTTAGATCAGCATCATTTATTGAAGATGCTTTCTTTTTTCCATTGTATAGTTTTGGTTCTAAAAAAAGAAAAAAAAAACAAGTTCAATAGGTCTGTGAGTTTATTTCTGAGTCTTGGATTTGATTACATTGATCAACCTGTCTGTTTCTGAACTAATAGCATACAGGTTTTATCCCTATTGCAACTTAAGGTCAGGGATGGTGATTCCTCCTGAAGTTCTTCTATTGTTCAGGATTGTTTTAGCTATCCTCGATTTTTTGTTTTTCCATATGAAGTTGAGAATTACTCTTTCAAGGTGTCTAAAAAGTTGCATTTAAAATGTAATGGGGATTGCATTAATTCTGTAGACTGCTTTTGCTTAGATGGCCATTTTCACTATGTTAATCCTCCCTATCCATGAGCACGGGAGATCTTTCCATGTTCTGATATCTTCTTCAATTTCTTTTGTCATTACCTTGAAGCTCTTTTCATACAGATCTTTCACATACTTGGTTACAGTTACACTAAGATATTTTACATTATTCATGGCTATTGTAAAGGGCATTGTTTCCCTAATTTCTTTCTTTGTCCATTTATCATTTGTATAAAGGAAGGATACTAATTTGAGTTAATTTTGTATCCAGCCATTTTGCTGAAGGTAATTGTCAACTGCAGAAATTCTCTGATAAAATTTTTGAGGTTGCTTAGATATACTATCATATCATTTGCAAATAGGACTACTTTGACTTCTTCCTTTCCAGCTTGTATCCCCTTAACCTTTATTTGTCTTACTGCTCTGGCTACAACTTCAAGTACTATATTAAATAGACAGGGAGAGAGTGGGCAGTTTTGTCTTGTCCCTGATTTTATTGGAATTGCTTCAAGTTTGTTTCATTTTAGTTTGATGTTGGCTATTGGCTTGCGGCATATTGATTTGACTATGTTTAGGTATATGGTGTGTATCCCTGATTTCTCTAATGTGTTCAACATGAAGGGGTGTTGTGTGGGAAAAAAATAGGCTTTCCACGCTGTGGGTCCCACATGCACTAGGAGGTCTAAGGTTCCAGCAATGACACGAGGAAGTCCTTGGTTCCAAAAGGGTTTATTGTCATGGTGGATGGTGGATGAATCTGGATGTACCCCAGTAAAATTCAGGGCAGTCCGGAGATAAATAGGGAGAGAGGAAGGGGAAGGATCTGGGGAGGAATGCTTCATTTGCTCCACCCTCTGACCTTCATTAGTATGTAAATCTCTAGGGCCTGAGGCCTATAGACACACCCTCTACCTGTGCACTTGGGGAGGGGCTGTAATGTCCTACGTGACTGAACAATGTATGTCTATGAAGACGAGACTGTGAGTCAGGACACTGGGTTCTGGGGGCACAGACGAACACCTGCCAGTTCTCATGTAGAGTCTCAGGGTTCTAGGTCCATGCCCAACCATGAACCAGAATACCCTTATGTAGTCCCACATCTCCTCCCCTTTGCGTTTTTAAAATGGGGGGGGGGGTCACTGTGGTGAAAATTTTGGATGAGGGAGCCAAAAGAAAGCACTATGTAGGCCAGAGGGGTTAGCACAATTAAGTCACAGGATAAGGGGAGTTAAGGGTAGGGGTTGGAAAGGCAAGGGATTGTTGAATCAATTGAATACATGTGGTACAGTTTGAGGGTAATAACACCTGACTAATCTAGATAGACATTAAGTTTTCCTCACTAACATGTAACTTTAGCTATTTGATATTGGCAAAAGAGTTCATCTATAGCTGGAGGATTTAACATTTGTCTCTGGATCTTCAGTCAGATGGTGTGGCTGAAAGAAGGCAGCTTGGCACCCTAGGCAGGTTCCAGGAGGTGGCATTGTCTCTGCTGGACTTGTGGGAGCATCTGTAGGATAATCACAACAGGAAAGCAGGGGGATGTCTGCAAAGGGTGTGTAGTAAGCATTAGGCTATTTGGGAGCAAGCACGTCATGGTGTGCCATTGAGATCCTAGAAAAGCAAAGGTGTTTGAGGAAATGTTAGTCTTTGAAGGCACCTTTGAGTCTGTTTTGGATTGCTGAGGGAAAAAATATCATCATGTTAATTATGTATGATAAGCAGCAACAGTTTGTGTGTAAAAGGAAACTAGTTGTTAATTAGTAGCTGAGAAATGGTGATCAGCATAGTTGATTTGACCTGTGGAAGTAGAATAAATGACTTTTGAACCTTGAAGAAATCTTAAAAAGTTGAAAAAAAAATGTTGGACATATACCACGAATGTTAGAGACAAAAGGAGACATTTTAACAAAATTTTCCCCCAGGGTATCAGTCTTTCACAGGATGCCTGCTAGCCTAGTGTAGTCTTCCCCCATTCCTCCACCATTTACTGCTGGTTACAACCCAGCCGGTTTGCCTGAAGCAACAGGGCTGGCTCCCTGCTTGTTCCTTTCCCCACTTCACCTCCTAGGTCATTTGTGGTCAGCTACAGCCCAGATGGCTTGCCTGAAAGCAGAGGGTCTGAGACCCTGTCTGCTCCCTTCACTCCTGTATACCTCACAGTTTCTTTCTTGCAACTAAAAACTCCAAGCTGAGCCATGAGAAACTGCTCTCCTCCTACGAGCTTCTCCCAGGAGCTGCGGCTATGCTCCAGATTCCACATGTCTCCCCACCATGGCTCAGTTTTACACAGCCTGTTATTCCTTCTGACTCTCCTGTCAAGTCTCTATGTTTCTTGCTTTGAGCTTTTCTTCAAGGTTGGCCTTCTTTTTCTACTCTACTTTTAGGACTACTAAGAATAACAAATGGGGAATACCCTGGCTTCTCTGCTAGAGCTCCCAGCCACCATGTGGCAGCCCAGCCACCACATGACAGAGCATGTCTCTCCCCTACTGCTTCTAAATCCGCCATTAATGCCTTTTCCCCCAACAGGAACATCTAAAACAACATTGTTTGTGCTTCTCAACCCAAAATTTCCGTGCTTTTTGTTTAAACGGGGGCATGTGGGCATGTGGGCAAGTGATCGGCCAACCCACAGCAGAGAGAAACAAAGTGGGGGAGGGAGAAGAAAGAGACCCTGGCTGCACCCGCGAGTGAAATTTGGTTACTGTACTTGCTTAGCAGACTCGGCAGCCTGCCCAGCTTGTTTGAAGATGTGGGTCCTCATGGCTGGAACACAGAGGTCCTCCAGGTGAGAGATTAATCAGCTGCAGCTTCAGTTAAATAGGGAGGGAGGAAGGGAGAGGATCTGGGGAGGATCTAGAAAGAAATGCTTAATTTGCTCCACCCTCTGGCCTTCATTAGTATGTAAATCCCTAGGGCCTGAGACGTATAGTTACACCCTCTACCTGTGCACTTTGGGAGAGGCTGTAATGGCCTAAGTGACTGAACAATGTATGTCTATGGAGACAAGACTGTGAGTCAGGACTCTGGGCTCTGGGTGCGTGGCTGAATGCCTGCCAGTTCTCATGTAGAATCTCAGGGTTCTAGGTCCATGCCCAACCATGAACCAGAATACCCTTAAGCAGTCCCACAGTGTTGGGTTTTCTCAAAGGCTTTTTCAGAATCTAATGTGATAAAGTGTGTGTCTATGAAATGTCCTATCAAACTATAGCCTATTGCTTATAACTAAGATAATTCTACAATGAGTAAGTATACAACATGTTGTGACTTTTCTTCCAAAGGAAAAAGCTCAAGTAAATTTATAGATCTTTTACTCTCATTAAAGATACATACATAGTTAAAGATACATACATATTCAAGATACAATATATATTTTCAAAACTATACTGCTTTTTAGACTTTCATATTGAAATTGTGTATGTAAAATTCCAGAGGATAACCTATAGAAAATGGGAGGAACCACATGGCCACAGCAGATAAAGAACAGAACATGAAGTGGAGGACTATTGCTAGAGAAACAGGGTGAGACGTGTGTTAAAAAATGTCACATTGTCAATTAACACCAGTTCTGGTATTGTTACTGTTTAATCACAATGGATGAGCTTTGCACAATGCCATGACCAAGCTTTATATTGTCTATGCACCTTTAAAGCTGATTTTAAGAAAAGCATATTCGAATGAAAATGAAATGCAGCTAGCTTATGCAATGACATTTTCCAAACTTCATAATGTGGTAGTGGCTACCTTACAGTTGAAGAAAGTATAATCCTTTTATCAAAAGATGATGGGTATGCTGTGTCATTTGATGCTATAAGAGCTCTAGAAAGCAAACTAAGTCTGGGAAAAAATTTGAACTCCCTTAATTGCTGACTAATTTTGTATTTTAGGTGGGAAATCACCCAGAATTTCTAGCAAAGGATGAGTATTTTTGTTTGTTTCTTTGTTTGTTTGTTTGTTTTTGTTTTTTGGTATTTTTGTTTGTTTGCTTTTTACTGTCTTTCACCTCAAAGAAAAACCAAATAATCAGAATAGTTATGAATGTAAAGAAATTAAGAAACTAATATTGAATAAATGTTCTTCTGAGAGCTAAAGAGGTGGCTCAGCCTTATATATAGGCTAGGCTTACAACCAAAATAAATGTTCATTTGAGCCACTTTCTGAATGGTTATGCTTTCCACCTTAACATTGACATTTTCGTTTCTATAGGATAAGTAATTGGGAACTGTATATTCTCAACTTTAACCTTTATGTGCTGAGTCTAAGACTTTAGTTTTATTTATTTTGAGGTGATTTTATTTTATATGCTCAACTCTTATATTTGTTTCAAAAAACTAATACACTAAATATTTATGAAATTTAGAAAGTCAAACCTAAGTAAATTTTAGGTCAAGAAAAAACAACAATATGTAATCTATTCATTATAAAATCGACATGCAATTTTACATTTGATCGGTGTCAGTTTCAGCTTGCCTAAATGTTAACAGGCTGTCCAACTTACATTCTGGTCATAACTCCTGCTCCAGCTCACCACAACCTCAATTTTCAAATGTGTGCTCTCTACAAAATGAAGAATAATAGAGTACCTCCAGGTTTGTCTGACATTTGGATAGTTGGGAAATGAGAAATTTGCATCACTTTGCCTGCTATCATCTGAAAATTGATTTACTTATCAGTAAGTTGAAGGCCAGAATTTTCTCTATAAATAATTCTGTTTATTTTTTTCTTTTCTGTGTTGGCTGTGAATTTCAAAAGAATTTGTAATTCACCTTTACCTGAATGAGTAAAATGCTTTAGTATTCATGAATATGATGACCAATAGATCTAAAATATACATCACTTTGTGGACAAAGTTGGAATAGGATGATGACTTTGTTTAAGCAGAATGAAAAGAGTTTGCTTCAGGATAAAAGACTTTACATTATTCATATTCCTAAATAAAAGTTCTTTACCTTACAGAATTACTCTTTATTTTCTCGTTTAAAATCTATTCCTGAGTTAAATAAGAATCTGTTGTGTTCCAATTTGCAGAACATTTAATAGTGATGACAGGATTTTAGGGTTTAAGCAGGTTATTTCATTATACAGTTCTGAAAGTTTTCAAATCAATTCCTGCCATGCAGCAATCCTTCAAGTCATTTAATTTCCAAGAACCTACTTTCTTGAAATGATGCCTTGCCCTTCTTTTCACAACGCTGTCATACAGTCTGTAACGAGCATTTCAGTAGGTCAAGTTCAAATGCATTTAGAAGACAAGATCATCAGTTATGTGCGTACGTTCTTCATCCACATTATCTGCTTTGTGTCAAAATGGGGTCACAAGTACATGCATTAGTGTAGTAAAAGTGCCCAGTAGGAAGAACACAGGAGATAATTGGGAAAATGACTTTGCTGTGTGTGTGTGTGTGTGTGTGTGTGTAAAAATCAAGGAGCTTTTGATCCAAATCTCAGTACTGAAGGTTAATTATCTTAAAATGAATTTTTCTATTCTCTATTGATTACTCTGTTGAGAGTAATATATTTACCAAAGTCTCAACATTTGAAAACATGAGAAAGTTAATTTCATTGGTCTTCCTTTAATGCAATAAAGCTAATTTAAAAAAATTTAAGTCATCTGTGTGTTTGTGGGTGGCATGGATCATGTTTACAGCTTTCTGGTGAGTATATGTTATGTTCCTTAGGGAGGTAGGAATGGTCACAGTGGAAGTGGAAAAACCACAAGTGGTGCAAGGAAGGTTTTTTTTTTTTCCCTTAGTAGAGCAATGACTAATTATGACAGATTTCAAAGTTATTTACATTCATCTTGACAAAGCAATTTCTGAAATTAAAAATTCTGTTATTCTGACAAACATTAGGTGAAAATTTTGCAAGCAAATTCAGTTATCAAAATGATTACATCCCTGTACACTTGTGTTTCTTTTATTACATAGACACACACAGCCACACACACAGAGACACATACACAGACACAGACACAGACACAGACACACACACACACACACACACACACATATTACAATATTTGAAGGCTAGAATGATGATGCCTCAATGGCTATGGCTAAGAGCATTGTGGCTATGTTTGATACCCAGACCCAATATAGTTAGAGGAAAGAACCAATTTCTCCAAATAGTCCTTTGACTGACACATACAAATCATGTCATAAGAATGACACACACACACACACACAGCATATATATATAAATATAAAATTTAAAATACATAATTTAATTTGATAACATTGAACTATTGATCAACAGTACTATAAGTCACACTTAAACAAATGTTAGCTATTTTCCACCAATACCATCAAGACAGCCTTTTCTTTTATTTGATTTTCTATTTTGTTGACAGTTTCATTGATGGATGTAAATAATTTTAATCATTACCATCCCTCCTTTTCCTCTCTCATAATCTTCCACTCCTGCTAAAGCCATTTTATTCCCAACAAGTGCTCCTCTTACTTTTATTCCTTTCTTTTGTGTGTGACCAACTTAGTATCATTATAGTTGTTTAAACAAGCATGGGTGGGAGATGGGAGAGGAGCACCTTACCCATGAGTATACCACTGAAGATATGACACTCCTTCCTATAACAGCCATTAGGCAGGCCCTCAGAAAAGGAGAGTCTCTTTAGCTATTTCCATCAGTGATGAAATGTTTACACATCTATGTGCAGCTCTTGTGCAAGCAACCATAGCTTCGGTGACTTCATGTATGTAATAGTTGTGTCATTTCTAGAAAAAAAACTATTTTTGCTGTATACTTCTTGGTACTCTGGCTCCTACATTCTTTCCACACAGTCTTCCACCCATCTTCTTTATGCATCAGAGGAAGTGAGATAGATAGATCCTGTTTAGGACTAACCATTTTACTGTCACATATTCTTGGCACTTTTACTAGTTATGAGTGTCTCCATTAGCAACCAATGGTGGTAAGAAATATGCCTGAACTGGAGTATTTAAAGGAGTATTTAATACCAGGGATCATGATCAGTGTGGTCTATGATGGTATGGTTAGCTGTTCCAAAAACTTAGTTCTTTTTTTAGTTGTTTTACCATGTTCTCCAGCCCATCTCACTCCATCTTTCTCCCAATATTTACCTTACCCCTTATAGCAATGGCTATATGCAAGATAATGCATTCTGTCATCTATTTTAAATTATATTGTGATAACTCTTAGAGACCAATGAAGAAGTGTTGGGGATTGGTTCTAATGCTGTATCTTTTTGTTGTTTGTTTGTTTGTTTGTACTTTTAAAAATTGGTTGTTTTATTTACATTTCAAATGTTATCCCCCTTCCCAATTTCCCCTCTGCAAACTTCCTATCCCATCTCCTCTCCCCCTGCTTCTATGAGGATGTCCCCCCACCATTCCCACCTCATTGCCCTAACATTCCCCTACACTGGGGCAGCGAGCCTTCACAGGACGAAGGGCCTCCCCTCCCGTTGATGCCAGATAAAACCATCCTCTGCTACATCTACATCTGGAGCCATGGGACCCTACATGTGTACTCTTTGGTTGGTGGTTTAGTCACTGGGAACTCTGGGTTATCTGGTTGGTTGATATTGTTGTTCTTCCTATGGGATTGCAAGTCCCTTCAGCTCCATCAGTTCTTCCCCTAACGTCTCCATTTGGGTTCCCGTGCTTAGTCAGATGGTTGGCTGTGAATCTCCGCATCAGTTTTGGCCAGGCTCTTCCAGAGCCTCTCAGGAGACAGCTATATCAGGCACTTCTTGGCATCAGCAATAGTGTCCAGGTTTGATGTCTGCAGATGAGATGGGATGGATCTTCAGTGGGGCAGTTTCTGGATGGCCTTTCCTTCAGTCTCTGCTCCACTCTTTGTCCCTGTATTTTCTTTAGACAGGAACAATTCTGGGTTAAATTTTTTGAGATGGGCGGGTGGCCCCATCCCTCAACCGAGGACTGTGCTTAACCTCCGGACATGGTCTCTATGTGTTCTCTCTCCCCTTTGTTGGGTATTTCAGCTCCCAAATCGCATAGGAATCTCCATGTCCAAACACTGAAGGTCCCTGTCCCCAAATGGTTTTTGATTAATCAATAAAGAGCCCACAGCCGATGGCTGGGCATGATGAAAGAGGTGGGGCTTTTAGGATTTCTGGGAAAAAAAAAAACTCAGGAAGAAGAAGAAATCCCAATATGAAAGGGGCATAGGACAAACCACCCCATGACAAGGAATCAGAGATTTCAGAATTAAGACCAACCAATATGCAAATGTCAGGAAAATGGGCTCAGGGGCCAGTCACCTCCTTGGGTCTGGGAAAGCAAAGATAAAACATATATTTAGAAAATGTTAACTAAAGAATACCAGAGAGGAGTGTATGCTAACCATGGGGAGGGTTGGAAGTGTCCAGGCATTGAGATATTCGAGCCATATCAAAATTAATCTGATGTGTGTGTGTGATATATATATATATATATATGTATATATATATATATATATATATATATATATATATATATATGTATGTATATATATATATATATGTGTGTGTGTGTGTGTGTGTGTGTGTGTGTGTAAAGGAAGAATTTCTAGTATCCTTCTTTCTCAATTTCTACCTATTCACTGGAGACAGAGTTTCTCACCGAGGTTGGAGCTAGGCAGATAGACAGAAACTCAAGTGATTTTATTTATATCTCTATCACACTTCTTGCACACACAGAGGTTACAGGTGATCATGTAAGCATGATCATATTTTGTATATAGATACTGGAATCTGAATTGGTTTGTTTACTTGCACATCAAATGTTCTTATCCACTGAGCAAACCCTCAGCTCAATAATTTCCACTACCCATGAAATGATGCTGTATGTGCAAACATATGTCAGATCTTCTGTCACACAAAATAAATCCCAGTGTATTAGTAATGATGATAATTATAGTAAAGTAATCAAAGATGTGTGTGGAAGTCATGGAAACAATATGGCTTTGCATGATAAATACGGATTAAAGTCATGGAGGTATAAATTAAATGTTATGATTCAGCCAGTATAATAGGTTTTTTTTTTTTACTTCTTAGACTGTCTTTCTTATTCAAGCTTCTACATCACTAAAATAAAATTATATATCTATACTCAGTGTTCATATGACAAGCAGAAATTATATAAAGTAGTGCTTAGACATGTGTCCAGTATATAAATGACAAAAAGGTCCTATTATAATTGTAAAAGAAGGAATTAATCCAATCCAAAAAATTATGCATTAGAATGGAGATAGGTAATTATTTTTCTATTTTATGACCTTACTTGTTAAATTGTGTTTTAGAATATTACTTTAGAATGATTATATTTCCACCAGAATTTCATAAGTAATTACTTACTTTCCTATGAACTCCATTTGCATTTTTCAGTGTAGCATATGGTTCCTGGGTCTTAATCATTTTGATAGCCCCAAATTCTGGCAAAATTTCTGCTAAGTTAATGCTCATTTCATTTTTTCTTTATAACTACTTGGAGTGTTTTCTTTTATCATTGGCATATATTTATTGTACAATATATTGGTATATATTTGTTGTACATATTATAAATGTTATAATGTGTTCACTGTAACATTTTCATACATGTATAACGTGTCCTTTCCTCATACTGATGCCACCCAAACTACCTACAATATTCTCTTTACCTCTTCATTCTATGACCCTTTTTTGAAAAATCAAATAGTTCTTCCTGAAAATATGAGTATAAATACACACACATACACACACACACACACACACACACACATATATATATGTATATATATATACATATATATATATCACAAATGCATTAAGAAAATGTGATTTTTTTTTAGTATGACCTATTGTATTCATCACCATGAACTATAAATACATCAGTTTTCTTGCAGATGACATAATTTAATTCTTCTTTAGGGCTGAACAAAATCTCCAACATATATATATATATATATATATATATATATATATATATATGCTATGGTTTCTCTATCCAATTTTTCTGTTGATGGACATCTGAGGTGTCTCCACAACCTAGCTATTTTGAGTACCCCTGTAATAAATAGATGTTCTGGAAACAGTAATGTGTATTGATTTAGATTTTTTTTGGGGGGGGGGTATGTACTCTGCAAAAGCTACTACTGATTTTCCTTATGAACCAGATCGTAAATTAGCTGTCATTCAGAAAGTATAAAATATTTTAAAATTTAAACTAAGATTAATCAATTATTCTGTATATTGCTAAATATTTGTTTTTAAGCATCTCAACATTTGTTATCTAGTTGATGAAAAAATAATACCAGATGTTTAAAAGGTGATAAATTTTTACTTTGTTTTGTTTTGTGGCTCCATGACAACCACATTATTTCTAGTATAACTTCAGCATCAGATAGTTAACTCAGTATCAATTATAAAATGACATTGAAGTTAAAATTACTGGCCTAACATAATAGAACTGGCTTTTCCATGTGAACTTGAAAGTATCTCTCATTAAAACAGTCCACTTTCATCCTTTCAGTATATGCCTGTAATCCAGACTTCTCTCTGTGACTGGAGAGCCAACAAAATCCAGCAATAGGAACCAGTCTATGAAACATATAGATCACTGATTTAGAAAATAATATTTTGTATTTCTGTATATTTATTTTTAATTTTGTAAAATTCACTAAGAGTAAAATAATTTTAGTAAAACTAGTTTATTAAGAACTATATTTCACAAAATACTCATTTACTCAACATATTATTGTTTTATATTGTTTTATTTATCTATGGGACAAGCAAGATGCAGAGATGTTTATCAAAGGTAATGCATACATTTTAAATTAGGAAAAATGAAGGTGATTACTATGAATTTTTAAGATACTTTTAAGAGGAATATTCAATGGTAAGCCCAAAGATGGCACACAAACGATTAAGGTAAGTCTTGACTCTACTGGTATAAATGGCTAATAATAAATTCACATTCAGTCAGATCTAGTGACTGAAGACAGTTCTACATGAGTTTTCATTTTAACCCATATGCTGTTCATTCAATTATATTTAATAAATATTTTATTATTTTTTTGAAAATTGGATACAATGCATACCTACCCTCCACTTCTCCATGTGACTCTCCACAGACCCACCACTACCTCACTGCCTCCTTAGCTTCATGTCGTTTTCCTTTTTTTAATTTAATAACTCATTGACTATAATTTATGGTGTACATATTACTGAGTTTGGATCCCTCCACTAGAGCATGATGATTCTACCAGGACTTGTAAAGAAAACCGAGTCTCCCCCAAACAGAAGCCATCTCTGCCTATAGTGCATCAGGTAGGGGTTGAGGCTAAGGAAGCTCTTTTAACTCCATCCTAGAATGTTTATATATGTATATATATATGTATATGTATATGTATATATGTTTAACAAAAGGCCCCAAAATAATAAATTTGAGGTATATAAAACTTAAATAGAACATTAAAAATATTAAAGTTGTTCATATGTAGTTTGCAACAGCTGGATAATTATAGGGATTTGATGGTATTAATAGCTAGTTTTTAATTTATATTCTATTGTATAAACTGCCAAACTGTTCTCATAAATAAAAGCTTATATAAACTTTGGAAGGCTATTGAACATCAATGACTTATGCTTCTTATCAGGCTTGTAGAGACACTGGCTAAAATTCCTTGTATCCATTGCAAATTAATCTCTACAGATAGAGAATTACATGTTTGATTTGATAAAAAAGAAGAATACAAAAATTAATTTTTAAAACATAAAACTGAGAGCGGGAAGAAAGGAAGAAAAAGAATGCCACTTATATCTTAACAAAATGATGTAGCAACAGGAAAATTTCAGAAAAAAAAATGAAGCAGTTTATATAAGCTACACAGTAAGCAAAGCTAAAATATACAAGGCTGATGAGAATTTAATGAAACATTCAGATATATTGAAATATTTATAATATAATTTTGTTGCCATAATGAAAATCAGTATAGAATTGAAGGTAACTTTTATCAAAGGTATGACTGCTACATATACCTTAAACCTCTAGAGAGAGAAAAAAAACCAACAATATTCTATGATGGCATGCAGTGACAAAGGAGGAAATTATATTGTAACAAAAGAGAAAACTGAGTTTATAAAGACCCCAGTCAGTTGTAATGAATATTTCTTGGATGGATTTATATATAAATACTAGGTAGAAGAGTGCAAGAAAATGCTTGCATAGCATATAAAAGGCCCTGGGTTGATGTCCAGTACCAGAAAAAAAAATAGTTTACAAAACTAAAAATTTGCCTTCTAAAATTTTTCTAACTAAAAACTAAAACTAAAAGTTTACTTTCATTAAAGTAAAAATTTATTTTTCACTAAATATTTACATTCATGGCAAATTTTGGTGAGTCATACAGGTGCAAAAGTCTCAAAGATGACCAAGACCAATGGGCCAGGTGGCTGGATATGCCTCTGACACTGTCACACCAGAATTTGATTCAGATGGTTTTTCTTTCTTTCTTTTTTTTCTTTTCTTTTTTTTGGGTATTTTATTTACATTTCAGATGTTCTCCCCTTACCCCATTCCCCCCTCCAACCCAGGAACCCCCTATCCCATCCCCCCTCCTCTTGCTTCTATGAGGATGTGCTCCCACCTATCCCCCGACTCCCACCTCCCCACCCTTGAATTCCCCCACACGCGGCGTCCAGCCTTCATGGGACCAAGGATCTCTTCTCCCACCTATGCCTGACAGGACCAACCTCCCTTGCATATATAGCTGAAGCCATGGGTCCCTCCTTAAGTGCTCCCAAACTGGTGGTTTAGACCCAGGGGGCTCTGGTTGGTTGGTATTGTTGCTGTCCTCATGGGGTCGCAAGTCCTTTCAACTCCTTCAGTCTTCACTCTAACTCCTCCATTGGGAACCCCATGATCAGTTCAATGGTTAGCTGTGAGCATCTGCCTCTGAATATGTCAGGTTCTTGCAGACCTCTAAGGAAACATTTATGTCAGGCTCCTGTCAGCATGCACTTCCTGACTTCCACATCAGCATCTACCTTTGGTGACTGCACATGGAATGGATACCCAGATGGAAGGCACCTCCTTCAGTTTCTGTCCTACACTTTGTCTCCAAATTTGCTCCCTTGAGTATTTTGTTACTACTTCTAAGAAGGAGTGAAGCACTCCCACTTGGTCTTCATTTTTCATGAGCCTTATGTGGTCTGTGAGTTGAATCTTGGGTATTTCAAGCTTCTGGGCTAAAATCCAATAATCAGTGAGTGAATACCATGTGTGTTCTTTTGTGATTGGGTTACCTCACTCAGGATGATATTTTCTAGTTCCACCCATTTGCATAAGAATTTCTCAAATTCATTGGTTTTAATAGCTGAGTAATATTCCATTGTGTAAATGTACCACATTTTTGTATGTGTTCCTCTGTTGAAGGACATCTGGGTTCTTTCCACCTTCTGGCTATTGTAAATAAAGCTGCTATGAACATAGTGGAGCATATGTCCTTGTCATATGTTAGAGCATCTTCTGGGTATATGTCCAGGAGTGGTATAGCTGGGTCCTCAGTTAATGATATGTCCAATTTTTTGAGGAACTGCCAGATTGATTTCCAGAGTGGTTGCATCATCTTGCAATCCCATCAATAATGGAGGACTGTTCCTCTTTCTCCACATCCTCACCAGCATCTGATATCACCTGAGTTTCTGATCTTAGCCATTCTGACTGGTGTGAGGTGGAATCTCAGGGTTGTTTTGATTTGCATTTCCCTGATGACTAAGGATGTTGAACATTTCTTTAGGTGTATCTTGGCCATTCAAGTTTACTCAATTGAGAATTCTTTGTTTAGCTCTATACCCCATTTTTTAATACAGTTGTTTGGTTGTCTAGAGTCTAATTTCTTGAGTTCTCTGTATATATTGGATATTAGTCCTCTATTGGATGTGGGATTGGTAAAGATCTTTTCCCACTCTGTTGAATGCTGTTTTGCCCCATTGCCAGTGTCGTTTGCCTTACAGAAACTTTGCAATTTTATGAAGTCTCATTTGTCAATTCTTGATCTCAGAGCATAAGCCATTGGTGTTCTGTTCAGGAACTTTCCCCCTGTGCCTAGGTGTTCTAGGTTCTTCCCCACCTTCTCTTCTATTAGTTTCAGTGTATCTGCTTTTGTGTGGAGATCCTTTATCCACTTGGACTTCAGCTTTGTACAAGGAGATAAGTATGGATCAACTTGTGTTCTTCTACATGCTGACCTCCAGTTGAACCAGCACCATTTGTTGAAAATGCTGTTCTTTTTCCACTGGATGGTTTTAGTTCCTTTGTCAAAGATCAAGTGACCATAGGTGTGTGGGTTCATTTCTGGGTCTTCAATTCTATTCCACTGATCTTCCTGCCTGTCAGATGGTTTTTCACACTACTGTTCCCATTCCTTTGGCCCTTGGGCTTTATCATTTCAGATTACAGTCACACAAACTCAAAGCTTCAGATGTTATTGTAGTCATCGGTTTTGATTCTTTTTCTAGCAAGGGGTAAACTTCAGGTAATTATCTCTAGTAGCAGTCCACTCCTCCCAGAGGCCACTATTCTATTAGGTAGTACATGCCCATGTTTTGCCTGATTTTTTCCACCAGTCACAGAATGTAGATTAGGTAGCTTAAATATGACAACTAATGAAAGCTGGCAGATGTTCTCCACTGTTACTGATTTAATAATTGTTCATCTTTCCTAATCATTAATGAAATAAGTTCAGAAATAAGTGAGCATTTCTATCTATCCAAGAGTTTTTAAAATTGTATGAATCAGTTAACACACACACATACACACATGTGTGCACGCACACACACACACACAGAGAGAGAGAGAGAGAGAGAGAGAGAGAGGAGAGAGAGAGAGAGAGAGCATTTTCTTGGAAATTCACAATGAAGTAAGAAAAACAAAAATATGCCTCGAGTTCGTAGGAATCAATTATTACAGTTTTATTATGATTTTATTTTAAATAATTAAGATGTATTCATAAAAACCAGCCCAATTAGTTGTAAGAGAAATTTTATTTAGATAAAAGTAAGTTACATTTTTTTTTTTTTAGCAAATACCAGTCTTTCCTTAGAAAGTAGGGATTGGGAAAAACCATGGCTCTGAGCAAAACCAGTCAGACAAACAACTATGATCTATGTTTAATATTCGTTTAAAATTGTAGAAATACCAACAAATAGGTCGAGTGAGGTCAGACTTTTAGTCCCACTCTGTTTCCTAGGATGTTCATAGATGGCTCTGATATAGCAAGCTGTGGTAGTCGTCTTTGTCCATTAGGAGTGGCTGCCTTTCCTCCTGGGGTTGCTTCTTCTTCTGATGGCATAGCCTACTGCTAAGCCCAGCCAGAGCTGTAGCAATAACAGCTCCCACCAGTGCTGCCCCAAGAAGCCATGGCCAGATATGACTGGCTTGTTCCAAGTAGGGCTCAATATAGTTTCTGTAAAAGCCTGTGTCTGAAATAGAAAGAGATAATGCTGTTTTCATGGATATCACCAGCACCATCAGCAGAATTTTAGCATGCTACTTAGGAGTTAAGATGCTTGGCTTTGAATGCCAGCTATTTTGCTTAATAAATAGAAAAGCTTGGGGAAAGTTAACCTCTTCCTTCTCAGGCTGTTTCGTCCATAGGAAGAAAAGAAAATTCACTAAATTTGATTACAAGAGAAAATGTTTGACAAGTTCAGATATTAGCTGCCCTCTACAACAAAACACTTACATAATTATCAACATGAATACTTGCTTGATTGATGAATAATGAACCTTATGAAATGAATTATTTAAAACGTTTAATATTTTTTAGAAATCTTGAAGTTTAGCAATGAATAGAGATGAATTTTAAGTACTTTGAATGCACAAAGAAACAGAAATGAAGAATGCTTCATAACAGAAAATAAGCTATTTCTATTGTTTGTTTTTAAATCAACTTTCTCTAAAGTTAAATGCAAAATTTCATAGCTGTAAAAAACATAATAAATCAATAAAGCATTTCAAATTAATATTGGTTATTTTAACATAGTTAGAAAAAATATATTCCACCTTCTATTAGGATTTTTTGACTCTCTCTCTTTATTTTTTATTTCTTTTTCAAGACAGGGTTCCTCTGTGTAGCCCTGGCTGTCTTGGAACTCACTCTGTAGACCAGGCTAGCCTCGAACTCTTGAACTCAGAAATTCGCCTGCCTCTGCCTCCCAAGTGCTGGGATTAAAGGCGTGTGCCACCACTGCCAGGATTGACTCTCTTATCTCCTATAGATCTAAGGCCTAGATATATGTTTGGAGCTTCAAGTCTATGTATCTGTCATATTGCACTGAGAAATATTTACCATGATGTTTCATAGCTTATCATTTTATCATAACAAAAACATGGACTTCCCCTATGTCTGGCCCTTCTTTTATTGTTGTTAAATATATCATTGAATTGTACTATTTTTTTTTGCTTCACAGGTTAAAAAGGTTCAAAAGAGTGCTATAATCTCCTTTTTCTTCACTCACTATAAAACTTATTTGCCAATTTCTATGAATTTTGTCCTAAAAATGTAATCAGGAATAAACTGCTTCATGGATCACACCTAGAAAATTCCACAGTCATGAAAAGCATACAATTTGTGCTAACTTTTACAAAATATCTCAGTATTTTCAATATTTTTTTGTTCAAAATACCAAAGAATTCAATATTCTATAAATACGGTGGCCATCTATGCTTTTTAGTCTTATCTTTCAATTTAGAATGTTTTCTGCTCTTTTCTATCTGCTGCCTACCAAGTCTTCAAACATTGTTAAAGATGAATTACATACAAATCACTGCTTCCCTCTCTGAATCCTTGGAAAAATTTCCTGTTCCTTCTTTGTACTTCCTTGCAGTCTGTTGGACTTTGTAGTGATTTGAATGTACACGACCCAGAGAGTGGCACTAATAGGAAGTGTAGCCTTTTTGGAGTAGGTGTGGTAGTGGGCTTTAAGACTCCTGTCATGGCTGTCTGAGAGCCAGTCTTCTCCTAGCAGCCTTTGGAACAAGAGGTGGAACTCTCAGTTCCTCTAGCCCCATCCCTGTCTGGATGCTGCCATACTACCACCTTGATGATAATGGACTAAACCCCTGTACCTGTAAGCCAGTTCCAGTTAAATTTTGTCCTTTATAAGAGTTGCCTTGGTCATGGTATCTGTTCACAGCAGTAAAACCCTAAGACAGAATTCCAAATTGGATTTGGTGCTTACTGAGATCCAAACTACATTCACCTGAACTAAAGGTGATCGTAAGAGTTAGGAGTTAGTGAGGTTCGCACATTTGTTCATTTTTCCTTATCTAATGAATTTATTCATGTTTCACTCATTTAACCATTTGTAATTTTACATTGTATTCGTCTAGACTTTATATAGAAGCCTTTGTATACTATAGTGAAAACATAGTGTTTTAAGGGAACTGTCAAAACCTGCTTCCTCCATATATTGCTATTTAACATTAAAGAAGTAACTTCAATTCTATTACACTGATATTGTTACATCTTTTATGGAAAATAATACCTATCTAGTGAGTAATAAACTAAGTAATGTATATAGTTATGGTTTAAATATTAAGGGTTCACCCACACACCCACATACCCAAAAACTGATGTTTAAAGGATTTATCTGCCAGCTGATAGATTTGACAAGTTGTATCCTGAGGATTCTGGCTACATCACTTGATTAATCAGTTGATGGATTTCCAATATGATGCACTAATTTGGATGTGCTGGAAAGTTGGAAGTGGGGCCTGATTGGAGCAGTTAAATCACTGGGAGCTTGCCTTTGAAGGATACATCATGAATATGACTTTCTCTTTGTCTGTTCTACAAACTCCTAACATCATGATATTTCTCTCTTGTCTCAAGCTCAAACCAATGAAATCTGTTGTTGATCATGATCTTAAACCTTGTAACCAGGAGAAAATCACTTCTTTAACTTGTGTTTCTCCATCATTTGTCATTGCAACAAATAGATAAATGTGAATAGTAGGAAGTTCCTGCATGGACCAGGCTTCCATTACTACCTATTCCTTCCTCATCAAGAATATATTAATCTAGTTCTGAGTAGGGAGACCAAAGCCCATAGGTACTTCCAGTCCTAAAGCTTTACATTATTTAGCCAAAGGCATAATAATTAACATTAAAGAAGTATTATGAACCTCATTACTAGTCTTGAAAGTTTCCATTATTATATTGATAATAATACCAAGAGTCTAACAGTAGAAGATCACAAACTGTTAACTCCATATCATCCTGCACAGACTAAATTCTTTAACTTGATTCAGAACAATCCATTGACATATCCCTTTCTAAATATATAATGAATAAAATGTGATTCACAGAATTGAAATAATATTCTTAGGTCATAAAACAGCAGACAGAATTATGGCTCAAAAGCTTCCCAATCCTATATTCTTTACTAATTTAACTATACAAAATGTCCTATAGTAGATGAAATAGATATAAATTAAATCCTTGAAATATAGTTCTATTTCACATGATTATAAATTGGTATAATATAGTTTCTTAAAAAGTTTAGAAAAATTTGAATATACAATGGATGTTTTTTACTACCCTAAAAGAGGTTACCCACACTAGATTCCATAGTTCATCTGAAGGCAACTGAGCCTTACCTGACTCTTGTAGGTAGCTGTAGTCATATCCCAGATCCTTGGATGAAATGAAGAAATCACCATTTCTATAGAGTGGTATGAAAGGAACCATATAGGATTCTCTGTTATGGCCAATAGGTGCATTGGCTTCCGGGTAAACTTCCAGAAGAGGGCGGTGTCTTCTGAGCCATTGTTCAAAAATACTAAAGAGGGAAGAGTTACTCAGACCCAGAGACATTTTATTTATAAGGTCTAAATTTTAAGTTCTTAAAAGACAATTATTGACATCACAAGACTTGGTCAAATGTTGACTGTCTTCAAACTTTAGCAAGTTACCATTTCATGTCTTGAAGAAGGTCACTCATCAGAAATAAGTGTGAGAATAAGGTCAAATTTTTCCTTATGAAAATGAAACTTTTATAGATACTATAGTTTTCAAAATTCAACATTTGGTTTCATGAAATTTAATCATAATCATAAATTAAACATAACTTTAAAATGCAAGGAGAGTTAAAAGAAAAAAAACATATGAAACTAAATTGACAAAGGAATAGAACTTAATCACTTTTTGTTTGTTGTTGTATGTATCAGCTATTTCAATCTTTGTCTTATGGTTGAGAAAGATCATATTTTCTGAGCCAGAGCCTAACTTTAATGATATAAAATGAAACAGCCCATTTCCAGCTTCCCATAAAGTTTTACATGAGACCACATGATTAGTATTCAGGCAATAAGACAAAATCATCCTAGACTAGGCAATAGTTACACACACACACACACACACACACACACACACACACCAAGGACAGTAGAAATCCATCCTAACAGTGAGCAATGGCAGTCTTTGGAATAGCATTGATTTTGAATGAGCAGCAATGATTGCCAGGTCAGGCATGGACTTGGTAAGGCTGGAACGACATGGTTCCTGCCCCTGGAACAGGGCCAGCAAGCATGGGCCTCTATGAGTGTCAGTTGCTGCTGTGGGCATAAGACTTGTTTGTATAATAATGTACATATTTTCACATTCCTCCTTCAAGGAATATCCTGTCTGTCAGCATTAAAGACTCCATGATAACCAGAGACAGCACAAGTCTGTCAGGTGAAGGTGTGGCTAATGTTTCACCAAAATGATAAACACTGGAACCTTCAGAACAGCCCTTAAAGCTGTTGAAGAGAACTCTAAAACATGAGTATGAAAGTATATAATCTCTCAGCTATGCAAAATATAAGGATACAATATGAATTGAATGTGGGGGGGGCAATTTGTGAATCTAAAGGAACAAAATCAGCTGCACTCTGAGCCAACTTGTAAGAAAGAGTAAGGAAGGAGATAAAGATTCCTGAGTTCAATGTCAGCCTGAGACAGAGGGAATTTAGATCCAGGCCCAGGAATGGTAGAAATGGTAATTTCAGAGCAGGGTCTCACCCAGTTACTTTATCATCTGTTCTTAACAGAGACAGGTAGATATCTGAATTCTTTTGCAATGTTAAAGAAAAATGTGCTTGTAGTCTTCTAAGAATCAGGGGGCAGTGTCATAGGGTGCTGGTTCATAGGATAATCAAAAGGGAACCTGGAGTAAATGACTAGATTGATATGTAAAATAAAAGACTAGGCTTATGATCTGTAAGACATGAACTTTACCAGAGAAATAGCGAGAACTGCTTGGTGAACTGCCTAAAGCAGAGAAGAGAGCTAGCTGTCTGGGGATCTCTAGAGAAAACAGAGCAAAGAGAAAACAATCTGGAAAGCTATCGCAAGCAGAAGATAGGTTACCAGCTTGGACCCACAATATTGATTTTGAGTTGTTTCCTTCTTTTAGAATCTCCCTCAAAGCTGAGGCTGGTCCTTGGCAAAAGATAGATGTACCATGAAAGGAATCTATTATGCACTAATCTGTTCTCTAGCATGTTTGCTCAGTTTACACCTATTGTTCTGATCTGATCTGCCCCTGAGTTTGTTACACAATACTGCTCTAAGATAGCTAAATTCCTTTTGGAACTTTCCTATTAAAATAAATCAATGTTAGTTTCTGTTAGACACAATAAAAACTAGCGCTAAAAAAAAAAAAAAAACAACCTAAATGCAATTGATCCTTTCCCAAACCTTCTTACACTTTGATATAGGAACAGGCCAATACACAGAGGCTGAAGGAATAATTTATACTTGATTTCATCTGAGAAAAATGACTATCATAATTTAATTTATAAATAATCTTGTTTTTACCAAGAAATAAAAACAAAATACTTATCTTAACAGGACAAGGGCATCAATCCTTACCTCCAGATTTAATGGATGAGACCATTAATTTGCTTACTATTTTATTAACTTATGAAAATGAAGGCATTAGTCTTAATTAAAATCTTCAGTGGTAGTTTTCATCTTCAGCTAATTTCATGAAACTGTGTCTAGTGTATGGCTTTTATTGAAATACTAATGGTAAACTATATATTCCTGGTGACAGTTTGGGGGGAAATCTTATAAAAAAAAAACCAAAAAACAAAAAACTCATATGTGCTGAGTCTGGACAGATTTCTGAAAGTCTGAGAAATAGGGAGAGAAGTATTGAAGAATTAAGAAAAAGTGACCATAGAGAGATGGAGTGATATGTTTTAAAGATAAACTTAGCATAGACTATTTGATTTCAAGTCTAATATAAAGTCCTAGTTGCTATTGTCTATTCAATAATGATAAGATAAAGTAGAAAATGAGCAATTTCTCTTGGACCCAGAAAAAAAAATCGAGGTTTCAGGACAAACTTCTGATCCTAAAGCAGTAGGTATATATGTACTCTAAAGAATATGGCTAAAATCTATCTACTAGGAGCCAATGCAACTGGATTCATAAAATAAGAACACCTAAACATTTCAGGAAAACCTGAAGATTTATTCTAGACTTGGGTAATAGTAACAAACCTCTAGGGTAGCAGTCTCAAGACTATTACAACATATGTTATGACTTTACATCCAGGAATTCTACGAGGTTTTCAGGATGTAGATACAAGATCTTGTCTAACTCTGTCCATGTAAGCAATTATTGTAAAATATGTTGAGAACCTTTTCCAATTTAGGTAACATCCAAAATGTATGTTAACTGGAGAAATGAATTTCTCCCAATTTATCTTCTGTTCTTATCTTACTCAGTGTTTAGGGTGCAGGAGACCAAAGGGCCCAAAGCCTCCAGAAAACGTTTTTTTTTTGTAGTGCCGAAGCAAGGGAAGGGAGAATCTATATGATTAAAGGAGTTTAGAGATAGACATTTGTAGCCATACCATCAAGACATTGGTATTC
Source organism: Grammomys surdaster (assembly GCF_004785775.1). NCBI lineage: Eukaryota > Metazoa > Chordata > Mammalia > Rodentia > Muridae > Grammomys > Grammomys surdaster. Next base: position 2,446,548 of record NW_021604687.1, read on the forward strand.
TAAAAGTTACAAAAGTTTCAGATATGTTATATGACTTCCTGACTCTCAGACTGTAACATCACATCAACAAAGGTTCAGTGTCAAAACCAGAGATTACACCTAAAGGAACTACAATATTCTGAGGAGCAAGATATATGTTCTTAAGAAAGGTATACAGGGAAGTCCAAAACCAAAAGAAAACTTACCAAAGGTACTAAGGAAATTTGAAAGTTATGCCATTCATAACTACAATAAATCAATTAAAGATTAATGGATGTTAAAAAACAGCATGAATCTTCAAAGTAACATTGTATTTACCTCAACTACTACAATTTAATTTAAAAAAAAAATCTCCAAAGTAAGAAAACTTGTCTGAAGACAAAAGCTATTATCAAAATTCCAAATATCATGTATACTTTTCAAGTTGTCAAATATAGAGTTACAAACTATGTTAACAATATGCTGAGTTCTAAAAGGAATGTAAAAAACTCACAAGATGAAATATATAAGCAGATGTACAAAATCCAATAAAGAACCAAAGAAAACATCAAAAATAAGAAACAAATCTACAATAGAAATGAAGGATGTCTTCCATAAGTTGGTTAGTATACTTAATATAGATGAGGAATGAATTAACAAACTTAAAGATGATTTAGTAGAAACTTCTCAAACCCAAATGTAAAGAGAGAGAGGGTAGTGGCAAGGAGAGAGAGAGAGACTGACTTTAGGACAAGGAGCAAACTGAAATTGTTCCAAATTGCTAAATATAGAACACTCTAAATTAAAATACTAAGGAGTATTAGTTTATAATCCAAACTATAAAATAAATGAGGTATAAGTAGGGACAATTTGTGATGTCATATATTCTCAAATAATCACTTTGTTTTCTGTTTGCTGGTAATGTATAAGGACTTCCTTCTGATATGCATTATTAGATAGTAGGGAGATTTAACTGTTTGGGAAACGAGTCAAAACCCACCTGTACCAGACAATATATGTTAATATTAACAGTGGTAAGCTTGTTATATGTCCTAGATATGATATGAAGCAAATGGTGCTTTAATTCTGAAATATTCTTACAACACAAAACTTGTATCCAAAAAGAATCAAGTTCTGTTGAAGGACATTATACAAGGCACCTGAGTAGAACTCCAATATGTCAAGATTGATGAATGAAAGTGAGAAAACTGTCATAGACTAGAATAGGAAAGCTTGGTAAATAGTGATAATACAGGATCTTAGTCAGGCCACTGGTACAAGAGCAACATACGGTCACTTCTAGTATGAACTTTGTCTATGTAATTTATCAGTGTTGGTTTCCTAACTGTGACAACAGTTCCATACTCTTGTAAGTTGTTATTGGTACAATAAACAGTTATCATGCATGCCAAAGCCTAGTATTTTATCTAATTAGTGAAACTATTTTAAAAATAAAACATAAGTTTATTAACAAAATTAACAGAAGGGACATAAAAGAGTTGAGTATTTAATAATCAATTTGTTTTAGAACATCTACCAGTAACAACAAAATGTAACAAAATGTTGTATATACAAATAAAAGACATTTTATTCTTAGAATTCAATTGTTTAAAAATAGATGAGTACTTTTGAGTATTTATAATACATTTTTTTCTGGTCAAAGCATTAGTGAAATTCTCTGCCTTGTGTTGCTTTAGTGGTAGATCTAAAAATTCTCAAGAGTAATTTTAGACATACTCTAAAGTATACACAGGAAAATTCTATGAAAGAACTCTATAGAAATAAATCCTGATTCATAGTTATAGGATTTCCTAAGTGTGCAAACTTAAGAAAAAAATTTGATGGTATATTCAAGCTCAGAGTTGAAGAATGAGTATCCAGGGGAAAGGATGTAGAGGAACAGGTACACAGCAAATCACAGGCATTAAGTGTGTGACATATTTGTTCATAAGGGTCAAGGAGAGTGTATTTTCGATGATATTGTAGGGAAAAAACCTGAGCTTCAGCCATGAAGAGTAGCAGAAGTTGTGTGACAGAGTTTTGCATGCTTTCCTTCTATGAACATTAGGAAGTAGTTCTTCAAATTTGCAGTGATGAAGAGCACATAGAGAGGGACTCATGACTCCAGTTGTATATGTAAGGGAGGATGGCCTTGTTGGCATAGGTGGGAAAGGAGATCCTTAGTCCCACGAAGGCTGGATGCCCAGTTGTGGAGAATTTGAGGGTGGGGAGGTGGGAGTGTAGGGACACATCCTCATAGAAGCAGGAAGAGGGGGGATGGGATAGGAAGTTCCTGAGCGGGGAGGGGGAATGGGGCAAGGGGATAATATCTGAAGTGTAAATAAAATATCCAATAAAAAAACAAATAAGCATTCTAACAGATTACACAGATTACTTTGTGGATGATAAATGAAAGATGATGCTATGGTTTTAATGTGTGCCCCAGAGTTATATTGAATTTTAACCCTCAGTCTGGAACTATTGAATGTCAAAGCTCAATAACCAGAGACTAGGTCACCAGAGTTCTGCCCTCATGAATAGATTAATGTTGTTGTCTTTGGAGTGAGATAATTTCCCCAGGTCATTGTTAGTTATGAAAAAAATTGCCCCTCTCTTAATTGTTGTTCTCTTGTGCTATTTGACCACTGTATCTCTTCCCATTGGATGTCAATTCAAGAAAAGTCCCTCAACCCACAGCCATAAGAACCGTAAGAAACACATGTGTTATTTAATCAACCAATCTCGAGTACTCTATTTTTAACACAATAATGGACTGAATCATATAAGAAAAGCTGATACACATATTCGGGTAAGGTTTAAAAAAATATCAGAGAGGAAATCTATGTCTAAGACTAAAGAAAAAGTGTAAGAAGCAAGATATCACAACTGAATGGTGAGATGTTATATACGTCTTTACATATTATGGTTCATGCTTCTGCGCAAAAGATTTTTACTCTCAAAGAAATAGAACTCTGGAAAACCAGTGGAGGGATTTCGGGGGTTAATATCTTAGTATGAATTCTCCATTAAACATAAAGAAATCTCTCTGGAATTTTGAAATAGAATGTTGAAGTAACGTGTAATGCTGGCTATTATGTACTCAACTGGAATATGCTAAAATTATCTGGGATTTCATATTTGATTTTGTGATCTATAGCTGTATCTAAGTTTAATATTTTTCTGGCAATGTGCAAGAAATTGCTTAGCACTTAAGAATTTAAGCAGAGAGTTAAAACTTTAGTGTTTTGCTCCATGTTGGTTGAAAACGTTTTTTATTTGTGCGTGGTTTAAAAGTCTAAACTAAATATCTTCAGCCATTTATCTTTATATAAGAAATGGACATTTATCATAAAATATATTCCAGATTGCAGAAAAGAGATGAATTCATAATTATGAAATGCTGATGTTGAAAGTCTAAAGACGTGTGTGTATGTGTGTGTTCTCTCTCTCTCTCTGTGTGTCTGTGTGTTGTGTGTATGTTTGTGTGTGTGTTCATAATTGAAACTCTATTTTCCTCCTTGTACCACAGGGATCCAGAATTCAGTAGAGAGAAGTGGGTTGCAGAGATTTTCTAATGAGTAGCTTAAAATTCCTTTTTAAGGAGGCCTGCGAGTGTTTCCAGACAGTCCATAGCCACAGCAGGTAGGTGTGACTAGAAGGAGTTAAGGAAAAGAATAACAGTATGGTCTATTAAAAGAAAAAATGCTTTACAGAATGAAGAGGTGAGAGGAAAATATGTGCTTTGTGGTTTGTGAACAAGGAGGGAAGTGAGAAATATGGATGTTTTGTATCAAATTTGTGTGTGTGTGTGTGTGTTATATGTGTGAAAAACAGAAAACTATTTTTTCCCAGCTTCAGTTTTCTTGGCTGTAAAGTATGTTTAATAAAAAGTCAAAAGATAGTGAGAAAACAGTGAGCTAGACATGCAATGAACCCTAGACAATCGATTAGACACCCAAACAGATGAGTTGTGGCTATTGTTTTACATAGCAGAAACTACCCGTTTCACTTCATGTATGAGCCACTATTAATATTTTTAAAATAAATATTCTACATTTTGGATCTGGGGATATATTTGATATACTACGGACAAGATGAAGAATGTTTTTTCAAACAACATTTTATTTTGTATCTTTGACAATGATTAGAAACAATATAATGCTTATATGTACATATGTTGTATGAAAGAAAGAATCTAATTTCTATTCTCTCTTTTCTAATTACTTCTCATCCTGCGCTCACTTTTCTTTCCCAATTTCCTGATCTATCTCTCTTTCTCTCCTTGTCCTTGTCCCTCTTCCTCTCCCTTTTTCCCTCCCTCCAACTTTCCCCCCTCCTCTTCCTTTCCCCCTTTCTCTCCTCTTCTCTCCCCCCCTCTCTCTGCCTCTCTCTCTCTCTCTCTCTCTCTCTCTCTCTCTCTCTCTCTCTCTCCCTAATCTCATATCTACTGAGCCATTTAGTATTGCTTGTATGTGTATAGGTGTGGGGCCACCTAGTGGAGGTTGGGTAGCTTCTCAGGTCCCCAGACAATTAATTATCAAGAAAGCTGCAGTCTAGAAAATTGTCCATTTCATCCAGATTTTCCAGTTTTGTGGAGTATGGGCATTTGTAGTAGGATGTGATTTTTTTTAATTTTCTCAGTTTCTGTTGTTATGTCTGCCTTTTTAGTTCTAATTTTATTAATTTGGATATGGTCTGTGTGCCCTCTGGTTAGTCTGGCTTAGGGTTTGTCTATCTTGTTGATTTTCTCAAAGAACCAGTTCCTGGTTTTGTTGATACTTTGTATTGTTCTTTTTGTTTGTACTTGGTTGATTTCAGCCCTGAGTTTTATTATTTCCTGCCATCTACCCGTCTTGGGTGTATTTGCTTCTTTTTGTTCTAGAGCTCTCACGTGTTCTCTCAAGTTGCCAGCATATGCTCTCTCCAGTTTCTTTTTGTAGACATTTAGAGCTATGAGTTTTCTCCTTAGCACTGCTTTTATTTGTCCCATAAGTTTTGGTATGACAAGCCTTCATTTTTATTAAATTCTAGCAAGTCTTTAATTTCTTCTTTTATTTCTTCCTTGACCAAGTCATCATTGATTAGAGAGTTGGTCAGTTTCCACATGTATGTGGGCTTTCATTGTTTCTGTTATCATTGAAGACCAGCCTTAGTCCGTGGTGATCTGATAGGAGGCAAGGGATTATTTCAAACTTTTTGTATCTGTTGAGGCCTGCTTTGTGACCAATTACATGTTCTATTTTGGAGAAGGTACCATGAGGTGCTCATAAAACATCATATCCCTTTGTTTTCAGGTGAAATGCAGTAGTCATTAAAAGTCTCCCTACCAAAAAAGAAAAGGACTAGAAAGTTTTAGTGCAGAATTCTATCAGATCTTCAAGGAAGACCTAGTACCAATTCTCTTCAAACAATTCCACAAAATAAAACAGAAAGAACACTATTCAATTTGTTCTATGAAGCCACAATTATGTGCATACCTAAACCACATAAAGACCCCCAAAAGAAAAAGAACTTCAGACCGATCTCCCATAAGAATATCAATGAAAAATACTCAATAAAATTCTTGCAAATTGAATCCACGAACACATCAAAGCAATCATCCATCATAATCAAGTAGGCTTTATCCCACAATGGTTCAATATTCAGAAATCCATCAATGTAATCTACTATATACACAAACTCAAAGAAAAAAACACATGATCATCTCACTAGATGCTGAGAAAGCATTTGACAAAATTCAACATCCCTTCATGGTAAAAGTCTTGGAAAGATCAGGAATTCAAGGCCCATCCCTAAACATTGTAAAAGAAATATACAGCAAGCCAGTAGCCAACATCAAACTAAATGGAGAGAAACCTGAAGCAGTCCCACTAAAATCAGGAACTATACAAGGCTGCCCACTCTCTCACTACCTATTCAATATAGTACTCAAAGTCCTAGCCAGAGCAATTAGACAACAAAAAGAAGTCATATGGATATAAATAGGAAAGGAAGAAGTTGAAATATCACTATTTGCAGATGATATAATAGTATACTTAAGTGACACCAAAACTTCTACCAGAGAACTCCTAAACTTGATTAAAAAAAAAAAAAACCTTCAGCAAAGTGGCTGGATATAAAATCAATTCAAACAAATCAGTAGCCTTCCCCTACTCGAAGGATAAACAGGCTGAGAAAGAAATTAGGGAAATGATACCCTTCACAATAGTCACAAATAATATAAAATACCTTGGTGTGAATCTAACCAAGCAAGTGAAAGATCTGTATGACAAGAACTTCAAGTCTCTGAAGAAAGAAATTGAAGAAGACCTCAGAAGATGGAAGGATCTCCCATGCTCATGGATTCGCAGGATTAATATAGTAAAAATGGCCATTTTGCTGAAAGCAATCTATAGATTCACTGCAAAATCCCCATTAAAATCTGAACTCAATACTTCACAGAGTTAGAAAGAGAAATACTCAAATTCATTTGGAATAACAAAAAACCCAGGATAGCAAAAACTATTCTCAACAATAAAAGAACTTCTAGAGGAATCACCATCCCTGACCTCAAGCTGTACTACAGAGCAACAGTGATAAAAACTTCATGGTATTGGCACAGAGACAGGCAGGAAGATCAATGGAATAGAATTGAAGACCCAGAAACGAACCCACACACCTACGGTCACTTGATCTTTGACAAATGAGCTAAAACTATCCAGTAGGAAAAGGACAATATTTTCAACAAATGGTGCTCGTTCACCTGGAAATCAGCATGTAGGAGAATGCAAATTGATCCATTCTTATCTCCTTGTACAAAGCTCAAGTCCAAGTGGATAAAGAACCTTCACATAAAACCAGATACACTGAAACTAATAGAAGAGAAGGTGGGGAAGAGCCTTGAATACTTGGGCACAGGGGAATAGTTCTTGAACAGAAGACCTTTGGCTTATGCTCTAAGATCAAGAATTGACAAATGGGACTTCATAAAATTGCAAAGCTTCTGTAAGGCAAAGGACAATGTCAATAGAACAAATCAGCAAGCAACAGAGTGGGAAAAGATCTTTACCAGTCCCACATCCAATAGAGGGCTAATATCCAACATAGTCAAGAACTCAAGAAATTAGATGCCAGACAACCAAATAACCCTATTAAAAATGGGATACAGGGTTAAACAAAGAATTCTCAACTGAGGAAACTCAAATGGCCGAGAAGCACCTTAAGAAATGTTCAACATCCTTAGTCATCAGGGAAATGCAAGTCAAAACAACCCTGAGATTCCACCTCACACCAGTCAGAATGGCTAAGATCAGAAACTCAGGTGATAGCAGATGCTGGCGAGGATGTGGAGAAAGAGGAACACTCCTCCATTGTTGATGGGACTGCAAAATGGTACAACCACTCTGGAAATCAGTCTGGCTGTTCCTCAGAAAATTGGGCATAGTATTACCTGAGGACCCAGCTGTACCACTCCTGGACATATACCCAGAAGATGCTCCAACATATAACAAGGACACATGCTCCACCACGTTCATAGAATCTTTATTTATAGTAGCCAGAAGGTGGAAAGAACCCAGATGACCTTCAACAGAGGAATGGATACAGACAATGTAGTACATTTCCACAGAGGAGTATTACTCAGCTATTAAAAACAATGAATTCGAGAAATTCTTATGCAAATGGATGGAACTAGAAAATATCATCCTGAGTGAAGTAACACAATCATAAAAAAAAAATACATGGTGTTCACTCACTGATATTTGAATATTACCCCAAAAGCTCGCAATACCCAAGATACAACTTACAGACCACATGAAGCTCATGAAGAAGGAAGACCAAAATGTGGGTGCTTTGGTCCTTCTTAGAAGGAGTAGCAAAATGCTCAAGCAAGCAAATATGGAGACAAAGTGAGGGACAGAAACTGAAGGAGGGGCCATCTGACACTCTTCCACCTGAGTATCCATCCTGTGTGCAGTCACAAAAGGTAGACTCTGATGTGGATGCCAGGAAGTGCATGGTTACAGGAGCCTGATATAGCTGACTCCTTAGAGCTCTGCCAGAGCCTGACATATATAGAGGTGGATGCTCACAGCTAGCCATTGAACTGATCATGGGGCTCCCAATGGAGGAGTTAGATAGATGACTGAAGGAGCTAAAAGGGTTTTCAGCCCCATGAGGAGAGCAACAATACCATGTGTCAAGCCAAATACCAATGAATTTGTGTTACTTCTAAAATTTACAATGATAGTCCTTATAATTCAGAAAAAAGCTTAAAGACAGTTACAGGGTGTTTGACATAATTCTAACACCTCTCTGGATGTTTTAACTTTGCATAGTGAGATTGTGAAGTTAAAGAACACTGCTCTGCTGAGCTTTGATCCTGCAGATACTGCTGATAAAATTATCCATGGCCTGAGGTCAGTATTTCCATTTTGGCCAAGCTCAAGAATGGCATATATAGCTTGATCATGCTATCTAGCCCTTTTTGTCCTAGGAATACTTTTCTTCCTGCCCATCATGTCAGAGCTAGGACAGGGAAGTGGGCTCAAAAATTTTGGTCATTCTGGTAAGCCCTTAGAAACAGTGATCATGGGAGTGTTCACGTAATTGGGTCTATTGTCTTGCTTGTTCTTTGACTATCTGTGTTTATTGTTTTGCTTGTTCCTTGACTATTTGTATCTATTGTATTGCTAGACCCTCAACCTAGAATTGACTTTAATACATGTATGTAATTAAAATGGTATAAAAGCAAAAAGGAGGAGAGGGGATGGGATAGTGTGTTCTAGGGAGGGGAAATGGGGAAAGCGGATGTCATCTGAAATGCAAATAAATAAAATAGCCAATAAAGATGGTATAAAAGCAAATTGGGAAAAAGAAAAAAGAAAAAAAAACTTTTGTTTCTTCTAAAGATGTAATTTATGTCAATAAATGTCCAACTCATCACTTTCTGTTTGTGCTTAAAACGCTGACGCTCTCTAATTGTAAAGAAAGAATAGATATAAGCATTCAAGAATTGTGAAAATATCCCATTTGATTTACTATATAATAAGTCTGAGTTTAGGACTGATATATATGAATAAAACTTGAAAACAATCAAACAGGCATTTAGCAGATTGGTATCATTTAATTGGGGAGAAACAAATCCATCTTTTTTTAAAACAATGGAAAGAAAATGACACTATCAAAAAGCAATTTACTTCAGAAGGATAATTCTTACATATATAATATATTTGACATATCACAGAATATTGGGGCTTGAAGGAATGTTGTCATTTACTGAGAAGATGATAAATATTTACTCTTGGTTCATCATAATTTCCAAGAATTTGCTATGTGAGTGAACAAATAATCATAAAGAACACAGTTTTATCTATGTATACATTATTATGTCCTTGGTAACAGAATTGAAGGTAAGTGTCCTTTATTTCTATTTCTGGAAATACTAGAAGTATGACAGCAGATGTGTTGTTTTGTAGAAAAATTATGATTAGGAAGAATTATGGGATAAAGCTATCATTTAGCCTTGGATATTGTCTAATGGCATTTTTTAAAGTAACAAAACATTATTCAAGAAAATCTTATAAACATTAAGAACCTTGACTGTCTGTGCCATGTGACTACATTATGTCACTTCTTCTCATTTAACTGATACTATAGAAAACAGATCATTTTAGAGAATATTATCACTTTAACAGCAAGTGTCTTCCAATCTCTGAGCAAGAGACACTTAATTTCAGAGATTTATTAAATGTACTCCAATATTATTTCTGTAGTGTTCAGTATATAAATGATGCTCTTTTGGTTTAAAACTATTCCTAACTTTTATTCCAGTGGCTTTGCATCCTGAATCAAGACAAATACAGATTTTTGATGATGTTTCTAAGTGCCAGCCAAGAGAAGTTGATTTAAAATGAGGTCTGGTATTTGGAGTCATATTGGTGCTAAGCGTATGCTTTTACGTAACTTGCATGCATAACAGGTTTTTTTTTTTTCAGAGAAAAAGGTGTACAAAGTGTCAATCTTCTTAAGAAGATATTGAGACTAGACAAGTTATGAATGGTTTGATTCATATACTTCATACTATAGGGCACCTGATTTGTAACATCAAAATAGTATTAAATTTGCAAAAAAAAAATTGTGTGGAAAATGAGTTCAAAACATGATATATCAAGGATTGTTCGCATTCCTAGAATTAACTCATATTTGTACTTTGTGGTTGTAATTCCAGGCTTACCAATTGTGGGCATGAATACAGTTCATCCTCAAACTCACTGAATCACAGATGCCCAGACTCCCACACATGCTACTTCAGTATCACTGTGAGTTTTGCACATGGTATTCCTTACTAATTGATCTATCCATCAAGGAATATGTGACATTTTGGCAGTAGATTATCTATTCTTTTGGATATTGAAATAAAAGCGAGACAGATGTTGAATAGAATACATGAGCTCTCTCAAACTATGTGAAGCTGGAAAAAACACTAGATAACTAAAAAGAAAAACACTTTTATGTTCTTTATATAACCTAGTAGTGTGAAATTGTGTTGTTGTACAAATAAAGTTTCCACAAATTGTTTTAATTAAATCAACATCACTTATTTCTTAAAATTATTTTTATACTTGTGAGATTATAATTACATTTTTTTCATTTCCCATCTTTCCATCAAACCTTGCCTTATTTAAAATTCATGTTTTTTTCACTAATTTTTGTTAAACAAACATATATGTACATGCACACATACACTTGTACACATAAGCAGAGACATCCACACATTTCTAATAACATAAGTATAACTTGTTCAGTCTGTATAATGTTGCTTGTAGATATGTTTTCATGGCTGACCATTTGGTATCGGATAACCAATCAGTGTGCTCTCCCCTAGAGAAGACCATTTCTCCCGCTCTGAGCATTCATTAATTGCCTGTGGTTCTATATGTCAGTTGAGTGCTCTGGGATTCCCCACCCTGCCTATCCATTTGGGAACGCCAGTTGTTGCTATCCTCAGGGATAATTATAGAAGAAAAGGCAGAAAAATTATAAGACTCAGGATCAAAGAGTCAGGGTGTTTGCTGTATGTTTGTGCTGTGTGATTACGTAAGAGGATGTACCCATAACTTTTATAAGTGTGACTACATAAATATGAACTGAACAAGGAAATAATTTATTTTATATATAAATGATTTAAATGTCACCAACTCATACTGGAAGCTATGGAGTAGTTAGAATTCTGAAGACAGCAATTCTGAGAAAAGCACACAACTACTTAGTATTGCTTTTCTTTAGACAATTACTGATTGCCCATGAGAAAGATTAGAAAGCATTGGGAAGATGTACTGCCCTTTTCTTATCTGAAGAAGAGTCAGGGATGTCTGAAGAAGCCAATATACTCTTGGCAGCAATAGCACAGGTTATTAGTATGCAACTGATGAGGTATACGCATAAGATTGGTTCTTTCTATAATATAAAGCAAAAAGATCAGCTGCTACGAATTATAAAAGGGTCCCTGCCTTTTTACTAGAAAGAATAACTGTGTCTTTGTAAAAAGTTTGGGACTTTGTCCACAGATTCCATGTTATTAGTTACATGAGGTCAAAGCAGTTTATATTGGTCCAAGCAGCACCCATGTTCAATTCCAGAATCCTACACTGACAAAAAATAAAGCTTTCTTCTGATAGAGGCAGAACATGTATTCAAGCTTTTCAGCACAAAACGTGCAGTGCTGTGTATAAGAGGAACAGTAATACCATTAGTCTTCAAGTCACTGTACTAAGCAGTAAAGATTATTACTACTGGAACAGAGGTAGAAGTGCTAAGAGTTCCTAACCCTGAGGTTCAAAGGCAGCATAAACCTAATGCTAACACAGAAATGAAAGCCTCCTTGATTTCTGAAATAGCAGTGCAAATACGAGAAGGGTGCAGGTAGAAATTTCTTTCCATGTTATATAAAACCTGCTTAAAGCTTTGGCTATAGCCAAGACTCCAGCAATCAAAATGATAAATTCCTCAAAAGATAATGTTAAAACATAACTGGAAGGATTTAAAGGTAGTGATTTATCAGAAATAATCATAAACTCAATAGTATACAAATTGTTGGAGAAAATTAATTAAATGTTGTACTGTAATATCATGCTACAGGGAGATATATGTTCTTGTCTCTGGAAATAAATGTTATTTACCTAAATATCGATTATTCTTTTACATCTATGTCTATCAGTTATATATTACTTATAAAACACTACAAAAATAATTACACTATAACATACACACACACACCACCTTGTCAAAATATTTAAAAAAACAAAATAACAACACAAATGAACCCTAAAGATTGAATAAAAGTCAATGACTGAGAAAGCCCACATATTGATATTGTAAGATAGGCTTCTGAAAGTATTTTTAAACAAATAAATAAGAAGATGAAAGACATAGAAACACATATATGATAAGAAGAAAATTTTAGCTGTACATATAGGAACTATGAAATAATCATACAAAACAACTAAAGGAAAAAATGTATCGTATGAAACAGAGATGAATAGTATGTTTAATAGAAATATTAGAAGATACGTCACACCAAAGAAAGAAAGGAACCATGGAAACTGAAGATTTTTATATGGTTAATAAACTTATGACTTCGCCTGGCAGTGGTGGCGCATGCCTTTAATACCAGCACTTGGGAGGCAGAGGCAGGTGGATTTCTGAGTTCGAGGTCAGCCTGGTCTACAGAGTGAGTTTCAGAACAGCCCGGGCTATAAAGAGAAACCATGTCTTGAAAAACCAAAAAAAAAAAAAAAATTATGACCTCATTTATTTTTGTAGTATTGGAATTAAAAAGACATGGGAAACTAAGAAATGAGGGATAAGGGGAGAAAGAAGAAGAAGCAATAAGAGAAGGAGACGGTGTAAGAAGAGGAAGAGAAAAAGGGTGAAAGAAAGAAGGAAGAGAGGGAGGAAGGAAGGAAGGAAGGAAGGAAGGAAGGAAGGAAGGAAGGAAAGAAGGAAGGAAGGAAGGAAAGAAGGAAGGAAGGAAGGACGAAAGACAAATCATCATCATGGAGAAGGCGATGGATGAACAAGGAATGTAAGGGAAGAAGAGATGAGGAAATAAAATAAAAGAACTGGATTCTTGAAGATACAGTCTTCAATTTTTTTCTAAAATCAAGGAAAGATGATGCAACACAGTAAAATTTCAAAATTGCAGAGAAAAAAAATGATCGAGAAACAAAATTAAAAAGTATAATAAAGAATGATCAATGGAAGAGAAATTCAGCTGAATATAACAGTGAGAGAATCATTTAAAGATATCTTGTCAACCAGTGCCAAACACAGCCTGACATTACAAAGAGAGACATGGAGACCTTAGAATACAAGGCTCTAAATGACATTATCTCTATCAAATCCCTAGCCTTAGGGCTCTAGAAAGCTGGTGGAAGAAGACACAGAGAAAGTATAAGAGCCAGATGGGATGGTGGACACCAAGAAAACAAGGCTCTTTAAATCAACTGAGCAAAGTTCATATGACCTCAAGATGACTGAAGCAGAAAGCATAGGACTGACATAGATTTGTACCAGGTCCTCTGAGAATATATTACATCTTTCAGATTGGTATTTTTATAGGACTCTTGAGTGTGTAAATGAGTGTGTCTCTGATCTTTGTGCCTGCTGTTAAGGTTCTTTTTCTTCTGTTGGTTCACCTTGGTTAACTTTAATATGATGATGTTTGTTATATCTTATTATATTTTATTTGTTAAAAATTAAATTAAATGATAGCTGTAAGTCTGTTTAAAGTCTCCTCAACCCCCTGTTCCCTACATGTACAACTTGGTTCAACTTAAAATCATTTCAAGAATATTTTACCAGAACTGAAAATTAATAGAAAAAAAGAATTTTTTTTTCAGAGGAGATAAAGCAGAGACAATTGTGATAGCAAACACCTGTAATTCCCAAACTCAAAAGGCTGAGGCAAATATACTTAACGTTGGGGGTCAACCTGGGTCAAATCGTGAGATCCTGGAGAAGGCAGGGGGCGGAAGGGGAAGGGGGGGTGAGGGCAAGAGAGGGAGAGGCATGAAGGAAGGAAAGAATGAAGGAATGAAGGAAAAAGAAGAAAGGAATAAATAAACTTCAAGATGTTCTACATATTCCCAACTATGTAAGTAGTTACTGGGTGTTCTGAACTAAAATTATCTGATTGTATAAAAGTTTAGGATCCCACATGAGCTGCACATGGTGTTTCATACCTTTAATTCCAGCATTTGAATGGCAGAGACAGATTGATTTCTGTGAGTTCAGAGCAAGGCTGATTTATGCACATCCAATTCCAGATCAGTCAGACCTGTATAGTGAGGTCATGTTTAGCTAAATAAACATTCATGTAGATTCAAGCCAGTAATATAAAGGATCACATAATAAAAAAACCTCGTGTCTGGAAGCTCTAACTGTGGAAAGAAGTCTTCATTTAGCAATGGAGCTAAACATGTAATTCAATTAATTAAAATGTAAATTTAAATGTAATTAAATGTAAATTTTAAATATTCATTTACTTATTTTATGTATGTGAGTACACTGTCACTCTGTTCAGGACACACCAGAAGAGGGCATTCAATATCATTACAGATGGCTGTGAACCATCATGTAGTTGCTGGGAATTGAACTCATTACCCCTCTGGAAGAGCAGTCAGTGATCATAACCTCTGAGACGTCTCTCCACCTATATACATATATATATATATATATGTGTGTGTGTATGTGTGTATATATATGTGTATATGTATATATGTATATTATAATATATATTAGCTAGAACAGCACATAGAAATAAATTTACAGGATTGAAATAATTTTTAAGGACAAAGAACTGAAGCAAGTGGCTTATTCTTTATTAAGGGACATATAAGTAAGGAAAATTCCAATGTAAAGAAAGATCAAAAATATACTGAAGGTTAAAAACAATGGAGAAGAATAACCTTAAGCTATAGCTTATAATAAAAATCAAGGGTTCTGATAAACTCTGGTTATCTAGGTCATAGCCTGCCTTTGGAACCCTTTCCCTACTGGGTTGCTTGTCTAGCCTTAATAAAAGAGAAGATGCTTAGTGTTGCTTCAGCTTGAAATGCCACTGCTGGTTGAAAGGCATGGAGGCCCTTTTCTGAGGATAAATACAAGATGAGTAGATTGGGGAGAGGAGGAACTAGGAGGAGAGATAGGAGGGGAAACTGGGGTCAGGATGCAAAATAAACAAAATTAAAATTAAATAAGAAAGAACAAAAGAAAGAAAGAAAGAAAGAAAGACAGAAAGAAAGACAGAAAGAAAGAAAGAAAGAAAGAAAGAAAGAAAGAAAGAAAGAAAGAAAGAAGAAAATAAGGAAGGAAGGAAGAGGGAGAAAGAAATAAGGAAAGAAAGTTAGAAAGTTGGTCACAGTAAAAAAAAAAACAACAGAAGTTGTACTATCAAAAATGATTATTAGGTGTCACACAAAGATGCATATACACTAAAGGATTAAAAAATAAAATATATTTGACCACTGTTTTATAATCTGACAATATTGGAAAATTTTCATGAAAATTACAAACTATTAAAATGTATTTAAGAAGACGGAGTTGAATAATGTTATATTTATGCAAACACTTGAATTTCTTTTTGAAAGACATATTCCAAGAAAAACTTTTAGTTTTTTCTTACTGGTAAATTCTATCATATATTTAAATAAGACACTAGCAGTTGAATATGAACACTTCCTCAAAATAGTGAGATAAGAATAAGATCATCAATTTTGTGCAGTCGACATATTTAATACCAACGTGTGGTAGGACTCAGTGTAAAAAGGAAATGTGTTATGCAAAAATACCTTAAAATCAAATAAATACCATTATAAGACAGATATAAAAAATTGTCCTTAAGAAATTATATTTCAAACTGACAAACTTGGCTACCTACATATAATGCTTACATATAAAGGCTGCATTGGAAAAGATATTAAGGCAGCTTCAGAGGAAGGAAGGAAGGAAGGAAGGAAGGAAGGAAGGAAGGAAGGAAGGAAGGAAGGAAGGACAGAGAGAAGGAAGGAAAGAGGGAAGGAATGGAGGAGTGGAAAAGTAGAAAAGAAGAAAGGAAAGAAGGATGGAAGTAAAGAAAGAAGGAAGGATCTGACATTGGTATGTAAATAAACAGAAATAAAGATGTTTAAGGACTTTTAGTCTTGGTGGTATTTACACTATGAATTTCTGGCTTTGTTCTATTTGCAACAAATGATCTTTTATTATTTCAAGTTCTTTCAAAGGAATTCTAACACAGACAACGGAAATGAAATCCTGATGCTTACTCTGAAGTTGGAGGCATAATTGATTTGTTTACGATATGACAAACGAAATGTAGTGATAGTCAGAGATTCTAATTAAATCCTCCACCCAATCACATAATCATGTGTGGACTTTGATACTCAGCATTGATCTCTCCAATATCCTGTATTTTTATTATTTAAAAGAAATTATTGTAGTTTTGGTGCTAATAATAAATGACAAAACAGTGGGAAAGGTCCAAAAATGATGCCTTCACTCTGAATCTGTTTTAAATTTCTTGCACTGCCCTTGTATCTGGTACTTTTTCTATTTTTCTCTCTTACCAGTTCCTTTTTGTATCATGTCTTATAAATGCAAACATATTTGTCCCAGAAGCTTAGTTTGTTTCAGTTTCAGAGACTTGTTCTAACTTGCTTTCCAGTTCTATGTTTAATTGCAAACCAGAAAATTAGATTATGTGCAAATTCAGTTTCAAGTTCTTCAAAGTATTAAACATCTATCAGGTTTGGGAAGCACACAGCTTCGTTAATATATTGGATTTTGAGTTTACAATTCTCTTATTCACTTACGGTGCAGATTTACAGGAACCTCTGATTTACAAAGGAGTTTTAGTTTTAGCCTTGGAACAAAGCCCTTTATTTCTGTCACAATCTAGCCATTAAATTACACAAACTAAAACCCTAGTAGTCAAGGACGGGAATAGGCCTAATTTTAAATGTAATGGTAAATGATACTTTCAATTCCTTTCTCTGTAGAGAATGTGCCTGAGCATAGTGTTTGGAGATACAGGTCTACATGTGTTTAAAATGTAAAATAATCTTTACTGTTACATTTATTAAAGTTTTATCTGTTAATCTAAAGAGAATTTGGCATCTCAGATTTGTGTCATTTTAAGCTTTTTTTTTTATTTATTTTCGTTGTTTTGTACTCCTTTTCTTTTAGTACTTTGATTGTATCCACATTCCTTCTTCCACTATGCCAAACTTCACTTCATCTTTCAGTCATACAACTTTGTGTCACATCTATGTTTTTTTCTTAAACACATCAAGTCCAGTTTAGGTGCCCATAGATTCTTGGATTTGTGCCGTATCATGAGAGAGCAGTCAACTTACCAGTGGCCACATCCTTAGTAAAAACTGACTCCTTCTCACCCAGCTGTCAATTACCAGTGTCTCCTCAGCTAGAAGTGGAATATCTGATAATTTAGCATCTTTCTAGAACAGAGAGCCTTCTACTTTATAATTATACAAACTGTGGATTTAAAACTATTAAGGACATTTTCTTAAAACATGTGAAATGGCTTCTCTTCATGTTCTCTTACAGAACATGAGAAATGAGACATTTTCAATCTGAAAAATAGCAAAAAGAGAGGACATACTAAGGGTAAGGAACTGGACAACAGGTGCATTTTAAGGATGCTCTGCTATCTGCTGGGTCCCTTTACACTGTGTGTTTGTACAGAGTTGTTTGCTCACAGTTCAGTGGCATGAACAAGGGCTCTAATGGCTTTGTATCCACAGAACTAAGAAAAGAAAGATCACTGTGATTAAGTGATTGTATGTGATTTCTATTCACTAAAACATTTTGCTTCTGGCTTCTTAAGGGAAACATGGTAACATCAATCTTGAATTTTGTTCTCTTGCTTGTCTTTCTTCTCTTTAAGATTAAGGGAGTTCTACTGTCTCTTTTTTTCTTTTTTCTTGTGAGAAAAATCACACTTAAACAAATCTTATTCTTTTGATAAGTGTAAACATTGTTCTCCTGATGAATAAAGATGCAGTTAAAAGAAAACTGACATTTCTCTCTGACTTACTGAGGATAGTAACATGTCTTTTTCCACATCCAACAGCTCTGTACCCTTTGTTATTCTAGATTATGTGACAGTTTGTACTCCACAGTTGTATCTTGGCTTGCTGCTAAAATGGAAATAACATTTGCATTATGCATCCTCGCTTTCTTCTGTTTTGCCAAAAGTACATGAAGAAATTTTATTTTGATACTTTCAGAAACACACAAGGCATCAGAATATTAGTAACATAAATTCATGAAATTAAAAATATCAGAATTAAAATGAAAAATTAGCATTTCCTGTGGATATTTTGTACTTTCATAATTATTATTGGCTTTATTTTTCTTTTAAGAACAATTTGGAAATTTTTTCTTTTAAAAATAGCTTTCCAATTGAAGCCATGTAATTTTTCATAATTTGAGTTTTAAAGCAGACCAATGTTCTTCACTTCTAATGATTTTTCTACCATTCCATTGGCAAAATTCCCATAAATTGTAACACCAGTAACCTGCTGTTTGGAACTAAAAATCTGTTCTAAAGCTTATTTTTCTTCTTACTTTTGCTATCACATTATTAAAACTCGACTTTATTTCGACATTTTCTTTACTATTCTATCTTCCTTCAGTCTACAGTTTAATTATTTGTATGACATCTTAAAAGATTAAATGGGCCCCCACACCCAAATCAATAATATATTGAACTACTAATCCGCTGAACCTCATGGTGTTACTGGATTTAAAGACAAAGTCAGACACTAGCAATTAAGTTAAGTAAGTCATTAGTGGGAACTACAATCAGATATTACCAGTATCTGGAGAAGAAATAGATACAGGACACAGATGCATGCATAAAATATTCTACATGAGTACACAGGAAAAGGATGACTATGTCCAAACCAAGAACAGAAATCCTCAGGAGAATTCAATTCTCTTGACATTGATTTGGGGCATTTATTCTTGAAACTATATTAATATAAATGTCTGTCATAAGCCACGAGGCTGTGGTACTATTCTATGGCAATAATAATTTTAATTAGCTTCTTGGGAGGCTCTATTTCTAATTTTATTATCCTTGAACTCAGAACTGATTTAATGGCAGACCTAGGAGATGGTACTTCCAAATAATTCAGAGATCAACTGAAATCTTGACAGTTGACTACTAGCTTCTGAGTATGAATTTACAAATCTTAAAAGTCATAATCTGTACATTTAAAGGGTGATAATGGGTGGTATGTACATATTTATATATCCATATCAATATATAAATATATGGAACTCTACTACATGGTATCAAACAGATTTTAAAGAACTGTACTATGCTGTAGAAATTTCTCATTGGTCTCACCAGTACATTTCTTAAATTCAACAACCTACTGATGTATTGAATTACATAAAGATAGAAATTTCTAAAACCTTTTATAGATTCTTGTTTTCTTTCTTATCCTCCAGAGTAGCCACCAAATTTAAAAGTGATGAGCACCAACCAATCCCTTTGAATGGAACAGTAAAGAAAAGACAGGAAATAACACTAAAATGCAATCAAAATATCTCACCTCTTCAACACTACATTTGCACGCATATATGTACCTATTATCTTTTCTTTCTACATGTGCAAAAGTCAGGCATGTCTCACAGGAGGCTTTCACATGTTCCTTGTCTTTACACCTCAAACATTAATGTAATTATTTGAATAAGAACAACCTCCCATAGGCTTATGTATTTAAATGTTTAGTTACCAGGTTGAGGAACTATTTGCAAAAGCTACAGCCTTGTTGGAGGAGGTGTATCACTGGAAAAGAGCTTTGAGATTTCAGAAGTCCCTGCCAGCTCCCAGACCCTGTTTTCTGCTGAAGATTAAGTTGTAGAGCTTTCTGCTACTGCTCATCATTTCCGTGGCTCATCTGCTTCCCACTAAGACGATCATGAACTCCATTGTCCTCTGGGACCATGAGCCCCAAATTAAATGCTTTCTAGTATAAGCATTGCTGTGGTGTCTTTTCACAGCAATAGAACAGTAGCTAAGACAGTCAATCAACATGTTGGAGTGCTTTTCTCACTTTCCCTCTATCTCTTTACAACACTTAACTTCCGAAAACCTTCTTCTTATATATCCTATCTCATTTTTTCTGTCTCACTTCTCATTAGAAATCTTTGCAAAGAATTGTTCTGAAACTTCCATTCTGGCTTCCAGTATTCAGAGCAGCTACAAAATCTGCTCTTGCAACGGTCACTACCAGGACCAGTAACAATATTTAATCTCTCTTTTTAGAACAGTAGTCATGTTTGTTGGTATCCTTTCTTTGTTTCTTTTTGTTGTTGGTGGTGGTGGTAGTGCTGTTTGTTTAGTTTTTCCTGTTCTTAAATGGATCTTAGGACTTCATATGTTGGTTTTCCTCCTTTCTCCCCTGTTGATCCTTCTGCTCCCTTATCTGTATCTGCTCATTCTCTTCAATAGTGGTATAGGTTAAAGTGATTGGACTGTTTCTCTTATTGTACTAAGTCCCTGTGTAATTTAAACTGTTTTATGGTTTTAAGCCTTGTCTATGTGCTAAATATTATCAAGTATGGGTTTTCAAATGAATTCTAACTTTTGAGTACCACAAGCCATGATCCAGTTAAACTTGGGGATTGTTTGATATCTAATTGCAATATCACCAAATGAGTCGTTTGTTGATATGTAAACGTAACTTTTATTCATCTGATATAATTGTTATCTTGTAGGCTTACTGCTGAATAATCTTATCCCTTCCTAGTTCTTTCTGATCTCTTGTTGAGGTTTAGTCTTTTGCTATGTATTATAATGCCAAGTGTGATCCTCAACTGGTTGCCCCATAGATGGGAGAGTCTGCACATAGATCCAAGTGATGCTATGTGACCTTGCTCCAAGTATTTTTGATTGGTAAATAAAAATGCCTATAGCCTATAGATGGGCTGAATTGAGATAGGTGGTGCTTGGTGTTCCCAGCCTGGGAGTTGGAGAAGACCAAGAAGAAAGGGAGAAGAAAGTGGAAGAGGAAGAGGAGGAGGAGAAAGAGGAAAACACCATAGTTTAGGAATCAAGAAAGAATACACCTGACGACTAGCCAATTGGAGTTAAGAGCAGCTCAGAAGAAACATAGTAAGTAATAAGTCTAGATTACCTATATGAAATAGATTTTAATAGCACAGAGGGTAGATCTCTGCCAAGTTCTAGTGCTGATTAAGGCTTATTGTAAAAATAAAGATTATGTGTGTTTTTTATCCTGTAAATAAATGGTCAAAGGTGGGGTAGAATCCCTGGATTGAGAGTAAATGATTTCTTACAACAATATAGCACTCGATTTATGGCAGTTAAAACTCAAGCTAACAACCTAAAAGGGCCCCCGGATAAAAGCGCGGGGCCGGGATGGGGTGGGGGTGGGGGGACTCAAGCTAAGCAGCACAAGTCTATTCTCTTTAAATCAATCAGACCAAAGCTTCCCAAAACAACACAAGAGGAGCAACTGGGAAGCAATTCCTAGCTAAGGAGCAGTAACCTACACAAAGAGTATGGAAAGTGGCTCTTTAAAAAAGCGGCTACTAAATTTAAAAGCAAAACAAAAGTTGGGGCTTCTCCCAAGGGCAGAAAGGCCAGGGAGAGAAACCAGCTCCTATTTACACAAGAGCTAAATTTAGTAGATACAGCAATAGCAGATGGCAAAACCTATGGACACTTCCTAGAGACTACAGCTGCAGGATAAGTCACTTCAATTTCTCCCAAGCTTGGCACCGCAAGTCGGCCCAATGCTATTATATGGCATACAAAAATGCAGCCCCAGGTTCACAGCTGTAAGGCTGAAACACTTCCCTGTAAACAAAGGGATGGAGGCGTGGCCAAGTGCAACACAATGTCTGTTCAGTGTAACAACAAACAGCAAGGGGACAGTGAGAATGGTTTCTGTAACTCCTAGACCACCCTGGTATACATAATAAAGTCAGGGCAGTAACTTCTACTGATGGATACAAGCGCTTACAAATAATAATCTGAGATTAAAAAATGACACATTTTTTCCTTAAAAGTATAATATATGTTTATGCTTAATAATAATTAGGAGGATCCTTAGCAATTTAAAAATTACACATGTCGCTCTTAAATTTATATAAAGATGAGGGACTATGAGTACATTTAGAAGGTATGGTTATAGTTTTTATGTTATGATTTCAAATTAAAAGATAATGCTTTTCTGTTGCCAAAAATCATTTTGCTCTAGGAAAGATATATTGTTCTAGTCAATGTGGGGACCCTGAGCTGGGGTTGGGGCAGAATTGTTTTGTTTTATCCAACTAAAAAAGAAAAGCTATGCTCATGAGAACTAACGTGGGGTGGAGTTTCATGTTACTCTGAGCAGCCAGCCTGTCTCCTTTGAATGTGGGGTTTCCACAGGAGAACCATAGCAGCACCAGAGATTTAACTTCAAAACAGACATCATGCTGGTATGAGCAACCAGTCTCTATACACATGGGCTTCCACAGGAGAATTGCCAATTGCTCAGCTTGGCACATGACACATGATCCAAGCCATAAAAACTCAACAAATGTATGGTAATTTGGGAATATGTTTATACAGTAAATAGAAGGAAATTTAAATGAAGTTAAATATAGAAAAGAATATTAATTTAATGTATATACATGTAAAGGGGATATAAGTATACTTATAATAAGTATAAGTATTACAGAGATATTAATCATCAAAGAAAGGAGAAATAAATGGAAACTGAAATAGATGTTTCTAAGGATAAATATATGAATAACTAAATCCAGGCCTTTGATCTCAATTGCTTAAGAGACGAAGGCAAGGAAAGTGATGTTTCTTGTGAGACTGAGTGTTGGCATTCCTTGTAGGCTCTGCCTCACAGTTACCTAGCAACAGCCAGGTTTGCCTGACTCACTATAAAAGGGGCTGTTAGCCTCCTCCTTACTCTCTTACACTTTTAACCTCTTACCCTCTCTATCCCTTCTCTCCCCATTCCCCTTCCTCCTCTCTCCACATGTTCCTGTCCTGGACAGCCTTTCCTCTCTCTCTGTCTCTGTCTCTGTCTCTGTCTCTGTCTCTGTCTCTGTCTTTGCCCCTCTCTTCCTCTTTCTGTCTCTGTCTCTCTGTCTCTCTCTGTCTATATCTCTATCTCTCTCTGTCTCTCTGTCTCTCTCTGCCTTTCTCTATCTCTACTCCATCCTCAACTCCCCTCCCCATGCCCTAAATAAACTATATTCTATACTATATCAGTCCAATGGCTGATACCCGCAGAGGCATCCCTTTCCACCTCACCATACCACGCCTCTACCAAACACATCCTGGCTCTTTCTTTTTTATAAAACACAACACTGAGAACAACGAAATCTACAAATAAATCCAGGTCAGCTTTGGGTACACAGAGAAATCCTATCTCAATAATCTCTGGAATGGGATTAAACAATTTCTATAATAGATCTCTGTCTGGCTGGTTCACTTCAGCTGTTCTGGCCCAATCTCCTCTTCAAGCTGACTGATTCAAACTAGCTTTCTTCAGTTTCTCACTGAATTGCTCTGTTTGGTCTGAAACTAATGCTAGCAATCTGTTGTAATCTTCTGGTTCCTCCTCATTCTCTGGCTGATTTTTGTCTTCACCCATATCTAGCTTGTTCTCTCTACAAACTGTCTCTGTAAAACTGCCCCAGTAAAACCGCCTTCTCTCATTCTCATATTCTCTCTCTGTCTCTCTCTGTCTCTCTCTGTCTCTCTCTGTCTCTCTCTGTCTCTGTCTCTGTCTCTGTCTCTCTCTCTCTCTCTCTCTCTCTCTCTCCCTCCCCTCTCTCTCTCTCTCTCTCTCTCCCTTCCTCCCTCCCTCCCTACCCTTCTCTCCCCCTCCCTCTCTCCCTCTCTCTCTCTCTCTGGTTCTAACTGCCTGTGCTCAAGAACTTCATGAACTCGTAAACAAACTCAAGTGCGCTCAGCTGAACTACACTGACTCTGACTCATTCACTTACCCAACTGACAGTTCTCTTCCTGTCTTTCTTGTGAGAACTTGACATATACTATCTCTGACTCATTTTTTTTTTCACATCTTTCCCTGATGTTTCGCTTTGGCCCTAAATATCACTTTCAAACATAGCCACTTCGTTCTACAAGGTAACCTTGCCTACATTGTTTGGAATTAAAGGTGTGCGCTAAACATGTGTCTATATTCCAGCCAAAGGGATTTAAGGTCTGTGACATTTCTGCATTCCAGCCAGCTCACAGGGACCTAGAAGTCTTTGGATGTGAATCGTTGCCAGAACAGCCAAGTTGCTGGATTAAAATTCCTCCACATTGATAAGTGAGCAATGATTTCTTTTTCACTGAACTTATTACTTCTTTTGTTTGCTTGCATCTTTTTATAGCATTATTCTTTCTTTGACTGGTCCTCATCTTGAGTATCCTTGAGCTTACCTTACTTTTTAAGTTATTATTTCTAGTTACGTCAGTATCATCCTCTATTATTCTATTAGAAGTTATTATGATAACTTCTGTTGACTTTACCAATGAAATACACATGAACTGTTTTCTTCCCATCAAACCTCTGGTTGATAGCATTAATTAATGCCACAGAATGATTCCATCTACACTGAAGTTTTCTTCCAATAATCTACTTGAGTCAGCAAACAACGTAACTTGAAATATCTTAATTGAATTACTTCAATTTTGTCAATACCTGGATATTATTAGAGAAGTCCAATAATATTAAAGAATTGGTACCCAGCCAATGACATTGTTGAAAAATTGTGGAACCTTTAAGAAAAAGGTCTTTCCCTTGGGGGCTCCCAGAAACTGACCCAACAACCAAAGAGCATACATGGGTTGGACATAGGCACCCTACACACATGTAGCAGTTGTACAGATTAGTCTTCATGTTAGTTCCCCAATAACCAGAGTGTGGGCTGTTCCTGAGTCTGTTTCTTGCCTTTGGATCCTGTTGTCTCTGACTGAGCAGACTTGTCTAGTCTCAGTGGGAGAGAATGTGCCTAGCCTTACAGTGACTTGATGTGCCAGGGTGGGGTGAGGGAGGGGTTATGTGAGGGGAGACTTGTAGGGGACTGTGATCAGGATGTAAAGTGAGTGAATAAAGACATTAATGAAAATAAATAAAAAAGTTAGATAAAATTTCAAACTGGAAATAGACTCTTGGTCAAGGGAAAACACAAAAAGAAGGTCTTCACAGGAGGTTCTTAGGTCATGAATATCATATCCTTGAAGGGTAATAGGGGACCTCAATATTTTTGTATTTTTTACATTGACATCCTAATCCTGAACACAGTGAGTTATTTATATCACACATTCCCACTTTGATCCATTGACTTGCCACATATGTAAAAGCAACAGAATCTACTAAACACAAAATGGAGTGTTTAGAAACAGCCAACACAATCACCAGGGACTATGTGGATATCCAGGGGCTGAGCAGAATTGTCCCTATTATTTATTGGCTGTGGTGCTCTTGAACTGGTCCCATCTTTCACCAGAAATAGTACTTGGGACAGTAGGCCTCATACCTATCCCAGGGAGCACAGTGGAGAAGGCCCTGGTAGCAGAGGGTGAATGAGCAGACAATAAGGTCATAAGAGCAGGAAAGTTTATCTCTCCTCCTGCCAATGGCAGCACTGGGTGGTCAAGACAAAGCAGAGCTGGAGAGTTTGCCCTTGTAGCACAGATAAGGGAAAGCCCGAGTACTGACTACCTCAGCAACTACCCAGATTCAGATCCAGGGTTCTGAGTTTGCACATCCCCAAATCTGTATGATCTGTCAATCGTTAGGACCAGACAAAGGGCCAGTCCTGCTGATCCAAAGCTTCAGGATCTCTATGACCCCAGAAACAACAGGAGTCCTGGTAAGGATCCAATATTGATGCTGTCAAAGAAGCCAGAGACATTGACCCAGACCAATGACTCATGGTAATGAACATGTACAAGTGAAGATGTGTGAACAGAAATATATACTGTGGGACATGTTATGACACACTACAGCTTCCACAATGAGATATTTTTAGTGTGTGTGTGTGTGTGTGTGTGTGTGTGTGCAAGATAGAAGACAGATATGAAGGTATGGGGAGATGAGCAGGACTAGGGTGCATGATGTGAAATGTGAAACTCACAATGAATCAATAATAAGTAAATCACCAAAGCAAAACCAAAAAGCACGCTGAAGAAGCCATGGGGAGCAAGCCAGTAAACCATTTTTCATCGCCTCTGTGTCAGATGTTGTGATCAGATTCCTGTCTTCAGTTGCTAACCTGAATTCCCTTAGTGTTAGATTGTGACATGAGCGTTACAAGGTGAAATAATCCCCTCCCCAAACAAACAAAACATCAAATCAAAACAAACAAAGTAAAAGTATCATATTGAATATAAAACCATTGGGGTTGGGTGTGTACCTCAGTAATAAAGCACTTGAATTGTGCAAGGTCATGAATTCTATCCACAATACCATACACAAACACACAAAATACTGAAAGCTATAACATCGTATGTATACTAATTATTAAACCATTTTCTGCCTTAATATAGGAAGGGTTAGAAAATAGCAAGTATCATAGTAAAGATCATACGAACATTATTTCAAATCAGGCATGCGTAGTACTAAATCATATGGTCTTAATCATATGATTTATGATCCGCAGGGATCCTGTTTTCTGGCAATTTGAATTGTTGAGTAGCTCTGTTGGATCTGCTATTTGAGGTTGTTACAGAAGTTCTTTCTGATCTTTGCTCTCTAAGTATGAAAGATGAGGGTATTTTCTATAGTCCTACTGCTTCTGCTTGACTTGGTTAAATACGTTATTGTCATGTTCAATAGTCTGTTCTACCTCCTGGGAACTGATAGTATGCATTCCTCCTTAGTTTAAACTAAAAACTCTGGGGGGTGGGGTGGGGAGGGTTACCTTCCTTGTGCCTTTAAAGAGTTTGGCACATGATTTTTAAGATTACTTCTCAGATTTAACAGTGAAGACTTATTTTCAGATTTAGTAATGAAGACCTATTTTTCTTTCTACTGTTGCCAGTGAAATATTCAGGTTAACAATATTGTAATTCTCCTAATTCTAAATCACATTGATTCTACAGATAGTTGAGAGATTTTCTTCCTTATAGGACATGTTTAAGGTTACTTGTCATAGCAAGTAATTTCTTTATCACAAGATAAAGTACAATTCAATGTCCTTGGGTGAATATTTTATCTCACAACAAAATGTTATTGATAACCCATAGTGGCTGACTGCTCAAAATTATCAATTACATGACACTTTAGGAAGTCTTAGTGGATTGCTTCTAGGAGTAATAGACAGTATTAGATGCCAGAGGTGATCAATATATAGACCCTGTCAGCAGAGAGCTCAAGATTTACTGGGAGAGACACGCAGGGATCAATCTAACAAAGACAAACTGTTTGAAGAGCTAAATCTAACAGGAAAAGCAGCTGGGGAAATGTGGTCGAATATGATTATAATGGTGCTATGGCAATTTGTTATAGGGAATGAATTCTGATTCAGAAAACAAGTAAGCATTTTAAAGCACGGTATAGGCCAATAATAAAAGAAACACACAGAGAGCAGGTTTCCCTCTGACATCCCATCTGATAGAAAGTGCAGACTTGAAGATGGATCTCTGATTTCTGAGATGACCTCCTTCCATAATCCTGATATTTCTACCTTTGTGAGCAAGCTTCGGCCTCCAGTCACCAGTGGGGAAGCAATCTGCTGTTCATTCCTGAAGTCTCAGGGACTGTCTTGCTGCCACCCTCCTGCTTGGACTACTGTGCTGACAATTTGGTACAGCATCTGATTTGAGGACATATGGTTTGGGCAGCCTTCTTACTTAGCAAGTTAGCCCAGGGGACTCTTGGTGAGTAGAGTGGAAGGAAAGCCTCTTTGGCAATACATCCAAGAAATCACTGCAGGAGAGATAATTATCTGTAACTGAAGATCAAGGCAGGCTTACTATTCCTAGAATGCATTAGTTCATGTTTACACTTAGCCAGGATTTTCCTACCCTCAAAAGGCAGGCTTCAGAGACTTGCTGAAACAGTGTACCAGTCCTGGAGAGCACTGAGAGAATAGCAAATACAGACTATGTAGCCACTTTTAAATGTCTTCCTGAGTTAGTCTTTGTATGCTGTGCTATATTTTTTAAAATTGAGATACATTATACTGAAGAAGGTTCATTAACATCAGGGTATGTGAGGAGACATAGGTCCAGAGTGGTCTACTAGCTTTTCCAATCTCACATAAGATTCACTGAGCTTTGCCAGAAGTTTCTTGAGGGTTCAGGCTCCAGAGCTAATGAGTTTCTATTGCACAATTCTTTTAATATTTAGGAATTAGGGTTTTAAGCATGAATTACTACTGGTGAACATCTTATCCTGTTCATTTTCCTCTGCTCATTTGGTTCCTCAGCCCGTCTACCTCCACCATCTTACCATGGTACACAATGACATCAGACTAGTATTTGAGAATCAGTTAAAATGGCTGGTGTAAGCTGGAAAGGAGAACTGGCAACAGGCCCATCTTGGTCAGTCTGGTTTCTGATTGCCAAGATTTTGTAGTTCATCCTGCTTGGATAGTGTCTTCTGTAGCAAACACATTACTTGGTTACCGTTAAAACAAGCGCTGTAATGATAATTCCAGTTTTCCCACTGGTAGAAGACTATTCTCTCCTTGTCTATTAGTACATATACCTTCTAATAAGTATTTTATGAAGCAGATTTATAGCAGGTGATTTAAACTCTTTAATTCTGTTTTTTATCTGTAATGTAATGGCATAGGACTTAACTGATACAGTGGTAGAATCTGTAGATATGAAATGAGTTCATTTATGCAGCATACTAAAAATTCAGTATACATCTAGTTCCTTATAAATGTTACTTATCCTTTTTGTACTTTAGTAGATTTTATAATAATTGAGGCTAAAATGAACCTTTTCTAACTGAAAACTTCTATATAAGTTTTGTTAGCTATAGGCTGAACATTTTCCCTTTCAAATGCCACCAATTAAAATTGTATCTATATTTTAAGAAGTCTACAGTCATAAGTATATTCCATAATTAGTGGATATTTCCTTTGTGATGGTCACAATTTTAGTGTTGTGAGCTCATAGGCTAATGGGGATGCCTGTCGGTCTTCACCTCAATAGTGTTCTTTTCTTCACTCCCAAATGTCCTTGTCTGTTAAGTTACAGTTACCAAAGGAGCTCCATTTTACTGTATGTTACTTAATTTACATTATATAGCTTGGATAGAAACAGATGGAAATGAGAAATATGTAGTCAATGCTGTCTGCTCGAGTCCAATATGGCATATATAGGATATAAAATGTACTTATGAATGTATGTATCCAATGATAATTGGATGTATGTATGCAGAAGTGTATTTGCATTTGATCATATAAAGCTTTGTGTTGTAAATTTAACAGCAAAACAGTGTCTTAATAAAACTCCTTCCTGCTCCCAAACATTCATCTACAGTCTGTGCTACCCACCACCCATCCATTATTTCCTGAGGAAGTCATCATTTTCTCAAAGGTTGAAAATGGAAACATTTTTACCAAAGTAAATCACATCAAAGTAAGGCATGGATGTGTAAGCCTTAACACAGACAATTTCCAGGAGAGAATTTGAAGACCAGCTGGTATACAAAATTGATAGGATCATTACATTTAGAACTCTCACCACCATGGCATGCTGTGCCAAGACGGGAAGATATTCCAGAAGTCAAGGCTAGAGAAATATCATGTAATATATAAAAAATACTAAGCAGCACTTTGAGTTGAATTGCCAGGAAGAGTCCTCATTAAACCAACCTATGAAGAGAAGGCTTCAAAATTAATATCTCACCAGAAATCACTAAAAAAAAATCTAGTAGGAAATAAACAAACATTTGAAATACATTTTAAGAGTTATAGGTAAACAAGTGCCCATCTCCTTCCACTCTTGAGTTTTCAGAATTGATTCCATCATTGGCATTATTGAAAAAGTATATTTATCCATTTCTAAATATTAACAAATTGAAAAAAATAATAAAATTGTGTCTATCCTCAAAAACAGAGATAGTTGACTAATATTTATTTATGCTTGCCTCTCCTTTATTAATAGGGAGATTCATACATATTAAGACACGTATGTAGTTGAAGTAGTAAATATCATTAGCCTCCATCCCTCATTTTATAATATGACTAATACTGTAATGCTCATAAATTGTAGATACATTGGCATTATTTTAATGCTCTCTAAACTTGCCTTAGCATGCAAGAGCTCACTACAATTTATTTTGTGAAAGGATAATAGGAAATACATTCAACCAGTTCTCTACTCAATTTTTAAATTAGCATATTTTAGTTGCACATTACAATCCTTCATGTATTCTCTCAACTACACATTACATGTTGTCATGCTGAGTACTGAGTAAACTAAGTCATGACTGATAAAATAAAACTTGAGCTAATGATTCAAGATGTGTTTAAATAAACTAGTACTTTGATGACTATGATACAATGAATTAAGTTCTATAGGAAAATGAAGAATTTCAAAAGACATAAAGTAATTCAATAAGATCCATGGAAAATGGAGAGAATTGTATAGAGAGGAATGTACCTAAAATAACCCTTGACTTCTAAATATTGATACAGACCATTCTTCCATGGTTATTAACAGCCTCAGTTATGAAGAGAGTATAGTGAATGCCCAACCCATTCTAATTATTTCTTGAATATACATTACTGAATATATAAAATTAAGGAGATATACTAAAATATTTTTACCTAGTAATACTAAATAAGTTGGCAAAAATATCTCCAACACCTCAATAACATACTCTGTTTCTTTATGGTACCATTTTGGTATCATTTTTAATATTCAAACTTTTAGTGTACTGTTGAAGAACAGTTATTCAAATTGCTAGATAATAAGAATATTATAGCTCATTAATATAGGATATCATTAAGTACTATTACTTCTACCACTCAGCATTATGACCAAAGTGATATCATTATAATATTTCTATTATATATGTACCCCAGAGCCTGTAGGGTTGTCATCAAGTCAGTTGTAACTTATATGTGCTGCCTACTGTTCACACACATCTCTTTAGTTAATTTCATAGCTTGCTTGCTTTTAATAACCTCTGTATTCTTCATAACTTCTCCCAAAGACCATATTTAAAGATAAGAAAAGGAAAACTCAGAATACTTCCATGATTTGTCTAAACTCCCAATGATGTTCATTGACGAATTCTAAATATCAAAAAAAAACCCTTTGCATCCAGTGATCCATGATAGTAGTAACCATTCCAGCACATTGTTATTTCTGTGAAAATGCTGAAACATTAAATATCAGGATATATTACAGCTGATTCTCTAAGGTCTAAATGACTAATCTCTTTACCTAAGTCCTCTCACATCCACATGTCGGTTTGCTTTAAAAATGTATAAAAGTATTAGTTTTAAACCATGCAAATTGCTGTGAAATAATAATGTCTTTGTCTCTTTCATGAAAACTGTCACGTTTTTCTTCCTTCTATACACAGTAGATTCCCTATATTCATGTTTTTACTCTTAACCATAAATGTCTACAAGCTTTCAAATTCAGTGCTAGGAATATACAGCCTCATAGTCTATGATGAATCAAACTAGTACATGACAGTTCTGCATTTGCTGTGTAAAGTCAACCTGTAGGTATTGACTATCCAGTATTAGATTTAAATTTTATTAATTTGTCCTAATGTAATATCAAATAAATGATACCCTAAACTGTTCCAAGATACAGACAGCTGTATCGGACACCTGAACTTGTCGCTTAACTTGAGATTCTCTATTTCCTTATCATACTCTACATCTTACTGGTTTCTCTTCGGTAGATATTACTTTAATAAATCATTTGAACATTTAGTCTTAGCTTAGGTTCTCTCAAAATAGCAAACCAACATAATTTATAAGGTTTGGTATGACAATTAAAGTCACATTTGAAACACATGTTACTAGTACATTTAAGTGCAATAAACACACAATTTATGAGGAAATGTCAACCAACCTGTCCACAAAAGCATGATGAAGAAGAAAAATGGGATCATTGGCTGATCCCTGTACTTGGGACATTGTTCCATTCATAAAGATATGTAAAGCGTTGTGCATGCTACTTTGAGAAGAATCCGCTATTCCTGTGATTGGACTGGCAAAGCCTGTTGACAGAAAAGGAGATTTAAAAATGATTGAAAATCCATATGAATATCTCATCTCACCTACAACTACAGAAGAAATCCTAATTTTAAGTAAAGAAAATCAATAAGAAAACTCATTTAATATCTGGATTCTGAATATTCATTCAGATTTCTTCGGAACTGAAAGGTATTAGGTGGGATACACTTTGTGGTAGGTTAAATGGTGAAATAAACTGGGCCAATATGGACTCCCTAATTGTACATCTGTTAAATCCTTCAAATACTGCAAAGTCCCAAGAACCTTTGCAATAATCAGCATTCACTCTGATAGTGCAAAAGTATACAAAATATATCAACAACATATTAAAAATAACCCTGAGAGGAGTCTTTGTATGCTCTAGCTTTCTAGTTCCAACAAATATTTAAATTCTGGATCCTGGTTCTAGAAGAAGCATAAAATTTGTGATCAACCTTATACTCATTCATCTGTAATTGTCCAAGGACAATCAGATCAAAATGCTTTTATTTTTGCAGAACATTCATTTCACAGAAAATTAGAACTCATTTCAAAAGCAAAATCAAGTTCTAATCTCTCTGTAAATTCACTGTAAGAACAAATAATACTCTCTACTGTCCTTTTTTGTATACAAGTACTAGGGGTGTGTTCTTCTAAGAACTTTACATTATTGATTTCATATAATTCAGAATCATCATACAGATTAGTTCTTTGCATTATCATAGATTTAAAATAAAAGGCTTAGCATGCTAAAGAACTGCATATGTTTATGTATGGAAACAGGAGTTGGAAGAGAAACCTATTTAATTACAGAATTTAAGCTTTCTTAAGCAATGGTTTACTGTCTTCCTATGTAGCAACATACTGTACATCACTGAGGAATATCACCTATATAGGAATAGGCTTTAAATTTTAGCTTTAATCATAATCATAGTATCAAATAAAAGCTTTAGGAACTTCAAGTATGGTCTTATATATATATTTTAAATGTAACCTAATTATTTTTACCAGAGGTATAAATAAATTTTGAGGAATAATTCAGAGATATTGCAAATAGTATAAAATTTAAAGATAATGTAGTTTCTAAAAGTTAGCCACCTTAAAGATTTAATATTCACATTCATATCTAAATATCAAAATAGCCGAGCGGTGGTGGCGCACGCCTTTAATCCCAGCACATGGGAAGCAGAGGCAGGCGGATTTCTGAGTTCGAGGCCAGCCTGGTCTACAGAGTAAGTTCCAGGACAGCCAAGGCTATACAGAGAAACCCTGTCTCGAAAAAACAGAAAAAAAATATAAATATCAAAATAGACTCATATGTCTTAATATTTTATAATTTTATGTGCTTGCTAAAGTTTATTACTACAGAATTATTAATGTAAATGTTACAAATTCTACGGTAAAGATTTTTTTCAGGTTGGTGAAGTTTAGGGCCATGCTAGTCAAATAAAATTTATGTTGGAGGGAAAGAACAAGGCAGGAAGATCAACATATATCATGACAGTAACTGTTCATTATAGTGCATAGTGCACTTGGAAATTTCTAAGAAAATAGATTGCAAACATTCACACTAAGGAATAGTAAGTATGTAAGATAGCAGACGTGATGTTTAAATTGGATTAGTTATTGTACGATGTGTCTATCAATATTAAAATATATACTATAAATATAAATACTTGTCAACTTTTGCCCTAATGTTTGTAATGTCTTTGTTTTTGAAAGCATAGAAGTTTTCACCTCCCCTTGAAAATGCTGTAATAAAAGTGGAAATACAATGATAATTTTTGCAAAAGTAATTATACAAAGGGATCATGAAGTGCAGTAGTGTCAGAAGACATTCAGTAACCTCTCAGCTAGATGTGTTTTAGACAATTATAGTAGAATGACGATATAGTAGAATAATGGCTGACAAATTCCCTTCAATCTTTTTGTGCTTCTGATTCTTCTGAGAGCCTAAAGCACTGAGTCTAACTAGACCTGTTTCAAGATCCTGCTGTAAAGAGTTCAGCAAACCTGGCCTTAAGTTATTTACAAGAAAGAAGTACAGTATTTGTCAATTTAGTTAACTATTTTTTTTTTGCTTCACTTCTTGTCATTGATATAATAGAAAATAGCTATACACATTTCTTAGGATCTAAAGATAAAATCTCATAGCTGGTATGAAAGCATCTAGCATCAATCTGATACTAGTGGTAGTTTCCTGAGTAATAATAACAGCACTCTCTGTCACCAGATTTAGTAGATAAATGAGTGCTCATTTTCGATGCTACTAACCACAAACATGTCTTTTCTGTGTGTATCCAACAGAGGTTGGCAATACAAAAGGCAATTTTCTCATCAAAACCTACATGGGGCCCTTAAATTTTTCTAATGTGGTATTTGCCAAGGGAAATATCATTAGAGATTTAAATGTTAGTAATGTGGAAATAAGTTATTTTCTATTTTACTTCTTTACACCTCATTTGGAAATATAAGGGAAGATTATGGCTATTGAAATTATCTTTATAAAATAGAAATGATTACTCTGTCAAGTTCATTTTTGTTGCATTTTACTCTTTCCTGGAAGAAAAATCCCAATACTTTCATAAAGTCAGGAATTCAAGTATCATACATGTACATAATCTCATTTGTATAACAGAATTATTTTACATTTGTCAATATTGTTGTTGTTATCCCAGTTTTTCTAATGAAGAAACACCAGTTTAAAAAATTAATGTAACTAACACATCTGAATTCAAACTAGCATTTGAAGAACAAAAAACTTAAACATAACTCTAGTTGTCTTGAAACCTATGATCTTCTCCAAATAGAAAGTTGGGTTTCTTCAAAGAGATCAGAAATGACTCAAAAGTGAGATCAAATAATTTACTTTGACTTTTTATAAGAAAAGCCAGAGTTTCAAATGTTTCTGTATTTAAAAGAAAAATATCCAACAGAGATTGAGAGTTACAAAGATAGTCTTCTCCATAAAACCTAAGATGTTACATATGAACTGCCCAACACACTTCAGACATCTTTTTGTGGTGTGTTCTTGAAATTAGTTTGTACACTTGCCATGTTTAAAAGCAGCTACAGGAAAATACAGGATGTTAGGATAATATTTCACTTGCTTGTTCTCAAATTTCCCATGTATAAACCATCCAACAAGCCAGTAAGGACTATGTTAGCAACCTCAGATGCCAAAATGACTCAAGTTCTTTGCAAAGAGCAACAACGATCACTACAAGTATTGAGAGCTATGTCTTTAAGTTCATAGGCATCATTCCTATGAGAGATTTAAGAAGAATTATGGATGAATGACAATAGGGAGTTTCAATTTGTCAATCTATATTCTTTCCTCTTTTATTTCTCCCCCAATTCTCCTCTAAAGAGATTTGGGTTATTTGTTTTAGATATTGATGTTTATCTCTGATACCTAGAGATTTGGATTTAATTGTTTTAGAATTGAACTCAGTCACTTATAATCTTAAAAGCCCCTAAGTGATTGTAATGTGCAATCAGGGTTGAAATTTACTGAATGTGACTAAATTTTTCTTTGTTTTCTAAACCTAAACTTACACTTCAAAGTATTTACTTCTGATCATGTTATTTCCTTCACATGAACTTTCCCTCTTCTATACTTTGACATTAAAAAAGAACCAAAAATAATTCTGCCTTTAAAATCTCACTGTGGAAACTGATGTTGTGAAATAATTTTATAGAAGTAGCTAATACATATTTTCTTGAAAATAAGCTACTATATGTCAGGCAGTGCAAAGGCCTTTTCACGTATATTTTCTTGTTTGATTAGACTTTTTTTCCAGGCTGTGGAATCATAGGTGATGTTGAACTTACATGGTTAAATCTGCTCAGTTTTGGGGTGTGGAATAACAAGTAACTACATTTTCACTAGAAAGAAGCATCATTTAATTTTTGGTTTTATTTAAACTGATGTGAATATTTAAGTTATATTAATCATTCAAAATGGCTTGGAAATAGAAACAAAGAAAGAAAGCAAAACAGCAAACTCATCTTAGTGCCTGTAAGGAGCTAGGTGACTCGTAGATCCTTTGATTAACTTCTCTCTTAACTTACTCTCCTGACAAGAGACTTGGCCAAAGATTACAGCATCACAGTCTCTAAATGACACAATGATTTGGGAAGATTGTATTTATTGTCACAATTAACATCAGTTATAGCTGAGATAGAAGATGTAGATCAAAAAAATGTAGTTTATCAGTGGGTCTTTAGGTATTTTGGAAGCAATCTAATTACTAGGTTTTTTTTTTCAAAGAAGATGTAATCTTAAATCCATAAATGGAATTAATTTTCATTTTTATTTATTGGAACCTCTTTTAAAAAATATTCTCTCTCTCCTTCTCTCTCTTTCTCCCTCTCTCTTGTGCGTGCATGTGTGTGTGTGTGTGTGTGTGTGTGTGTATTATGTGAGTATGTAAAGACGTATCTCAGTAGAGATCAAAGGACAAGTTGATATGTTGGGCCTTCTCCTACAGGGAGACTGGGTGTTTTGTTGAAAATGTGTGTGGAAGGGATATGGCCATGAGCTTCCTAGCATCTCTCATCTTAGCAAGGGTCTGCTGGTATTAAGACTTCTGGCTTTTGTGGGTTAAACAAGCATTAGTTTCTAATATGTGTGCAGTACTTTGCCCACTCAGCCATCTCTTCTGCTATAGAAACATCTTTAAGTAGATTTAATACAACTGTCCAATTTGTAGGAAACAAATCAAGGAGCTGATCAGTGTGGTATAGTGCTTGGGGAGTGTTTTTCAACATTCAAATACTGTGAATAGAAATCATGATTTTTTTTTTTAAGTTTTAAGAGGGTAGTCACAGATCCAGTATCACCACTTATAACACTAAGATGCTCTGAACCTCACTGAGAAAGACACGCTCAAAAAGGGATGGAGCTTGTCAAGCATGGAACCAAGTGCTGGCCATGACTTTGATGCATATTCAAGATTTGGTTGCTTTTGTTTTTTTTCTAATTCTTGTTATTGTAAGCCATGATAATATCAATAAACTCATGTAAGTGATTCAGTATAGTTCTCTAAAATTGTAGTTTTGAATTACCATAAGCCTTAGACTAGTTTCTTAGAAATTTGATAACAGTGCTTGTATGTATACCTGTGTATTCGATAGGCACGTTATCAATACCCAATATTCACATAACTTTGTAAAACTGGCACTATATCTATAATGCCATCTTCCACTGCAAAGGTAATGGACAATGTATTCATTTAAACTTTTTCTGAAACTTATTTTAAATTGTTAAATGTTTTTAGTTTTTAATGTTTTAAAAGTTTATAATATTTATTTTTACCCTTTTAAAGTTTTTTTTGTGCCTGCAGAACCACAGACATATTGCATTATACAACAATCAACTACAAAAAAATACAACAACAAAAAATAGAAAAGAGCTCCTTAAGTAAATTTTTATTTATGTTTCCTTCTCCTTCCTGTTCTTCAATTTTGGTTGAATTAATGGTGCCTAGTGCTTTTGACATAGTTTATATATTGTGTTTGTACTGTGATAATTTACTAATGATAATGTTAATTATTTTTAAAAGAATATGGGGGAATCAACCATTCCACAACACTTTGCCCAAGATAATTCTTTACCTTTAGAATTTAAAACTCTGTGTCCTTGGCACAGGTGGCTTTATACAGAGACAAATGAGTGTTGCTCAAGAAGTGCTCATATGTGATATATTGACTAATTTTTTAACAAGGTGATTTTTTTGGTTTGAATGAGAATGGCTCCCTTAGGCTCCTCTACTTAAATGCTTAGTCATAAATTGGTAGAAGTGTTTAAAGCGAATTAGGAAGTAAGGCTTTGTGAAATGATGTGTGTCACAGTGAGGTGGTCTCTGTCTCTGTCTCTGTCTCTGTCTCTGTCTCTGTCTCTTCTCCTCTCCTCTTCTCTCTCTCTCTCTCTCTCTCTCTCTCCCTCTCCCTCTCCCTCTCCCTCTCCCTCTCCCTCTCCCTCCCCTCCCCTCCCCTCCCCT
>NW_021604687.1:2485166-2563959 GCF_004785775.1 Grammomys surdaster
CTTCTCTCTCTCTCTCTCTCTCTCTCTCTCTCTCTCTCTCTCTCTCTCTCTCTCTCTTCCTTTTCTCCCTCATGGCTATGAATAAGAATGTAAGCTCTCACTTGCTACTCAATTCCATGTGTACCTGTCTGTTGTCGTGCTCCATACTATGAAGACTATGGACCTGTCTTTCATAACTGTAAGCCCCAGCAAACGCTGTTGCCTTTAAGCTGTTCTAGTAGTGATATAATCACAGCCACAGAGCAGTAACTAGGACAGTGAACCATATCCTGATCTTGGCAAATGGCCATTCTCAGAAAGCAAAGGTGGATGGATCTGCAAAGTTCAGACTAAAAACTTGCTCTCTCAGTAGTGATTCAGTTCCCACATAGCATTACATATTCTCCCATTATGATATTGGTAGATTAATTATTCAAACAAAGACGGAAATTTTGGAAACATTGTGATTTATCATGTGTTCCATACCTTTAAAATGTCAATGTTAGAATTTTACCCTTAAATACAATTTATACTTTTTGAGGAATTTAAACTAGCACCTCATATGCTAGTCAAGGGCTCTATTCTCAAGATAAGCTCCTTCTCTAATTTAACAATTTCTTTCTTTATTTTCTTATAAACCACACTACAATAAAAAATACTGTTATTATTGTACTTTATCCTTCTATACAGTTCGTATTATAATATGTTTCTGCGTGCTTTTATGGAACTGACTCCTTATAAAAAGTCTGGAAAGATGATACTGTTTAATGAGGTTTTAGGTGATAAAATGAAAACTCAAAGTTAAATGCTTTGTTCTAGATCTTTTAGCTGTACCAGAGTTGGAATTTGATTCAATTACATGCCAAGCATCAAAGCTCTGATCTTTGTTATAGTCTCTTATTTCTCTTAGCTATGTGAAGCTATGATTTGTGTAAAAAGTACAATGGGAGATAAATATTTCATTATGTTTTTCTCAATAGTTATCATGCTCATTGTGATGAAAGCTGAAGCTCTCTTTTCAAATTAAACTTCAGGACAGGGAGGCCCCCCTGTGATGAGTCTTTATCTGGATAAACTTTTGAAGGTTCGTGTCACAAGACAACCAACCTTTGGTTGGGAATCTTTTCTGAACAACAGCCGCACTACTTAAAAAACTTTTCACCCCCTTTGTGTATGATTACTTCATCATGATCTATTTGTTAACCATAAGAGAAAAACATCCGTGTTATATTCAATACTTATTCTTAATTTCCACAGAAAATCTCTTGAAAGTATCTCATTCTCTATGATTCTTTTTTTTTTTGAATAAACAAACCATTTATTTACTTCCGTAAAATGTATACATATTTTTAGGTATGAGGGTAGTCTTTGTTCTGCTCCTTTACTATGCTATTAAAGCTGATAGCTTTGTTTCCTCTGATGTACATCTACAGCTATAAATACACGTATTTGTAAATATACTCAAACATATGATTTTAAATCTAAGTCTGATGTATGGGGAAAATTGTTAGTTTTGTCTTTAGGAGCTGATTTATTTCACTTAATGATTTCCATTTTTATTCATTTTCCTGCAAGTGTAAAGATTTACATTTTTGTTATGACTGCACACATTTCCATATGCAAGACAAAGGATTAAGGAAGACAGTGAGATCTAGAAGTTCTTTCACAATAAATGTCAAATTAGCATGGGAGAAAAAGCTCTGGGTCAAGAGCAGGGCCTGGCACCATAGCCCAAAGGCCATTGTGTAATGGTTAAAACATGCTGCAAAAAAGCCAGTGAATGCTATGCAAGTAAGCCAGAAAGCCCATGAAACATGATCATTGTGTCGCATTGCTGTTGACCTTCCAAGCTTTTGCTCTACTTGGGACCACTTCTGATAGAGAAAGCCTTTCTCTTCTAATTAACTGTGTTTCTGCTTTTAATCATGAATCCTTATCCAATTCCTCGTTTAGGGATACAAGAACCTGGAACTCTACAGAAAGCCCCTCCAAAGCACTGTATCTGATATTTTATTTACAGTATTGTCTACTCTCAGCCAACTCAAGAACTATATTGGTCACCAGAATACGATGGGATGAATGTCCTTCAACAAAATAGGTAGAGGTTTGGGGCTACCAATTAGTCAGTGACCAAGTATAGCCTCATAATTTGGTGTTTCTGAATCTGTCATCTCTTTTTCAGCTGAGCATAATGATGTCATCTATAGAAGATGTTTGTAAAGTTTGAAACAACATCATACACAGGGTTTAACAGGGTATTCTTCACATAGCTATCACTTTTTAAAAACATCATTTTATTGCTGTAAGAGAAAAAAATATAATTTTTATCTTAAATCAGTCACCAAAGTCTATCTTTAAGGTGGCTTTCTTTTCTTACACTACTTATTAGTGTAAATCATTATAATTATGTCTTAGAATGAAAGAAGAAAAGGAAAAATGTTAGCCAGGGCTGCACACTTTTGTAAAGTTTCTTTGTTATGGTTTAACTGTGACAATTTCCATAGCTAAATAACTGAAGTGAGCTGTTTCTCTCACTTCTTTCCTGATCTACACCACAGACCCAGGCAATGGTCTTTCAGGATGTTTCTCAATCACTTAACAATTTTTTACTGACTACTCAATGCTTACCCCTAGCAATGCCAAATTTTGGGCCAAAAAGTAAACATTTTAACCTCATTTCTCTCATTCTTTCCTAGAACTATCTCTACTTGTAATTTATTTATTTATCTTTATTTATTGCCTCCCATTTCCTGGTTTTCTTCTCACAGCGT
Organism: Grammomys surdaster; assembly: GCF_004785775.1. NCBI lineage: Eukaryota > Metazoa > Chordata > Mammalia > Rodentia > Muridae > Grammomys > Grammomys surdaster. The sequence continues at coordinate 2,487,917 of NW_021604687.1, forward strand.
CTATCCTCCATACCTCACTCTACTCTCTTTTGAGAGAGCAGGGCCCCTTTAGTATCCCCTATGGTAGTGCATCATGTCACTGGAGGATTAGGCACATCATCTCCCACTAAGGCCAGACAAGTCATCCCTATTGGAGAACAGATATCATAGTCAGACTACTTTTATTGACCTTTCAAAAGATACAGTAAATGCACCCCATAAGTAGAAGAACAAAAGTCAGGATACAACATGCTAAAAATCAAAGAGAAAAGTTAAAAAAATTCATTCTATGGAAAAAATGAAGATTTTGTATATAACAGATTGTGAAGAACTTTTAATAATATCTGGTGGTAATTTCTGTAAACTTTGCTAGAAGTTATACCCAATGTTTGCTCATGTGTGGAATCTGGAGCTTGAAGGTTCTTCCTTCCTTCCTTCCTTCTTTCCTTCCTTCCTTCCTTCCTTCCTTCCTTCCTTCCTTCCTTGCTTCCTTCCTTCCTTCTTTCCCCCTCTCTTTCTTTCTTTCTTTCTTTCTTTCTTTCTTTCTTTCTTTCTTTCTTTCTTTCTTTCTTTCATTCTAATTTTGCCTTAAATTTTGTGTGTTGATAGATTTATTTCCCTAATTCTAAATGAAGTCAATGCAAAGGGCATGTGAAAGGGTCCATTTTGATTGTACCCGAATAAACTGATATCGAAAGGAAAATGTGACCATATGCTGAATTTGAGAATAGAATAAAAATGTGAGAAACTATCTCTGATGAAGTGTAGATGTTGGATAAATAGCCATTTATTGCTTTCCTCTGTAAGTAACCTAACATATTTTGCATTCAGTAAATAAATATTTTATATATAGTCTCCTACTATTGAACAATGAAAAGGTTAAGATTCGGATCAGATGATGTAGGATGTCTATAAGTGTAGGTCTCATGGCTCTTCTGTAACCAACGTATCTGATATTTCCTTTGATGTACCTGTAATATTTCTTGACCTATGATTTTTTTTTTGTTCTGTTACTATAAAGCTTCATAGAACTCTTACCATGTTAGAAAATACTATTGGAAAAACTGAATCGGGATTCTCTGGCTGTGGTCATTCACTTTTGGCTTTTGAGAATCTTTTTATTTTCTTCATTTGAGATAAGAACTGGATTTGTGTTGCTGTTTTGGGTTTTTGTTTTGTTTTATTTTGCTTTTGCAGAAAACTGCTGGTTGCCCCTATTGTTTCCATAGTGGGTACAGTACACTTTTGTAACACTAAACTTCTGGAGTACAGTGAGATATTCTATGCTGGCTATGTTTACTATCACCATGGGTATGTTCAAAGCACAGCATTGTAAAACTCACAAAATACTAAACTGAAAAATCTCTGAGCCTGGAATTTCTGAGAAGAAATTATAATTAAGAAGAAAAAAATTAAAATTAATGAACACAAAGATATTACCTTCCAGTGTGTTTCTAAAGCTGAAATTGGCAGTTTTATCCATTGATCCAGATTCATACTGGGTCAAACTCAGACAAAATTCCACATCTGCTGAAGACGGGAGCCTGGGGGTTTTGGATTTGTCATGGTTTCCAGGATTGCGTAACAGTGGTCCCTCAGGTGTTCCATCGCATAAAACCTGACGGCTATTATACTCTTCAGATTTGCTACAAATGATCTGTGAAAAACAATTTATGTTGAAGAGTTACATCTGAAAATTGAGAGAGATAGAGATTGAAATTACACATCGTTTTTATCATTCGGGTTTCTGGCAGTTAGAGGAAAGTGAACTTTGGCTACCATACTAGGCATTTATTGTCATTGTGGCTGGCATTTACTAGTCTAATTTGTGTTCAGAAAGGACCCAAATATATCTTGAGTTATTAAGAGTTGTAATTCACAAAATGAAGCCATATTTCTTTTATGTGATGTTGTGTAAGTTGTCACTAGTGACTCTCCCTCCTAGATACACTCCAAAGTCACCTCTTAGTCCAGTTTGTTTTGTTTTCTTCCTTTTCCCCCTCCAAGTAAAAAATTCATATTATAAGAGCGACTCTGTTCAAATAATCAAGTTTTATTTCACACTGTTGCATCTTGACTTCCAAAAACATGCAAACTAGATGAAGAACTGGAAATCTGCTGTTCGTATTAACATAGAAGTGCTGTAAAAACATTAGCTGCTGTATTCCTTTTGCAGGAGTTATAAGAGCATGGAGACAGAAAAGGGCAATGGCTCAGTAAAATACTTGGGTAAAGTATTTGCAATGGGTAAAATACTGGCAATACAAACCTAAGAACTGAAAACCATACAACCAGCATTCTCTTAATTCCTGAATGCAAGTAGTAGATTCTTGTTAGTATCCTGGTGGTTGCAAAATGCAAACGCAAAATTGCCTGAGCAAGCTGGCTAGCCAAACTAATCATATTAATGAGTGTTGCTCCAGTTAGAGACCATGCTTTAATGTGTACCATAGTGAGTGATAAAGACACTCAATATCAACCCATGTTATTCACAGGCATACACAAACATGTATATGTGCAAGTACACCTGCAGATATGTATATACTTACTAACAAGTAAACACACACTTGTGTGTGTCCATATAATGCAAGCCACATACATATAATGCACATGCCAATGAAAGTAAATAAACAAATAACTGAGCAGGGTACAATAAAGTTGGAACTGAAAAACTTAGTTTGTATTGAAAGCATGGTCCTTTATCTTCAAACTGCCTCTTACCTTCTCTGATACTGTTTACTTAATAATGCGGAGAATATTACCACATGACATATCATAAAAAATAATTTTTAAAAATATTTCCTACAAAATGTGAAGAATTGTGATTTAAAAAATGATACTGAGAATGATTTGCCAGAGAGTAACATAGGAATCAGGGAAAATGCTATGTTTTGAAATACTCTAAAAGGAAGACTATGCTGTATATCAAGCCAGACATTAAAAGTGGATCTGTTATGACAAAACCAAAAAGCATGAAGTGGGATAATCACCAGTCTTAGCACCATCAAAGGATGCAGTGGAGTTTTCAGGACAAGGGTTAGAATGTCAAACTCAGGATGGTGTTCCAGTCATAGATCTAATGACTTAGGTTTCCTATGTGTTACACATTAAATTGTGATGAAAATGAGTACTTTATATAAATACTTGAGCTAGAATTGCCATGTTCCCATGGCTCCACTTTGAAACACAAATTCACATCTAAAATTGTTCAGAATTTCAGGACAAATATAACAAGCTGATTATTTCTCAAAACTTAGGCCTGTTTCTAGCATTGTGTTATATAATGGATATATGGATATATGCCCAAAGATGAGACTGGCCATTCCCATATCAATTAGCACTCAAAAAAGTTCGCTATTAGGAAACCAACATGACAATCTGTTGAAAGAAATAATGTGGTTAAGATTCCCCTTCCCAAGTGTGTCTATGTTTATGTAAAACTAACAAAAATATCCCTAAACAGCCCACCCTGAAGATGGGCTTGATGAAGAACTCAGGTTTACATATTCTTTCTTTCTTTTGTTCTCTTTATATTCTTTGGCTGTATTTATGAGTGAGTTTCATGACCTATCCACAGATTATACTCATGGAAATTCTCATATTCTAAACACATACATCTATTTATGACTTAAAATTCCAACACAGTTTTAATAAATCACAAATATCTTACTTACAGCAGAAGATTCTTTCCTTTCTCTTTACTTTCACACCAAGCAGTCTGCAGCTAAAACCCGAAAGCAGTGGGCATCATTTTGTATGGTGCCCTCCTTTGTTCTTCTCACATCAACTCTTTTAAACATTGTTTTCCATTCTCCTACCAAAACAGGGTTTTAACCTGGCCTGTGTTCTCCACATGCTTTCTTCCTGTGTGATCCTGCTACTGAGGCTATACTGCCTTTTCCCTCTGCATGCTGCTCATATTTCTCTGCATGCTGTCTCATGTTTCTGCCCATGCCTACATACAGAGATATTCACATCCTGTGTTCCAAGATCCTGTATATTCTTCAAGACCAAGGAAGAACTTCGCCAAACAAGCAAACAAACAAACAAACAAAAATATTACACGACTGATTCAAAAAGGTCTAAGAACAGAAGTAGTGCTAGAAATCTATTCAAATCATGCTGCTTTTGCAGACTCAGAATCTCAGTCCAAAAATTCAAAAGCCATAACGTTGAAACTGTAAAATGTCTTGATTTCTATAAGTGAAAATTCCACATTTCACTTAACAGAAGCAGGAAAAAATATGCTATTTTGTTTAAAAGCAGGGAAAAGTATGCTAAAATTGTATAAAACTGTCTGCAAGGTATATGTGTAAAGTATATGTGAAACATAAATGAACTTACTTAAGCAGCTCTCTTCCTTAAAATATTTATTTCTTTACAAATGAAGACATTTGAAAATTCATAAATATAGAATTTCTGATTCTAAACATTTATATACTTCATTAATTTTTCCATATTAATAACTTGTGAATGGTTTTATAAAACTAGTCCAGCTTCTGCTATGAATGTGACAGGTTGGATGGCTTTGCATTGTCAATTGTCTAGATACCATGTCAGGACCATGGAGGAAGTAATTTTCATTCCTCTTTGACTAATAGTCCCAAAGAGACTTTCAAAAGATCTCTTGGCAGTAAACACTACACCAGGTTCAGTTACATTAGAGAGGTTGGATGAAACCATTTTTTTTTCTTTTGCTGAAATTCCAGTTGCCATTTGACTAAGTGTTCAGTTGATGGAGGCATTAGTAATACATAATAATAACTGGTTGTGGAAATAATGTAAAAAAAATGTAGCTCCAAAGTGTTGTCTTAATGTTTAATTTAGAGCAAGGGGCAAGGATAGAGAAATGGATAGCATTGTCGTTACAGTCCTAGAGAATATAGTCAGAAATATAGTTTCTAATATAGAGTCTATTAAATCCCTGGTCTCAAGCAGGTTACCTATACTCTTTATCAGGGCTTTGTGTCTCTAAGTGAAGAGCATAAAGACACTTTATTCGGAATCAAATAGTCTAACATATAACTGATACTGATATATCATTTAGAGCAATTCTCACACATGGAACTCGAAACTCTATGGGAAACAAGACTAAACAAGCAATTTTCCATGAACTGATTTCTTTAAAATTTTCTGTAGTAATATTGTATTGAGCCATTTTATCTTTTAGAAACAAAAATATCTCTAAATATTTAAGTACCTTCCTGTCAGTCTTATAGGTACGTTAAAAAAGTAACACTAATTTAGTCAAAAGATAATGGCTTTTATAGTATAGTGCATTGTTTTGTACACCATTTACTTTTCTCATTAGCATACAAAACAATCACATACAGTAATAACAGGTTTTTGTTGTTGTTGCAAAATTCAAAATGACTTGTTTAGTAGTGTTTGGCAAATGGAAAAATTGGACTGATGCTAGGTCTTCTGGTGAAAGTTTGGTTGTTACTCCTTCTAACCACAAATGATTTGTAGCATACGCTAGGAGTAGCATAGTCAAATATGCATATACAAAAAAACCAAAAAAATGGACAGAAGAAAAAGTTGTCTTAGTACTGAAGGTGAAGCATGATGGTGTTCTATTAAGTTTAGGAAGTAGCAATAAACTACCAGCTCTTAAAAGCCTTCAGGTACATATTTTATTATGGCATTTGAGGGTTTTTTTTTCTGAAAAATAAACAAACAAAAACAAAGAAACCTAAATCATATGACATTCCACAAAATTTTCCTTATACAGAAAAAAAAGAAGCTGTTATTTGATGGAGCAGTTGTCATGGTTACCTAAACCCATGACTTTCTGCTGAAATGTGACTTTGTTTTTCTTCCCCCTGTGGCTTCCATGTGATATGCTTTCCACCTAATGAGTGAATTCCCTGGCTGCAGTTCACTCATATCTATCATTAGAAATGTCTTCCTTTCTACCCTGATCTCTCACGACAGTTTCCTTTGACACACCTTTTCTTTTTAGGTTAGGTTCTTTGTTGATTGTATAACCAACATATCTAATAGTGTTGAACACAGGTAGTTTGTACTTAAATGTCATCCAGTGCCTTCAAAACAAAGCAAACCAAAACAAAGCAAAACAAAGCAAGGCAAAACAAAGCAAAGCAAAACAAAACAAAGCAAAACAAAGCAAAACAAAGCAAAGCAAAACAAAACAAACAAAACGAAACAAAAAAACCTGTGGACTATTTTAATAGTTCTATTTGAAAAATATTTTTGAGAATAATCAAACAAATGGATGAATAACAAGTTAGGAAAAGACTGATTGCATATTAAACCTTCCTAAACCAATTAACATTAATTATATGACTTTATATATTATCCTCTGTCATAAAAAGCATGTCAAATAATAATCGACTCACATAATGTTTAGATGTATTATGATTTATACCATATATTTTCATTCTCTCCCTCTCTCTCCCTCTCTCTCTCTCTCTCTCTCTCTCTCTCTCTCTCTCTCTCTCTCTCTTTCACTTATGTAAGCCAGCAAGAACTGTGCAAAATGTACTGTTCTAGCAAGAGCTATCTGTGGGCATTGTTGTATGTTCTGCATCAAGGATCCAGTGCTGTAAAATATAGAGTGAGGCCTCAGAAATCCACCTAGGATAAGATTTAAATTTATTCTATTTTTATTTAACTTGGCATGTATTTATGAAGCTCATTCTGTGAGTATATCATGGCCTTCTATATATGGCTACAGATGTATTCATAAATAGTTTCTACCTTGGAAAATTTGTTAGTGGTAGACAGAAATAAGTTTAATAAACCATCCATATGTTCTGAAGTATTATAGAAGTTATGCAATAAATCTCCACAAAGTGTAGATGAAAGAGGCAGAAATTAGTTCTGACATAAATAGAAATACCTGTCTTCTCCAGGCTATCTGGTTCATGTTATTCTGTTATATGTGCATGGTGTTTTCAGTAATGAAAGTCCGTGTACCATGAGTGTGCCTTAGACAGAGTATGTCAGATCTCCTGGGACTGGCATTAAAAATAGTTGTAAACCATCCTGTTGATTCTGGGAATCACACCTGGGTCAACTGGTCAAGAACTGAAAGAAGTAAAAGTAACCACCTGGCACATTATGCATACATAAATTAGTTTTTAGACCCACTTTAAGCCTAAGTCAACAATGCTTACATAAATGCAAATGAAAGACATAGTGACTTGGGTTCTGTCCTTGACTGGTTACTTTAGACAAATTCTCCTGCTGTTTCAGACCTATCATTTATAAAATGGGAGCCCTCCATGAGATATCACAAAAGATCTTTCAGCTTAGCGTGGGTAAGTACCACCAAAGCTCTAACATCTCCTGTTATCAAGTAAAAAGATATCTGAAGTCAAGCAAGAGTAGAAGCCTGTATGAAATGGGCTACAGCCTAGCTAATTTGGAAGATATTAATGAGATCATTTTAACTTGGAAGCTATTTGATCTCATCTAACACAAAACAGTCTAGTTTTAAATTTAAATGTTTAATTTAGACAGAAGCATTCAAATTAATGGTGTGTTCATTACGGAAACTCTATTTTCATAAAGAAAAGTAGAGAGATAACTAAACAATCTCCATACTAATTAAATCTGTGCATCTCAGTGCTGGCTGCACATTAGAACCACATTAAGAGGCTTAAAAATACACACACCCTTGGGAGGCTGAAGGCAGGAGAATTGCTGAGATTTGGAGCCCAGCCTAGGTTGTAGAGTAAGCTCTAAGTCAGTCTAGGGCTACAGTGTGAAACCTTCTCCTTAAACAGACAAAGTGAACAGACACTGGAGATTTACAATAGACTAATTGATTCTGTGTTTCCAGCATGTAGTTGGATGATTGATGTTCAAGCAACTACAGAACAATAACAAAAATTGTAAATTATCAGAACATTGACAGTAATTGAATTAAAGCACTATAAACATGTATTATTTATTAGTTAATTTATTAATTTATTATTTAACGTCCATGAGTGTTTTGTCTGCATGTATTTCTGTACACCATGTGTGTGCCTGGTTCTCAGCGTGGTCAAAAGTGGCCATCAGACCCCTAGCAACTGGAGTTACAAGTGGCTGTAAAGTGCCATCTGAGGGCTGGAAATTGAACCAAGGTTTTCTGAAAGAAAAACCAGTGCTCTTAAATTCTGAACCATCTTTCTAGGCCAGAACAATTCTAATTGCTTTACTTCATTTCTGTAAGTCATTATTTAGTTTTCTTTTGAAATGACATATGTTCTTTTTCTTCAGCACATATTCATTGAATGGGGTTTCATAAAGACATCCATTTAGGCACATCATCTGTTTTGACAATATCCCTTTTTCCACACCCTCCAACACTCCCCTAATGGGAAATGAGGAGAAAAAAAGCCTTAATTTTAGAAGGACTTTAAAAAGGTTGTGTTAACAAAGAAAACAGACAAGTAGAATTAGCTTATTTGTCATGTCTTCAACTGTGTATCTCTGGACAGTGCACAAATTAAGTAGAGAGAGCAAACTTTATTCATTTAACCTCACTTAAAAATAAGGTTGGTTGTTTGCAAAGCTTTTGTTGTTTTGTTATTTTTTTAAATTTTGCTTGCCTTTCATCAGTTATTTTTCCCCTCCACTTTCAAATTTTACATAAAACGTCCTTTTCCTCCAAAGCCCCATAATGCGATACTGCAGGCAATATTTTAGCAGTTACAACTCAAGACTTATTAGGGCAAACAAGTCTGGTGTGGTTTAAGCTTTTATTATTTTTTTTTTAAAGAATGTTATATAGTTGAGCATGATCCAAAGGAGACAGAGGAAAACTGTGAGTTCAATACCCAAAACATTATTTGAAAACTTTAATTCTGGATACCACCTAGTTGTAGACACCATGTAAATATTAATTTATATCTTTCTAATGAGCTCAGTGGATATATTGCAACTTTTGATAGTTTTGACAATCGTTCAGTATTTCTGCATCCAGTAAAGTTATATAGCAAATCAAAATATTGTAACTGAGAGAATTCCCCATCCAAGCCTGACAGAATTTAAGCAGAGAAGCAAAAAGCTAGATGAGAGTTTTGCAATTCATAATTAAGGGAGAATGGCTGAAAATATATAGCAATGTGACTGTTCAGTGCAGCTCCATGTTATAAAGCACTCACTAGGTTTAGTAAAGACTTGGCACAATTAGCACCAGAGATTAGCAGCTGTAATTTACAGTGGCCCTTTAAAAGTTTCCATTTTGGAAGTGTGCGAGCAGCAGAGATAGAGGGCCTTTGGATTTCAAAATTGCAAGTGTGGGGCTGCCTATGTTCTTCTTATCCCATTTGAACTGGTAATCAGAATAGCTGCAATAGAAAACTTTAGAAGATAGGAAGAAAAGCATCTTTCACACTTGTATTTATTTAAAGGAAAAAACATAACATATATTTCTTTCTTATCTTTTGCCTCCATTCCAGAATGAGAAAAAATAACAGGAGAAAAGAAAATTTAATCTCAAAATAACAATCACTTACTTCTATTTCTTTTTAAACATTTTCAAACATTTTTAAAGTATGAAGAAGGCTAATTTCTTCTTCATTCTAGAGAAAAAAGTTAGAGAGAGCCGAATCCTTACAAAAGGGGAGTCTTCTCCCTGAAAATAACAGAAGTTAGCCAGACAGCCCTTCTAGTTATTAACAAACACCACCTTTGCTATTTACCAACGGTGCTTCAAAAACTCATTTTAAACAACTTATGTAGTATCATATGACTTTAGAATAGAAATCTGTTTGTATTAATCGCACAATAAATTCTTTCAATAGGTATTCACATATTCTAAAAACTCAACAGACTAACTCTTTTCATTACTTAACTATTTAAGAGTCAGTAACTTTTACAATTTAAGCAACTGAAGATTTTTTTCATGCAATCATTGTTTATCAGGCATTTATGCAATAAAGATCATCACTGATACTTAGTGAATTATCTCAGCACTCTCCCTTGAAGATCCTGACTAATAAATCTGGGCTACGGCCAGAGATTTATATGTTAAAGTAGTATACTTATAGATTTTACTGTTAATATTAATTTTATTATTCAGAAACATGTACTAAGATAATCTGGTTACTCATCCATTCCTAAATAACTCCAAGCTACTATTTATGCCATACACCATCAGAGGTGCTAACAATACAGTGGTGGACCAAGCAGTCTTTGTTTATAGCAGCTTAGAAAGCTAACTAAGTTGTTATATATTAAGACAAGTAAGAGCACAGATATCTGCTTAATTGCAATTTTGAAGTGTTTCAGAAAAAAAAATCAGAAAGCATCAACATCTGTTAGTGAGGTACCTTTTTCTGCCCTGAGACATTAGCAGAAGTGTTCACAGAGACCTGCATGAAAATGTGGCTGCTGAAGTACCATTCCTAGCAACTCTAAATATGTACTGCATCTTACCTGCCAGGAGGAGAAGAAGGATGCTGGGCTGAGTAAGTTAGGATTTTCAGGGTGACGTCCTCCCAGGTACTCATCTGTGCAAATGTCACAGTTTTCTGCATCTCTCCAATCCCAGTATGGAATGGTGAAATTTTCATCCCCGGTTAGCTCCCTCATTTCTTGTTCCCACGATAGCAAGAAAAGTCTATGCCAAGGCAGAAACGCTGGTGCTTCATGGGCAAAATCAATGTCCCTCCAGATTTCAGAGCCCCCAAGCAATGCATCTCTTGACACATAGTAATGCATCCATACAAAGAGGTCATAGATGTTGATGTCGTTGAACATGGGTGTCGACCCATTGTTCATTTGGCCATAGGTGCCTGTGGGGATGACATAGACTGAGCTGATAGTATGCTTTGCTAAAGTAAGGTAAGAAAAGAACTTATTCTTTTCTTCGACACTCAAATCAAAAATGTTTCTTCTAATTAAGAGTTGCTTCTCTGTACAATTTGGGCCCCCAAATCCAAACTTACAGTTTCCACAGTTGAAACCCATGAAGTTGCCAGAGCACTGGCAGGTCCTATTATAAAACACAGAGGGCCAGGACTCACGGTCATCCACTCCTTTGAAGGGGAACTGAGGTCCAGATGGTGCATTGGACAGAACGATGTCCTGGCAGGAACCTCTGCCTGAAAGCTGGCCGCAGGGACTCCCATCACCCATCCATGGTGGGCAGCATTCTTTTGCCAACAAGTTCTTTGAGGAGGCACAGGCTCGAGGAAAATGGCCATCAGAGATCTGGAAACTCCATAGAAGGCAATACAAAACAGCCAAGAACATTTTCTCCTTTAGATCGTACATGATCTGCTCAAATAGGTTAATGAGTGTCACGGACTTCTTTTCCAGCAGCCCCTACAGTGACTATCACATGTCTTGGCTAAGACCTATATAACCACTCCCCCTTCCTACATCAAATACTCTCAGCCCTTTTTACACTAAGCTTTCATCTTCAGGAAAGCACATGACTAACTTTTTCCTGGAGTTTGTACATAGGCCACAGTGAGGTATTTGAGTTGAAGGAAGATATGTTATTTTAATCGATATGAAATTAATAATAATTGGAATTTGCAAATGAGAAGTAGTATCAAAAATAGATCATCTTCTATGTATAAAAACCAAAAACCATCTGGATTCTGCAAACAAGCCTGTTGTATTCAGAGTGTAAGTGGACAGCAACATTCATAGAACTCATTTTGGCAAAAGATTTTCTTCAGAACTCGTAGACTATTGCTTATATCTGACTCCTGCTGGGCTTATTTATTTTATAAAAGTAATCAGCCTAAAATAGTTGCCTCACACTTTTCCTTGATTATCTTGATGTATTGATTATTTTGATGACTATTCCAAAGATAGCCTACTTTGTTATTTTGATGAAGTGCTTCAGTGCACAAAGCTTTCTACTTCAGGAAACACATAATCTCTCCTCTCTGTCTCTCTCTCTGTCTCTCTCTCTCTCTGTCTCTCTCTCTCTCTGTCTCTCTCTGTCTCTCTCTCTCTCTCTCTCTCTCTCTCTCTCTCTCTCTCTCTCTCCCTCTCTCTCTCCTTCATTCTCACTCTAGCTCTCTTTCATTGTTTTGCCCATAAAATCTGTGCTTCATACTAAAAGCTGTGTGGTTCTCTGAATATATAGTGTAAGGGAAAGGAAGTAAAGGTTTGAGGAAACCGTTTGTCTGAACACTGGGGCTGAAGAAATCTTGAAAAACCCTCCCTTTCCCGATGATTGTGGACCATCAGCCTCCTTTGCTTCTTTCCTTCCCTAGGGTTTGTTTCAGTGTTTAAAAAATCCTGACTGCTCTGTAGGATTCTCTTGAGATTCAAGGCAGCCTTTGCAGGTAGAAAGAGCAGGGTGTGGGTGAAGGAAAGAGAAGTTTCCATGGAGATTTTGTCTCTCGCTGGGATAAGGAAGCTCTCACATGATTTCATTCAGGAGGCTTAGTACTTCTTGCTTTTCTTCTCTTAGAGCCAAAAAGAGATTTAACACAGGACCTCTTTCCCCTGGAGAGTTTTTGTTATGTATTACTTGTCGCTACAGGTGGCCTTTTGTAACTCTTTCCCATTTAGTTGCAGGTGGAATTCAGCTTCTCCTGTTTAACTTAATTAACAACTTTTTCTTTCACTTGTTCCATTATCAGGCATCTTAGGACAACTGCTTAAAAAGTCCTCACCATGCTTTCCCATGCTCATTTTCAAAATCTGTAATGCCTCCTTATAGGAATGACCGAAATGCAGTTTTGCTGTCTTCATTTTCTTCACAGGACTGATTCTCTTAAATGGGCAGTTCTCTTTATTCCTCTGCAATGTAGTCTACTGACTCCCCTAGTTTATTTATATGATAAAATAAATACCAGTCCTGGGTTCTATGTGTAAGTATTCATTTACCCAGATTTTTTTCCTTGTCTCTAGATGCACATTCAGTAGATATCTTCAAGCTACAGAATTTGAAAATGCCCTATCCAATCCTGGTTGACAATTGTCTAACCTAAGACAGACTTAATGCAGTCTAAATTAGCGATAGCTGGGAACTCATCAAGTACACTGCAAGTATTTACTGATTATCTCTTGGACATTTTCTCAGGATAAAATTGGAATGTTATGGCAAATATAATAGGAAAGTTTCCACAGCTGTCAAAAATGTCTTTTTTATCACAATTTAATTTTAATATTTACAGCTAAGTATGTTTAAATATGTTTTTCTGAATTAAATAAATATAAAAGAGTTCTATAAAAGAGTTTCAAAGGGGGGAAATGTAGTCTATTAGTTTTCAAGAAAGGTGAGGAGAGTTTTCTGGGAGAAGATATATTTCAAGAGACGTCTGAAGGAGTCATAGAAGTAAGAGTAGAAGAGCAGTTGTGTAAACTTTTATAGAATGATTTCTTAAATTAAAGCTTCAAGTGGAAGTGGCATAACACTCTCAAGAATTCTAAAGACTGCTAAGGTTCCTATAGCCACAAAGCAATAGAAATGAGATGTAAGGTATGCATATGGATATGTAAAAGGGTTGACACAGTTTGAGTGTAATCTCATGGGGATTAAAACATTTTCATATATAAGTTGCTGAGATGTGATATGAGCAGGGAATTAGAATGAGAAGAGAAATAGCTCTCAGGAGAGTGTTGAAGTAAACAAGGGAATGTATGGATGTTGATTGGTTCAGAGTGAAGATTTCAGAGATGAAAAATGCTCAGGATTGTCATGAACCAGCTATGTTGTCAATCTGGGCATGAATTCTTGAACTCTCTGCCTCTGTCTGCCTAGGACTACATTATTGATATGTCTCAGTCTCTCTGAATCTTATTAAGAAAGTCTTTTTTTTTCCCTTACTTGTGATTTGTTTTGCTTATTTTGTGATTGTTTCTTTTTTTATTGGATATTTTGTTTATTTACATTTCAGATGTTATGCCCCTTCCCCATCCCCCCTCCCTCAGAAATACCCTGTCCAGTCCTCCCACTGCTTCTATGAGGGTGTGCCCCCACCCAGCCACCCACTCCCCCTTCCCAGCCCTCGAATTTCCCTACACTGGGGAATCTCGCCTTCAGGGACCAAAGACTTCTACTCCCACCAATGCCTGACAAGGCCATCCTCCACTGTATATACAGCTGGAGCCATGGGTCCCTCCTTGTGTGTTCCCAGGCTGGAGGTTTAGATCCTTGGAGCTCTAGTTGGTTGGTATTGTCATTCTTCCCATGGGGCCACAATCCCTTTCAGTCAGCTCCTTCTCTCTAACTCTTCTATGGGGATCCCATGATCAGATCAATTGTTAGCTGGGAGCATCTGCCTCTGTATATGTCAGGCTCTGGCAGAACCTCTCAGGCTGGCATCTGTATTGGTCAGGGTCTGGCACAGCCTCTCAGGGGACAGCTATATCAGGCTCCTGTCAGCAAGTGTTTCTTGGCATCAGCATCTGATTTTGGTGTCTGCAGATGGGATGAATTCCTAGATGAATGGCAGTCTCTGGTTGACTTTTTCTTCAGTATTTGCTCTACTCTTTGTGTCTGCATTTCCTTTTGACAGGAGCAATTCTGAATTAATATTTTTGAGGTGGGTGGGTGGTCCCATTCTTCAACCTGGGGCCTTGCTTAACCTCTGGATATGGTCTCTACAGGTTCTCTCTCCTCTTTGCTGGGTATTTCAGCTAATGTCATCCTGGTTGGGTCCTGGGAATCTCTTGGGTCCCTGGCATCTGAGACTTTCTAGTGGCTACCCTGTTTTCCATCCCCCACTGCTACATACCTCCATTCAATTTCCTGACCCTGTACTTCTCCCCTGTCTCCTCCCATACTGCCTCTGATTCCCTTTTCCCTCTCAGTCCTATCTCAGTCCCAGAACTCTCCCTTCTTCTACCTCCTATAGTGATTATTTTGTTCCCCTTCTAAGTAGGATTTTTGGTATACCTTATGCTCCTTACAAAACTTGAGTCCTCTGAGTGTAAAAACATGTGGATTCACATTGGAAAGTTGATATTCAGTGTTTCGCTGTTTGTTTATTAGATGCACAGCAACTAGCTGAATATATATACAAATTTCTTTGTTTCCTTTATTTTGAAGTTTTAATGTTTTTCAAATATAACATAGAAGAAAATAAATAGAATGGATCACCATAGTTTTTTCTGTATTTATTTAACAAACTTTGACAGTTTTGACTAAAAATTGTTCTAAAAAGTAATATTATTAAATATTTGACAATGTTATGCAATATATTTTCATGATATTTACCACCTTCCCTACACCAACTCCTTCAAGGTCCACCCCAACCACTATATTCTCAAATTCTTGCTCTATTTTTTAGCTTTAAACTTATTAAGTACAATTTTTGTTTCCTAAATACTCTTGAGTATGAGGCCATACCCTGCAGCTTAGTAAACCTACCATGGCTCTCATGTGTAAAGAAAATCAACTCTCTTCTTCCCAGTACCATGGATGTCCTCTTGTGGTTATTTTATACTCAAGTAAGGCAGAGATGTAGAAAAAACATGAGTTTCATCAGAATTTTGACTACAACTTCAGGTAGACAGAACCTAACAAAAAATATGCATAGAAGTCTCATAATAAGAAGAAACTGACCCAAAAGAACAAGAATCATGTCATAGAAACTCCTCCACAACAGACTACTCAGAAGAGAAAATGGACTAGTATTTATCTATTAGTCAACAATCATTTCTATGCATTGCTATTAAGAATATTGATATCTCCTTTGGGCAAAGATATACAAAGTTTTAAAAATTTAACCCTCAAAATATTCCTGTATGGTACATATTAATTCTCATTGTTTTCAAGGCAATTGATGTTAATTTCTAAGAGCAAGTTAATGCTACATTATGAAAGCCTTATCTTACAATATAATAGCTAGATATTTAATTTTTATGAAATTTCATTATTGTTTATAATAATGATAGTTTTATTTGCTGAATAATCTTGCTGCATTCATTTTTATGTTTCAAATTTGGCTTTGTACAAAATGTTTTCATAGCTGTTTTGAAGGCCATCATTGAGTATTTGTCTATGTTCTAAATTAATCTCTGGAATAAAAATAAATATACTTTTCTCCTTGCTTAAGTTTGAAGGTAGTCTATTATAAAATATCTTAGTTATGTAATACAGTCAAGTTTTATTCAAATTTTATCTTCATAGGCTATTGAAAGATTTAAAATATGTTACCACCACAATGCCAAATGAATTATATTTTTATGTTCTAGTTTATATACATCTATCTATCTATCTATCTATCTATCTATCTATCTATCTATCTATCTTTCTATCTATCTATATTCCATAAGGCCCAGATTATTAATTTTCTATGAATCAAATTTATGATTGCACACTTGATTCTGTCAATACACAAAAATTTTGTTACTTGCTTAATATAAACACTATTACTTGGTTATTATATCTTTCAATAACAGTGTCAAAAGTAAAATTTGCTTTACAAGAACTAAATTCAATTTAAGATTTATCATAGAGTTAATAACTAGGAAGAAGTAAGGAGGGTTAGAATTATAGGATGACTCCTACAAGCCACACAAATTTCTCACGACTTTAGAGAAATCTAGATATTAAATAGACATTCAGACCTAAGTTATAAAACATTTGGGCATTCAAAATATTTTAATAAATGTATTCTTTGATAATTTCAGGTTTCTTTGATTAAGAATGTAAGTAGCATATATCTTAGGGCATAAACCTAAGTATTTAGAAAGCAGCTTTGTGCTATATATATTTAGCTGACCAATAGTAGTAGGTTTCCCCTAAGGCCTAAGTCTTCTTTAGTCATGAGTTTTTTAACTGGGTTCACAGTAAAAAATCCACATTGTATCATGAGGACTTGGCCTGAAACCAAGCAAAGAGTGCATAGTTTCCTCCGTAACAGTTGCGCCATTATTGGATCAAGGCACGTTTTTTTCCTGTCAGGTTGTCATTGTTGTTCAAAAGGTTAGCATTTGTGTAATATCACTAATGTCTTTTCTCTCATAGTACTCTGTATCGCACTTTCCAGCTTTTAAAAGCTGTTTAGTAGTGAGAAAGCTTCCAATTAGATACTAGTAAACTCTGTAGATATTATGAGAAATGTTACATAATTTTCTATGTTGTTATTATTGGTTGGAAATATAATAATTCCTCTTACTTGAGCTCATAACATGAAGTTCTACTGTACATTGCTCTAGTTTGCATATTATTATTACTATTGTTATTATTAATTGAATGGAAGAAGTGGGGGAAGACTTCTTTGAAGTTTTTCATCTTCATTATTTCTTTTCTCCATTTAAAAATGGGTCATGGAAATCTTTTAATCTTCTATTTATCTAATACTTTAGTTGGAATGCTCATCAGTTTTAATTGTCAACAAGAGACTCACAAAAATGATAAAGGTAATGTAATTGAGTTTTATTCATTGTATTGGAAAATGAATGCATAATTTTATAAAGTAAGAAAGGCTTGGGTTTTCTTCTATTTTGAAATCATTATATTATCCTGGAAAACCTTTTACTGGAGTCCAAAACATGCTGGCAGTGGACTCATGCAGTCAAATTAAAAGCAATGTTCTCCTTGCCTACCTCATTGTGGTCTTTTCTAGTGTTATGTTCAACTTGTTTTTGGACTCAATAAATTCTAGGTAAACAAAAAAACAAACAAACAAGTGAGAAAAGGCTTTGGAAATAGGCCCACAATAAATTTGAATAAAAACCTGACTGTTCCTGTTTAGAGTAGCTATGCTATCTTGGTAGCTCAGAAGTTACTTCAAATATTTATTTATTTATTTATTTATTTATTTATTTATTTAGGTACCATTCTCTTGTATGTGAATTTCAGCAAACAGCAAGTACAATTGTAAGTTTTCACATTTGTAAAATATAAGTATTTATACTTGCTTTGTCCACGTCTACAGACTGTTAAAAAGTGAAATTATACCAGTTTCCTATCCCAGCAGCAATGGAGGAATATTCCCCATTCTTCAAATCCACATGTACTGTTGCTTGGGTTTTTGATCTTAGCCATTCTGATTGGTGTAAGGTGGAATCTCAGGGTCATTTTGATTTGCATTTTTCTGAAAATTAAGGATGTTTGAAATTTCTTTAGGTGCTTCTCTGCCATTCCAGAATCCTCTTTTGAGAGTTCTCTGTTTAGTTCTTTACACCATTTTTTTATGAAAAATATCCATTTAATTTTCAATACATATTAACAACTACAAAAGACAAATCTGTGTTTCTTTTTAATATATATATATATATATATATATATATATATATATATTTCTAATATTTGAGGACTAAATATATCAAAACTATAAACTCTGGAAAATTCAACTCCTATGAGAAAATGTACACCTTATTTTAAATGTGCTCTTTATTTTCTTGAGTTCTTTGTACATTTGGATGTGAGCCCTCTATCAGATGTAGAGTTAGTGAAGATGTTTTCCCAGTTTGGAGGTTGACATTTTGTCTTATTGACAGTATCCTTTGCCTTATAGACACCCTTTTTAGTTTCATGAGATCCCATTTGTTAATTGCTTATCTTAGAACCTGAGTCATTGGTGTTGTCTTCAGAGAATTTTCCCCTGTGCCAATCTGGTGGTTCCATTAGAGAACTGGAATAAGTTCTACCTGAAGACCGTGCTATACCACTCCTGGGAATATATGCAAAACATGCTCCACAATTCCACAAGGATATATGCTCCATGATGTTCACCGCAGCTTTATTTGTAATAGCCAGAAGCTGGAAAAAATCTAGATGTACCTCAACCAAAGAATGGATAGCGAAAATGTGGTCATTTACACAATGGAATACTTAAAAATTCAGGACATCTTGGCGGTACCTCAGAAAATTAAACATAGTGTTACCTGAGGACCCAGACATACCACTCCTGGGCATATACCCAAAAGATGTTTCAACATACAACAAGGACACATGCTCCACTATGTTCATAGCAGCCTTATTTATAACAGCCAGGAGTTAGAAAGAACCCAGATGTCCTTCAACAGAAGAATGGATGCAGAAAATGTGGTGCATTTACACAGTGGAGTACTACTCAGCTATTAAAAACAATAAATTCATGAAATTCTTAGGCAAATGGATAGAGCTGGAAAATATCATCCTGAGTGAGGTGACCCAATCTCAAAAGAACACATATGGAATGCACTCACTTATAAGTGGATATTAGCCTAAAATCTCACAATACCTAAGACACAACGCATAGACCACATGAAACTCAAGAAGAAGGAAGACCAAAGTGTGGATGCTTTGGTCCTTTTTAGAAAGAGTATCAAAAGATTCAACCAGAGCTCCCAAAGTTTAAACCTCCAGCCTGAGAGCACAAAGGGTGGGACTCATGTCTCCACCTGTATAGGTAATTGAGGGTGGTCTTGTCAGACATCAGTGGAAGTGGAGGGCCATGGTCCCCGAAAGCTCGGATTCCCTAGTTTGGGAAATTTGAGAGCAGGGAGATGGGACTGGGAGGATGTTTGGAGCACACCCTCATAAAGATAGGAGGAGGGGGCATGGGATAAGGAGTTTTGGGGGATAATGGAAGAGGGGATAACATTGAAAGGTAAATAAGTAAAATCTCCACACACACACACACACACACACACACACACAAAGAAAAAGTGTTTGGCAAAAAAATGATAGTTTACTTATTTCAAATTATTTTCAAAAGTTTCTAGGAGATGTTAATTGGCTAAGATCTTATTTTAAGCTCTCAATGAAAGAATTTAAATCTGTTTAATATTCTCAAGAGAGATGTAAATCCTAATTTCTCTCAACAATTAACAAATGAGGAGTAATTTTACAAAAAGTAGAAGAAGCTATTATTAATCGATATATTATATAGTCTGATTAGTTGTTGGCTGTTCTTTAACAGTCCTTTGATAGATTTATATTTCTTTAAATAGTGTCTTCATGACTCTCTAAGTGTAGAAGGAGTGGCTGCTGGTGCTTCTGCCCTGATTTTACAAGAACTCTGAAAAATTGGCTTTAAAAACAAAAGAGAGAGAACCGTACCCTCCCAGAAGGAGTCCCCCCAAATACTCTCTCATGTCTTGTTCACTTTTAACTCTCTAAAACTGAAAGCTCATGGCAAATCTGCTGCTGACTGCCTCTGGCACCACTGAGACCAGTAAAAACTATGCCACAGCTATGTCAAGGACCCTCTTACCCTTAAAGGGAATGGCAGGACCCAGTTCTCTTATGGGACCGAGGATTGATATGCTTGCGAGACCACAGAAAGCACAGCTAAATGGCTGCCAAAAAGATTAATGAAATAGATAGATATCCCCACAAAGCCAGGCTCAACTATAAATAAGATGAATAACAATTGACATCCAGGGACAAGATATCTCCCTGAGAATTCTCATTGATGGCCTACAACCAGCCATAGGCCTAAAATCAGCAATAGGCCTATCATACATGTGTGCTAACACAAAGTCTTGGGTCTCTGTGGAAAAACATTGAAACAGATGGCTATAAGCTATTGTAAACAGGCAGCTTTTGTGGAAATTTACCAGCCTGAGTAGTCATAGACCTTGTAAATAGGTAGTCTTGGCAGATAGTACCAACTTAGATAAGGACAAGTGAATCATAGGCAGAGTCATAGTGACCTGTCCCCTGAACCTTCACCCAGCCTGTTCTGAAAGATATCTGTACCCCCCTCCGAATACCCACGCTCCAGTGTCATCCCCTTCCCCACGTCCTACCTTTTTGAGTTTATACCCTTTGTGTGAATAAGTAAAAAATTACAATTTGATTTAAAAATAAATAAAAATAAAATTCAGAAAATCATAAAATTTGCAGGCAAATTGAGGAAACAGGAAAATATCATCCTAAGCAAGGTAACCAGGCCAAAAAAGACATGCATAATATATACTTACTGATAAGTGGATATTAGCCAAAATGTTCAGAGTATCTATGATACAACTAACAGATCATAAGAAGCTAAACAAGAAGGAAGGCCAAATTATAGATACTTCAAACCCACTTAGAATGAGGAACAAAATAATCATGTGAGGCAGATGGAGGAACCTCTGTGGGATAGGGCAGCGGGGAGGGGAAAAGGAGTGGCAATATCTGGTATGTGGGGAAGAAGACCAGAGGACAGGGAGAAGGAACCTAAATATGCAGCAGTAGGGAGTGGAGGGCAGGGGGAACCTCTTGAAATTTCCAGAAACCTGGGATGTGAGAGGCACCAAGGACTCAGTGGGCATGACATTAACAGAAATGCTGAACAGTGGAGACATGGAACCTGAAAAGACTATCTCCGTAGACAGACATGGCCCCCAGTTGAGGCAAGGCACCACCCACCCATCTTCAAAAATTTTACCCAGAGTTGTTCCTGTCTAAGGAAATGCAGAGAAAAAATCAGAGCAGAGACTGAAAGAAAGGCCATCCAGTGAATGGTGGGCACACCAAACTCTAACACTATAACTGATGCCATATTGTGCTTACAGACAGGAGTGTGGCATAGCTGTCCTCTGAGAGGCTCTAGAAGCAGCTGACTGAGACATATGCAGATATTTATAGCCATCCATTGGATTAAAGTCAGGACCCCCTATGGATGAGTTAGGGGAAGAACTGAAGGAGCTGAGGGAGATTGTAACCCCATAGGAAGAAAGACAGTGTCAGCTAACCCAGATCCTTCAGAGCTACCAGAGACTAAGCCAAAAACAAAGGAGCATATACATGGGCTGGTCCGTGACCATCGGCACATGTATGACAGAGGACTGCCTTGTCTGGCCTCAGAGGAAGAGGATGCACTTAATCCTGTGGAAATGTGATGCCCCAGGGAACAGGGATGCTGGTGGAGGTTAGGTGTGTGGGTGGAAGAGCACCCTTTCAGAGGCCCAGGGGTGGGGTGGGGAATGGAGTGAAGAACTTGATTAGCAGGGACCAGGAAAGGAAGCAACTTTTGGAATGTAAATAAATAAAACAGTTCAATAGAAAAGACATATTTTCATAACTAAAGAAAATTCAATACCTTTATAAGCTTATTCTCTTTATTTTTGCATTTGAAAAATTTTATTACATTAAATTTTTAATTTATTTTGCATGAATATGTATGTCAGTGAATGTGTACAAGCCACGATATGTGTGTAGAGGTCAAAGAACAACTTGCAGAAGTCAGTTCTTCCCCCCTCCCCCATAAGAATCTTAGGGACTGAATTCAAGCCATCAAGCTGTAGAGCCATTATCCAAGTCTGATTCATATTCTCTCTCTCTCTCTCTCTCTCTCTCTCTCTCTCTCTCTCTCTCTCTCTCTCTCATCACAGAATCAGGCTTTCATCAGAATCTACTATTTTTGGTTGGACATTGGAAATGCACCATCTTTCTCTGAATTGCCCATGTTGCTTCCTGATCCTCGGTGATGTCTGAATTGGATGAGAGATTTTAACATTCAGTAACAGACAGTACCATAAAATACAATTTTTTAAAACGAGCTCCTATATAAACAAGAAAAACATGAATCTCATTGATAATACAATCATCAATTCCCCTCCAAACAGATGCCCTAAAAATGTCCTATGAAAATACTATTTGAAATAAACTGTTTACCTGAATAATATATTTAGTGCTTTCTTCTTGATTTACTTTTTTTCTAAATGCTTACTCTATATAGATTCCTAAAGCATTTGTTTATGAACACATGATATTCTTCAACTCAACATGTCTACTCTAAGCTGATTTTAGATGATACTTACCTTGATTTTTTTCACTAATTTAAAATTTCCTGAAACATTCTATTTAACAATCTTATACTTCAATTCTTATGGAACAAATTTGTATCCATACTGCAGACACTTTCTTACTACCCACCATGCATTATTTTACATAAGGCTTTAGATGAATATGAAGCACCATTTACACTTTAGGATCCAGAATAATATACATTCTATTTTTATTCAGTAAATCAAAGAAATGCTTATTTTATGTTTTCATTTTCCAATGCATTGATTGTGACAGCACAAGGTAACAGAAAAACAAACAAGCCACATCCCAGCTTTGAAGAAACTCACAGTCTGGATGGGAATATAAAAACATGGTGCAGTAATTTCAGGACTCTTTATTAGGTACATATTGTTAATAATAGTGTGGTCAGCCAGGACCCCAGCAGGAAGCAGCTGACACACTCAAGCTTATTCTTTGACCAGAGTTTAAGAAAGAAGCTATTTACAATACTGGGGTGGAGTTTAAGAAAAAGGACAGTGGATAATGAACAGAATAGTCAGAGAACAACTGGTGGAACACAGACATCACTGTCTTGACAAAGTCAGCTGGCAGGAACCATGACCTTGGAGAAGGATATAAGCAACTTTCTGGCCATGTGGGAAAGAGGAAGTTGGAGACCTTTGACTTCATTCTCTTTCTGCCTCTAATTTTCTAACTGTGAGTAAAGTCAAGCTCAAGTCAGTGAATGAAGGAATCTTTTAATGCAGTTATTAACAGTCAAGATCACAAGACCCAAAACATTTCAAGAAAGGATGGAATGATTTTGGTGACCTATGAAATGATTCTTACCACAAATGCCACATTATTCATCTTTGTAACTTCCATTAAATAGTTATTCAAATCTTGAATCTTCAAACATAAATGAGATTGAAAAAGTGTGAAAGTGTATGGAATAGTAATTGATGGCTCCAGTGAACACTCACCAGGTCTATATGTTGAAATTTGTTTGCAAATAAATATTGGGGCATTGTGGAGACATAACTCATTCCTTCTATAAGTAAGCCTAAGAGACAAGATTGTTAGAAATAACTGCCTGAAGGCACATAATGGTTCTTCTTTTTTTATTTTTTGTTAATCATTCAGTATGTTTAGATCTCAAATGATACTCCACTTCTCAGTTATCCCTCCACAAGCCCACCATCTCACAACCTCTTTCTCCTTTACCCCTATGAGGGTACTCCCCCCCCCACCTATCCTTTCCCACCCTACCCCTACAGCATCCACCTAGACTGGGACATTAAACCTCCACAGGACCAAGGGCCTCCCCTCCCATTGATGTCAGATAATGGCACTTCTTAACCATGAAAGAAGAGTAGTGTGAATAGATGAACATGAAAGAAGGGAAAATGTTGTCAAATATAGGGAAGAGAAGAAGGATATGTACAGAAATTACAAAATACTGCCAGAATTCCAAGTAACTGGGTGAATTTGGAACAAAGGACAAGAGCAATGAGAAGAATAGCACCATAGGGAATTATACATGGGTGAAAGTTCATATACTTTGTAGTTCATGTTTAGGATTGATGGTCCATACAAACAAGTCAACATGATTGTTATAGGTAAATATTTAGAGAATGAACATTTCAGAGAGAAGTGTGATAACACATTACTACATCCAAGCTCTTACTCCAGATCATTACTGCAGAGCTTTAGGCCAACATTGCCTAGTTTCATCACTATAAAATTTCTAAATATTTCCTTTCATACAATATGTGTATTGTCCTTTTGATGGGATTCAAACTCCTAAATCCATTATAAAGCTTACGTATATAAAAGAGTTACCCAAAATCTAAATCTAACAGAGGATTAATAAGTCTTTTAGTCGAGAAAGTCTGTAATAACACAGTCACTAAAAATTAGTCTGCATATCATTTAAACACAAACACTAGTGTATTAATAAAAAATTGTTATATGTATAACAGTTTTGCATAAAGACAATCATGATACAGAGAAAAATCAAACACACACACACACATTGCTGCTACTACTTTTACTACCACCACCACCAGCAAAATAACAGAATATAACAATCATTGATAACTAGTATTGCTTAATGTAAATGGACTCAATTACTTAATAAAAATACGCAGACTAACAGAATGGATGCAAAAAGAGTATCAGTCCTTTTGCTGCATACAAGAAACAGATCTCAACATCAAGATAGATATTACCTTCCAGTTAAGGGTTGAAAAAAGACTTTCCAAGCATATGCACTCAAGAAGAAAGCTGTTGTAGCCATTCTAATATCTAACAAAACAGACTTCATATGAAAATTAGTCAATAGACATGGAGAACAACATTTTATACTCATCAAAGGAAAAGTTAATCATTATGACACTTCAGTTCTTAACATTTATCCCACAAAATCCAGGGCAACACATTTGGAAAAGAAACATTACTAAAGCTTAAATCACAAATTGAACCTCATACATTAATAGTGGGACTTCAATATTCTACTCTTATCAATGGACCTGTCATTTAGACAAAAACTAAACTGAGAATTAATGGAGCTAACCACCTAATATATATTTTTAGAACATTTCACCCAAACTGATAAGACTGTACCATCTCAGCACCTCCTGGAAAATTCTCCAAAATTGACCATATAGTTGTTCACAAAATATGCCTCAACAGATATAAGAAAGGTGAAATAATGCCTTGTGTCTTATCCCACAACTGTGGAGTAAGGGTGGAATTCAACAACAAAAACAACAGAAAGCCTACAAACTCAGGAAAACTGAACAACTCCCTGCGAATGACAATAGGGTCAAGGCCGAAATAAAGAAAGAAATTAAAGACATCCTATATTTCAATGAAAAGGAATGCAAGACATACCCAAACATATGGAGCACAGTTAAAGTGATGTTAAGAGAAAAGTACATAACTCTAAGTGTCTTTGTAAAGAAATTGGAGCTATCTTATATTAACAACTTAAAACATAGCTGAAAACTCTATGACAAAAAGAAGCAAACACATCCAAGAGAAGTAAACAGTAGGAAATAATCAAACTGAGGACTGGAATCAATAAAATTGAAACAAAAAGAAGAATACACATGATCAATGTAACAAAGTTGTTTCTTTGAGAAATCACCACGATAGAAAAACTAACTAAAAGACACAGAAAAACTATTCCAATCAACAAAACCAGAGACCAAAGGGAAACATAACAGCTGACAAGGAAATAGAGAAAATCATTAGCTCATATGTCTGTACTCCACAAAACTGGAAAAGATAAGACAATTTTCTTGATAGATATCACTTACCAAAGTTAAATGAAAGTTAGATTTAAAAAAAAAAAGTTCAAAGCCAGACAGTTTAAGACAGAATTCTTCCAGAATCTCATAGAAGACCTAATACCAACACCTTAAAGCATTCCAAAAATCAGAAACAGAAGGAATATTGCTAAATGCATTTTATGAGGCCACAATCATCCTGATACCCAAACCAATATTCAACAAATAAAGAGAATTTTAGACAAATTTCTCTCATGAAATAGAAAAATATTCAATAAATTACATGCTCACTAAATCAAAGACTATGTCAAAAAGACCATCCACCATGTTCAATTAGGCTTTGTTCAAGAGAAGCCGGAACTGTTCAAAGTATGGAAATCTTTCCATGTAATCTACCATATAAACAAACTGAAAGAAAAAAATCACATACTTATCTCATTAGATACTAAAAAAGCCTTTGAAATAATGCAATACACCTACATGATAAAAGTCATGCAGAGTTCAGGGATACAACAGGGATACTAAAACAAAATAAAGGCAATTTACAGCAAGCCTATAGCTAATATCAAATTAAATGGAGAGAAATGCAAAGCAATTCTGCTAAAATTAGGAATAAGACAAAGCTGTACATTCTATCCATATCTACTCTACATAGGAATTGAAGTCTTAAAGCAATAAGAAAACTAAAAGAGGACCAAGAGGATACAAATTGGAAAGGAAGAAGTCAAAGTATCTCTATTGCAGTTGACATGAGAGCATATATATACCATCCCAAAAATTCTGCCAGGGAATTCCTACAGCTGATAAACACCCTCAGCAAAGTAGCTGGATACAAGCTGAATTGAAAAAACCAGCAGTCATCCTATATATAAGTAATAAATGGTCTGAGAAAGAAATCAGGGAACAAAACCCTTCACGATAGCCAAAATAATAACAAATATCTTGGGGTAGCTCTAACTAAGCAAGCAAAAATCCCAAAAGATAAAAATTTCATGACTGACCTCCAAAAGACTCAACAAGCAGCTGAAAGAGTCAGATGCAGATATTTACACCTAATCAATGGACAGAACCCTGTGGTTGAATTACGGAAAAGTTAGAAGAAGCTGAGGACAAGGCAACCCTATAGGAGGACCAGCAGTCTCAATTAACCTGGACCCCCGAGATTTCTCAGACATTGGCCCACCAACCAGGCAGTATACACCAGTTGATATGAGTCCCCAACACATATACAGCAGAGGACTGCCTGGTCTCAGTCAGAGAAGATGAGCTTAACCCTAAAGAGACCGTAGTCCCCAGGGAGTGGGGAGGTCTGGGGGGATGTGGATGGGGATATCCTCGTGAAGAAAGGGGCAGGAGGTATGGAATGTGGTACAGTCAGAGGGTGGACTGGGATGGGGATATAATCTGAACTGTAAAAAAGTATTAGATAAAAGAAAAACCTGCACGTCTTTGAAGAAAGAAATCAAAGAAGATAGCAGAAGATGGAAAGCTCTCCCACGATCAGGGATAGGTAGAATTAGCAGTAAAAATGGCCACCCAACCAAAAGCATTCTACAGTGTCAACACAATCCACACCAAAAAGTTAACAACAGAAAAAGTATAACTAAAAAAGTAAACAAGAGACCTGAATATATATTTCTAAAATGAAGGCATGTGGCTGACCCCTAAGGTTAAAATTATATACATAAAATATAAAATATTCTACTTGAATTTTTATAAAATAAAACCTAAGAGCACTAACCATCAAGGAGATTAAATTAGGATCACATGATTAATACCATTCTTAAAAAAAAGTTTAGAACCTACAAATACAATTTAATATATTTATTTGATTCATGTCAAGTAAAGAAAGAAAGGAAGAAGGAAGATTTGTCTTGTCTGTATTCTTGCAATTAATAGAAAGCTGAAAGCTATTCTATTAGTGTCTCAATCTGACCACATTAGTAACCATAGAAATAATAACTGAAAGCTTAATGTTTATGTACAGTGAGTATACGGCCTTGATTTAGTATAAAGATAAAGGCAAGTGTGGAAAATCTCATCTGGATGTGAATATGTCAAGGATGTCCTTCAGTGGAAAGTTGGACAGAAGGTTGATAAGTACAGAAAGTTAGGGAGTTAGCGCTGCCTACAAATGACTGAAGTTTTCCTTAGTAGAAACATCCTGTGACCTCAATTCAGAAATCTGAGAACAAAATTAATAAAATGAAATTTTAAGAGCATTATGATAAAACAAGAAAACCAAAGGAAAATATCAATTTTAAAATAGAAGTATGCAGAAAGGCGAGTGCTACTTCTTCAAAACACACAGTTATGAACAGTAGCAAAAAAGTCCAAAATACAATTGGAACATACTGTCACAATGTAGATGTCACATTTTAAGAACAAAGTGTTTTTAATAAAAGAAAAACTAATCTGGATAGCTCATTGTAATGGGATTTTAAAAAGACAAAAAAAAAAAAAGATACAGTCTCTGGGATTTTTCTTTGTAACAAATGGAAATTTTTCATTTTTACAAAGGTTTTATAATATCCCTACATGCATGTTTAACCTTGTATTTATTGACTCATCTCCCAAAAATATTTGGTCTATTTTCATCACAAGGGCATAACTAAAAACATGAAAACACAGTTCTCTCTGAAAAAAATAGTGTTTTTAACATTGCCTAGAAAAATAAAGACTATGTCAGCTTTGGTCCATAGGGGCTAAATGACAGCAGAACTTGGCAGCATCATCCATTATGGAATTGGTTTTCCATAGGTTAATAATACAAGATTGACAAGGAGTTTGGTAACAAGGTTCTAGAGAGCTTCTGAAGCCAGGTAATGTGTAGAATATCAGAATTTCTGCAAAGTGGCCACTCCTTGTATGGATGTGTGAAAGTGATTCTAAGTTGTAAAGGAGTACCTGAAATATTGGGCATTCTGGAACCATAGGAATTCCACCAAGGAGAGCACTGTCTTCATAGAGCACAGCAAGATGGTGGAGAGCATGCATTTGATACACATTTCAGAGAATGAGTGTAAGTGGGACCAAGCCCTTAGTAGCCCACATGATTATGTGCCCAGTAAACCAGATGCAAAGCTTCAGGATTTGCCTCTGTTGGGTTTTAGTTTTGTATTGGTTGAATCCTATTTTGGTGTGCCTCATTTCTCAGTTTTGGGGAGGGGGTACTTAATTTTTGTCACTATACATTGGGGGTACATATCATGCTTTTATTTTTATAGGAACTCACAGTTATCAGATTGTCTTGGTTTTCTGAAAAGACGTTTACCTTTGGATTTAAACAATGTTGAGACTGTTAGTATAAGACCATTTGGAAATGGACTGAGAATATTTTTCATTATTAGAGAAAAATGAAGCATTATGGGCCAAGATTGGAATATTAAGATTTAAATGTATGTGCTTGAATATAAGGACAAGGGGTCAAGTTTTGATACTTAATCTTTTCTTTCAACTTGATGGTCCTGCGAATCACCATGGAAACAGTGTTTTGGGGATGTATCTACTCAAATTTAACTGACAAAAGAAAATATATCCTGAATACAGGTGACATAATCCTATGGGCAGGGATCCTGAACTGAAAACAAAACTGAAAGGGAAGTAAACAGAGCCTTCATCTATTTCTTCTTCCTGACTGCAATAAGGTATGACTAATTGTCTTGAATTCCTATACCCACAACTTCTCACCACAATGGACTACGTCACCAAACAGTAAGCCCAATTAAACATTTTTTTCTTAAGAAACAGTTTCAATTTTCTTTGGATGTAACTCAATAACGTGGTTACTGAACCATACACTAATTCTCATTGCAATGTTATATATTGAAGAAATTGTGGTTTCTCATAATAAAGGGAAAAGGAAAAAGAGATAACAGGAGAGAGAGAGGGAAGTAGGAAGAAAGAAAGAGCAAGGAAAAGGAGAGAGGAGGAAAGATGAGAGAAATGAATTATAAGCACCTTGGAAGTGATGGGTATCGTATCAGATGTTTGCAATAGTGTTGGCGATATACATTAAACTTAGTAAGCTGCATAGATATTGTTGTCTTTATTGTATACCAATGACACCACAGTCCAACTGTTCACAAAAAAGCCAACTGCAATTTCAAAGTAAGGAGCATGAATGAGCCCAATAGGCTTTCTTCAGTTCTGAGGTTTATCTGTTAAAAATCCCATGCAGAACTGGAGTGGAATACTTCATACACATGTCACAGTTTCTGGTGTGTCTTTCATCCTTCTTTATGGCCATGAAAATCTTACAGAAAACTACATATTTATAGTTACTTCAATTGCATGATTTTAAAAGTAGCAATAAATAATTTAGGAAACTATGAATTCACAGGCTATAAGGTAGTAATGATTGACACTAACTTTCGTTTATTTAAAAACTGAAGTGAAAATACATACATATATATGTATATATATATATACACATACATACATACATACATACATACATACATACATACATCAAATTGACTTAAAACTAAAAATGTTAAGAATAAAAGCAGTGCCTTTTGGCTGGGGCAGACACCTAGCTGGTCTGTTCCTGTGGAGACACCTTATCCTGACCATCCTAGAGGAGCCACTGCATTCAGAGCAGTGGACACTGTATCCTGATCCATTCTAGAGGAGTCATTCCACTCAGACCATTGAATACCTAGTTGTTCTGCTCTTGTGAAGACACTATATCCTGAACCATCCTAGAGGAGTCACTGCACTCAGAACAGCCAGAATTTAGGATCCCAGAGGCGATCTGAATCCCAGTAGTTCTTCCACACAGGAGCTTAGGATCACAGGATAACAGAGACATCTGGACTCTGAGGAGTTCTGACACAAGCAAGATATATGAAAAGACAGACTCCAGTCAGAGACAGTGAGCACAGTTAACACTAGAGTTAACCAGATGGCGAAAGGCAAGCACAAGAACATAAGCAACAGAAACCAAGGTTACTTGGTATCATCAGCACCTAGTTCTCCAACCATAGCAAGTCCTGGACACCCAACCACACTGGAAAAGTAGGATTCAGAATTAAAATCACTTCTCATGATGATGATAGAGGATTTTAAGAAGGACATAAGTAACTGCCTTAAAGAAGTACACAAGAACACAGGTAAACAGGTAGAAGCCCTTAAAGAGGAAACATAAAAATCACTTAAAGAACTGCAACAAAACACAACCAAACAGGTGAAGGAATTAAACAAAAGCATCCAGGGTCTAAAAATGGAAATAGAAACAATAAAGAGATTTCAAAGGAAGACTACCCTAGAGATAGAAAACCTAGGAAAGAGATCAGGAGTCATAGACACAAGCATCACCAACAGAATACAAGAGACAGAAGAGAGAATCTCATGTGCAGAAGATACCATGGAAAACATGACAAGACTGTCAAAGAAAATGCAAAAAGATCCTAACCCAAAACATCCAGGAAATCCAGGACAAAATGAGAAGATCAAACCTAAGGATAATAGGTATAGATGAGAGTGGAGATTCCCAACTTAAAGGGCCAGTAAATATCTTCAACAAAATTATAGAGGAAAACTTTCCTAACCTAAAGAACGAGATGCCCATAAACATACAAGAAGCCTACAGAAAGCCAAATAGACTAGACCAGAAAAGAAATATCTCCCGTCATATAATAATCAAAACATCAAATGCACAAAACAAAGAATAAATATTAAAAGCAGTAAGGGCAAAATGTCAAGTAACATATAAACGCAGACTTATAAGAATTACACCAGACCTCTCACCAGAGACTATAAAAGCCAAAAGATCCTGGTCGGATATCATACAAACCCTAAGAGAACTCAAATGCCAGTTCAGACTACTAAACCCAGCAAAACTCTCAATCACTATAAATGGAGAAACCAAGATATTCCATGACAAAACCAAATTTGAACAATATCTTCCCACAAACCCAGCACTTCAAAGGATAACTGATGGAAAATGCCAACACAAGGAGGGAAATTGCAACCTAGTAAAAGCAAGGAAGTAATCTTCCAACAACCCCAAAAGAAGATAGCTACACAAACATAATTCCACCTCTAATAACAAAAATAACAGGAGGCAACAATCATTTTTCCTTAATATCTCTTAACATCAATGGACTCAATTCTCCAATAAAAAGACATAGACTATCGACTAGATACACAAAAAGGACCCAGAATTTTGCTGCTAACAGGAAATGCACCTCAGTAACAAAGTCAGACACTACCTCGGAGTAAAAGGATAGAAAACAATTTTCCAAGCAAATGGTCCCAAGAAACAAGTTACAAGAAATTCAGAAGGAAGGAGATCCTGTAAAAGGACCAGCAGTCTCAATTAACATGGCAGTTCACAACCATCTATAACTCTAGTTCCAGGGAATCTGATGCCATTTTCTGGCTTCCATGAACATGATTCACAAACATACACAGGGACAAAACACTCATACACATAAATAAAAGAATATAAATCATTTTTAGTGGAAAAACACAATCATAAAAACACAGACATTAAATGAAATTGAGGAGTGAATTATACCAAAAATTACATTTAGAAATAAAAATCTCATATTAAATTTGTATGTAAGAGAAATATAATCTACAAAATTAGTCTGACAAGAAACAGGTGACATGAATACTTGTGAAATGACTAACAATACCACATATATTTATATAAATATATTTGAATAGGCCACAAATCCATACGGTCTGTTAGTTGCATTGTGTAAAAAAAATTTCAAAAACATATACCTTATATATTGTTCTGTAACAAGTTCTAAGGCAAGGAAATACCTCTTCAAATAATTTTATGAGTCCTGTTTCCTTTCTTTGAGAATGAAACCAAACAAATACTCAATGGAAAAACAGTAGAAAATAATATTTATTTAATACAATGTCAAAATTTTCAATAAATTTTAGCTGAAGAAACTAGAGAAATAATTAAAAATAATACATGAAAAAAGATTTATCGTAGTAAGTAAAAGAAAATTTATTATTAGAATATCTATCTTTGGAATTTAGTTCAAGGAAATTGATAGCTTCTTACTAAAGTTCAGCATAATAATAACAAGACTCCTAAATCAATACATTCTTAAGCACATAACTAAAAGGAGAGGTTACTCTTTGGATCTGGCAGAGGGTACAGGGATTGATAGTTCCAGCTACAGAGGGCATCATGCAGAGTATCAGGCTGGAAGGCCTCAATGGGAGCAGCAGATATTTTCAACAGCTCAGAAATTAGCAAAATAATTTAAAGACATCCCAAAAAGTGAGTTTTGAGGACAAACTAAAAACAGAATGCATATAAGTTTCAAAGGGAGAACGCAGACATACAAGATACATATGAAAAAGTTAATATATAGGTCAAAGAAAATGTTAAGTTTTAAAAGTTTCTCACATAAAACATATGAGAAATCTGAGACATTATGAAAAGGCCAAACCTAAGAATAATAGAAATAAAAGAAAGAGAAGATTTCCAGCCACAAGGCCAAGATAATGTTTTCCTAAATATAAAGAAAGAGGTACCTATAAACAAAGGAATCCTATAGAACACCAAATAAACTGGACCAGAAATGAATATTCTCCCAGAACATAATCATAAAAATACTAAATGTAAAGAACAAAGAAAGAATTTTAAAAGTTGCAAGTGAAAAAGGCCAAGTAACATGCAAAGTCAGACCTACTGGAATTACACCTAACTTCTCAATAGAAATCTAAAAGCCAGAAGGACTGAGGCACACATCTTGTAGATTCTAAGAGACCACAGATATGAGAGCAGACTAATAAACCAAGCAAAAATTTCAATTACCGTAGATGGAGAAAACAGGTTATTCCACGACAAAACCAAATTTAAGCAATGTCTACCCACAAATACAGTTCTACAGAAGATAATAGAAAGAAAAATCCAACCCAAGACGGCAAACTACATCCAAGAATAGACAGAAAATAAACTCATGCCAGAAAACCAAAGGAAGAGAACCACGCTTGAGCACACACACACACACACACACACACACACACACACACACACTATCACCACCAACATCAAAATAACAGGAATTAGCAATCTTTGATCATTAATATCTCTCAACAATCAATGGATATGATTCCCCAATAAAAAGATACACGCTAAGAGTATGTTTGTAAAAACAGGATTCATTGTTCTGCTGCATACAAGAATCATACCTCAGCAACAATGATACACATTAACTCAGAGTAAAAGTCTGAAGAAAGATCTTCCAAGCAAATGGACCCAAGAAGCAAGCTGGAGAAGCCATTCTAACAGCTAGTAAAATAATCTTTTAACCAAAATTAATAAAAAGAAATGGAGAGGGAGATTTCATATTTATCAAATGAAAAATGCACCAAGATGATGTCCCATTTCTGAAGATAGATGTCACAAATGCAATGGTAACCTATTTTGTAAAAGATATAAAACTAAACCATAAAGAAACATTGAACTACATACATTAATAGTGGGAGACTATACCACCCCAATCTCACCAGAGGGGAGGTAGGACATCAAGACTGAGACTAAACAGAGAAATAGTGAAAGTAAAGGAGATTATGAATCAAATGAGCATAATGTATCTATAGAACATTTCATGCAAACACAAAAGAATATACCTTCTTTTAGCACCTTAAGGAGCCTTCTCCAAAACTGACCTCAGAGTCAATCGGAAAGCAAGCATCAATAAATACAAAAAAAAATGTAAATAGTACCTTGGAATTTATCAGACCAACATGGGTTGAAGCTGGAATTCAACAAAAACAAAATCAATAGAAAGTCAACAAACATGTGAAAACTGAATAACTCTTTATTCAGTGACCTCTGGGTCAAGGAAGAAATAAAGAAATACTTTCTAGACAAAGTGACAAGGAAGGCAAAACATACACAAAATTATGGAACACAATGAAACCAATGCTAAAATAAAAGTTCATAGAATTAAGTGACTTCATAAAGGAATTGGAGAGATCTCATACTAAAAACTTAAAAGTGTACCTGAAAGCTACAGAACTGCCCCCCACCCCCTGCCAGAACAAAACCAAGCAAAATTAAACAGCATGAAAAATTAGGATTAGACAGCAAGAAAAATCAAAATCAGGGCAGAAACGAATAAATTAGAAATAAAGAGAACAATACAAGAATCAATTAAAATAAAAGCTGGTTCTTTGAGAAAATCAACAAGATAGTCAAATGCTTAACCAAATTAATGAAAAGGCAGAGAGACAGTATCCAAGTTAATGGAATCAGAAAAGAAAAGGTCAACAACAACAGACACTGAAGAAAAAAAATCATTAGGACTTACTTCAGAAGCCTATATTCCAGGAAATTAAAAAAAATCTAAAAGAAATGGAAAACTTTCCTGATTGATACTACTTAACAAAATTAAATCAAGATCATATACACAATTTAAATTGGCCTTTAATCCATACATGAATAGCAGTAATCATTAAAAGTCCCCCCCCAAAAAAAAAGAAGGAAAGAAAGAAAAAAAAAGCAAAGCCCAGGCCCAGATGGTTAAAACCCACCATACAATGGGCAGAATTCGATGAAATTTTCAAAGAAGAAATAATACCAATATTCCTCAAACTATTCCACAGAAACGAAACAGAAGGAACGTGAAAGTCTTCCTGAGGCAACAGTCACACTGATACCTAAGCCATAAAAAGATTCAACAAAGGAAGAGATTTTCAGACCAATTTTTTTTATGAATATTGATGCAAAAATATGCAGTAAATACTTTGAAATCAAAGTAAGCAACACATCAAAGACATCATTCACCATGATTAAGTAGGCTTCATCCCTGGAATGCAGCCATAGTTTAATGTATGAAAAACCATCAATGTAATCCACCTTACAAACAAGCTGAAAATAAAAACCAAAACAAAACAATACAAAACTACCACTACTACCACCACCACCAACAGAACACAGGATCAGCTTACTAGATGTTCAAAAGCCTTTGGCAGAATCCAACAACACTTCATGTTAAATGTCTTGGATATATCAAAGAATACAATCTAAAGATATCTAAAGATAACTTAATACAATAAAGGCAATATACAGCAAGCCAATAGGCTACATCAAATTAAATGGATAAAAATAAAGCAATTCCATAAAATCAGAAACAGGACACGGCTGCCCACTACAAGTACTATATTGAATAGGTACTTGGAGAGCAATGGGTACATAAAGAGCAATAAGACAAGTAAAAGAGATCAAGGGGAAACAGACTGGAAGAGAAGACAAAAATTCAAGAGTCAAATTTGACTTCTAGCATCTGTCTGTCTGCCTGCCTGCCTGCCTGTCTGTCTGTCTATCTATGTATTTCTGTTTAATTTATCACTCATCATCTGTCTATCATATATCCACTTTGTCAGTGTTGATACATCTTTCAATCAACTTCAAGGAAAACTGCTTATGCAGTTAAAATAATCCTTTAAGACTGTATTGCCCAGTTCTAAGAACATAGTGTCATGATCTTAATCATTTCAGATAATGACCAAGATTTTAGATGTACGTTTTTAAAGGTAAAACATTTTAAAAGCAATTTATTTTCAACCCTTAGAGAAATATGATCGAAATGGTGGAAGCAAATAATGAAGATGCAGTGAGATGTGAGCATAGAAAGTCAGAACCTGTTTCCTTGACTTATTTAATTTACTTTTTAACATTTCTTTTGCAAACAAGGCTTTTAAAAATTTTTATTGGTTATTTTATTTATTTACATTTCAAATATTGTCCCCCTTCCTGGTTTCCCCTCTGCATCCTCCTGATCCCCCCTCCCCACTGCCTCTATGAGGATCCTCCCCCACTCACCTACCCACTTGCCTCATGGCCCTAACATCCCCCTATGTTGTGACATTGAGCCTCCACAGGAACAAGGAACTTCCCTCCCATTGATGCCAGATAAGGCAATCCTCTGCTACACATGCAGCTAGAGCCATGGGTCCCTCCATGTGTACTCTTTGGTTTGTGGTTTAGTCCTTGGGAGCTCTGAGGGGTCCAGTTAGTTGATATTGTTCTTCTTATGAGATTGCAATCCACTTTAGCTCCTTCAGTCCTTCCCCTAACAGTCCCATTGGGATTCCCATGCTCAGACAGATGGTTGGCTGCAAGCATCCACATCTTTCAGTCAACATCTTTCAATCAACTTCAAGGAAAACTGCTTATGCAGTTAAAATAATCCCTTAAGACTGTATTGCCCAGTTCTAAGAACATAGTGTCATGATCTTGTTCATTTCAGATAATGACCAAGATTTTAGATGTATGTTTTTAAAGGTAAAACATATTGGTCAGGCGCTGGCAGAGTCTCTCAGGAGACAGCTATACCAGGTTCCTGTCAGCAAGCACTTCTTGGCATCAGCAGTAGTGTCTCAGTTTGGTGTCTGCAGATGAGATGGATCCCTAGGTGAGGTGGTCTATGGATGGCCTTTTCTTCAGTCTCTGCTCCATTCTTTGTCCCCGTATTTCCTTTAGACTGGAACAATTCTGAGTTAAAATTTTTGAGGTGAGTGGGTGGCCCCATCCCACAACCAGGGAGCTGGGTATGCTTATCCACTGGATATGGTCTCTACAGGTTCTATCTCCCCTTTGTTGGATATTTCAGCTTCTTTGGCTAATGTCATCCCCTTTGGGTCCTGGGGACTTCTTGCTTCCCTGGTATCGGGGACTTTCTAGAGGTTACCTACTGCCATTTCCCCACCCCCACTTCTACACATCTCTGTTCAATTTCCTCACCCTCTGTTCTTCTCCCCTATCTACTCCTACACCTGATCCTACCCTCCTTTTTCCTCTCCCCCCTCTATTCTTCCCAAGTCTCTCCCTTCATCTACCTTCCCTGATTAATTTTGTTCCCCCTTCTAAGTATGACTGGTGCATCCACATTGTGGTCTTCCTTCTAGAACTTCATATGATCTGTGAGTTGTATCGTGGGTATTGCAAGCTTTTGGGCTAATACCCACTAATCAGTGAGTACATACAATGTGTGTCCTTTTGTGACTGTTACTTCACTCAGAATATTTTCTAGTTTCATCCATTTGCCTGAAATTTTTATGAATTCATTGTTTTTAATAGCTGAGTAGTACTTTACTATTTAAAAGTACCACAATTTCTGTATCCATTGAGGGACATCTGGTAGGTTTCCAGCTTCTGGCTATTGTAAATAAGGCTGCTACAAACATAATGAAGCATGCGTTCTTGGTATATGTTGGAGCATTTTTGGGGGTATATGCCCAGGAGTGGTATAGCTGGGTCCTCAGGTAGAACTATTTCCAATTTCTGAGGAACTGCCAGATTGATTTCAAGAGTGGTTGTACCTGCTTGCAATCCCTCCAGCAATGGAGGAGTGTTCCTCTTTCTCCACATCCTTGCTAGCATTGGATATCAGTTCTATTTTTGATCTTAGCCATTCTGACAGGTGTGAGGTGTATTCTCATGGTTGTTTTGATTTGCATTTCTCTGATGACTAAGAATACTGAAGATTTCTTTAGTGCTTCTTGTCTATTTGAGATTCCTCAGATGAGAATTCTTTGTTTAGATCTGGCCCAAGTAGAGAATCAGACCAGTTGAAAAGTGAAACTTGGAATGGTGGGTGGACCATGTGTTAGCTGGACTCTGTGTCTTTGGTTACTGAGGACCTTCTGGGTGGCAAGCACGTTGTACTGTGTGTGTGTGTGGGGGGGTATCAGGCCCACATCATGTACTGGAAGGAAAGTGAAGCTGTGTCTTTGGTTACTATGGACCTTCCAGGGGGCCCACAGGCTGTAGCAGGTGGGTGGGTATTGGGCCGCTGATCTGGCCTAGGTGGAAAGCAGACCAGAGGGAAGGTGGATCTCAAGAAGTCAGGGAAGGTGGGGTCCATTGTCAGCTGGTCCCTATGGTTGTCCCAACTGGCATGGATATTTGGGCGAGATTCTCACCTGTGTCTTTGGTTACTGTGGACCTTCTGGGAGTTCTACAGGCTGTAGCGTGTGTGCAATTAACAGCCCATTGTTCATTTTCTGTCAGCCATCGACTGAATATGGAGTCTGCTCTTAAGAGTAGCTTGTTTCCTGAGTGATACTCCCTTGGAGAGTAACTGGTTATAAGTTGGAGAGTATTTCTGGGTTATGGATGGGAGTATGTGTCTACTTCTCATTTCAGATCTAGGATCCCATCTGGTGCATACCTGTTCAGGCACTATGCATACTGCCTCAGTCTCTGTGAGTTATATGTGTGTCCATCTTGTTTAATTAGAGAGCGGTTGTTTCCTTGGTGTCCTCCATTCCCTTTGGCTCCTATTGTAATTCTTAATAGTTGAATTCTTTCTTTTCCATCTTCTTAGGTGTTCCAAGAAATTATTCTGTTCTCTGCCAGATCTTGGCCAGAAAACAATGTCATCTTGCATGTAGTAGCCATTTTACTGTCATAATCAACGAGTTTGTGACACTAGATTTTGGATCCATACTATTTTGAAGTTGTAAAACAGGGGCGATCATTGAGTATCAGACCTCTCCAAGTGTTCTCATAACCTCTTCCTTCTTATTCCCTACCCTTT
The DNA here is from genome assembly GCF_004785775.1 of Grammomys surdaster. Taxonomy (NCBI): domain Eukaryota; kingdom Metazoa; phylum Chordata; class Mammalia; order Rodentia; family Muridae; genus Grammomys; species Grammomys surdaster. The sequence continues at coordinate 2,527,300 of NW_021604687.1, forward strand.
AGAAGAAACACTTGTTAAAGGAGTATAATCAAGTCAATATATTTTTGTTAGATAAATTCCTTAGTTAAAAGCCTGGTAGAGTAAGAAACATATTCAAGAGGTATTTGGGGAGAAGACAGTGCTGGGGAGTTGGGAGTGTATGTGGGGGGGGGGATAAAAGTTACATCCAACTTAAAAGCACTCCTCAAAATAGTAAAAATCATTACTTTAGGTCAGTGGTGTTCAACACATATAACTTAACTCAGAGAAAGTTGCAGGAGAATCATCATAAACACAATTAAATGCATGTCCCTGGGCTTCTTTTTGTCTTTATTTTTAGATTTACTATTTAAGAAATTCAAAGGAATTGAAAGGATTTTATTCTTGAAAGTTCTCCTATTAATGCAAAAAAGTCTGGATTTTGAAACCAGTTCTGAGCAAAACAGTAGAATTCAATAGTGTTGACAGTAGATGATTTCAAGCACCATTTCCAGAGATGCACACACTTTTATAATAGTGTTACACTGTGCCAATGTTGAAGCTTTCCAGCAACAAAAGAACTACGAAAGAGAGAATGAGAAATCTGTCTAATGCAGACATTTTCCTCTATCAGAAAGACATCAGAATGCTATTAGCATATGGCAAGAGGATACTCTTAATGAAGAATACGATTTGGAAGTAATAAAGACAAGAAAGGATGATAATGATGATACAATAACAAAGCTTGCTAAGCACCAAATTTAAACTAAATAACGTCCATATCATGTAGATGAGAAAACTGAGAAAGTGTTAGCAGTATTGAGACATGAACAAAAATTACCACAGTTCTTGTTTAGTGTATGTAAGAGGTTACTATAAAGAGGTAGAGCTGTAGATAGACATAAATATGGCATTATTCATGCACAGCATCATGCTGTACTGGAACTGGTTTATCATGTTGATAAATTTTTTTCTAATTATTATTGGTTCAATTCATGACCTTAATTTGACCCAGGAGGAAAAATACACAGTATATTAACTAATGTCTGTTAATTCTTACTGGAATAAAGCTTTTTCACTCTGACCTAGAAAATAATTGAGATGATAACACACATGCCTCTCTCTCTCTCTCTCTCTCTCTCTCTCTCTCTCTCTCTCTCTCTTTCTCTCCCTCTCTCTCTCATGCACACACACGCACATGCACACGTACACACATATACTCGCTGAAAATTAATATTGATATCTGGACAAAAACTTTCATTTACACGTCTTATTGCATTATTTAATTGACAGAATTAATAACAGATTATGAGATAGGTGTGATTAAATAAAGACAAATAATATCGTGTCTAGAATGGACTGATAGAAGGAGAGAATAGGATATATGGTAAGTATGTAAGTATGCAATATATTATTGTTGTTATTATTATTACTCTTATTAATACTACAAACTGACAATCTTATTTGTGTCATAGCATCTGGAGGCAGTTTCCCTCCTATATCATTTTCTCTCCTTTTTAGTTATTCAAAACAGGGTTTCTTTGTGTAATAGTCCTGGCTGTCCTGGAACTTGGTTTGTAGACCAGGCTGGCCTTGAATTCAAGAGACCAATTATCACTACCTAACTCATAATTATCTCTGTTATTATGTACATAGGTTGATACAAATGTTGAGTCTTAGAAGGTCCTCCATCCCTAGTACCACAGACCTCACTTCACCAGTTTTGGGAGTAGCATCATCCAAGCCAACTTAAATTCAGTTCATAATTTAGAATGTGGGTTACGAGGGTGCTTGTAAATGTAGAGCTGCCCCAAACCAGTATGGATGGTTCTGTAGGATCCTGGTGAGGTCACAGAGATCATACCTGAGGCCCATGGTCTACAATTATACCTGCACCCGTTTTGATCAGCCATTTGACCAAGAAGTAGGCCCCTATCTTCATGGCTTCTGGATCTAGAGGACAATTTAAGCCTTTTAATTAATATTTAACTTAAATTGCACAAATACATGGAAATTCACAAATAATAATCATGAATAGATGAGGTTTCAACACATTAGATTCACTACTGAGAACAACCAAGTACAGTATTGGAAGGTATGCCTCATTCGTTCAACTACTGTCCTATCACCATTAAGGAATCTGGGTGTCTTTCTTATGTTCATGCCTTTAGTTATGACATTTTTATAGTGTATATAAATTAAACACACACACACACACACATACACACACCAAAGTTTTCTTTTTTCATTATTATATTCTTGAAGTTTTGTTTTTAATCAAATATACATTTTGCTTTATTTTTATTTGTTTGGGTGTTTATGTGGGTGAGCATCTGAATTTGGATGCCCACAAGGCAAGCAGAGGACATCAGATTTGCTCAAGCTGGAAGTAGAGCTTGTTGTGAACTGACTGACAAGGCTTCTGGGAATCAAGCAACAATCTTCTGGATGAGCAGCAAATGCTATTCCTCCATCTCTATTATGAAATCTTAACATCAGCTGCTACCTAGAAAATGAATGAGTCTTTCTTAATCTTTTACTGTTTTTGAATTTGGTTATTATGAAAATGTCTTGATCACAAGTCTCAATTCTTCTCTAAGTTTGTATAAGAGTAGATTTTCTCCATCTACAGAATATATAAGCTAGAATCCCACTTATGCGTGCACAAGGAACACACGAGAATTCTTACAGCTCCACAATTTAGCCCACACTGCCTCTGACTCCTGATTTCTGGGACTCAAAGTGCTCTTCAATTTGTCAGGCTTTAAACTATTTATTGATAAAGTCAAAATTCATTTTGTGTTTATTGATAATTTTTATATCTTCCCTTCAAAATGAATTAATTTGCCTAATTTTTCCTCCTGGGTTTTCTGTTTTACTTTTTTTGATTTATGGATTCCATTGAACTCTAAGTATCCTGCTTGCCTGATACATATATAAAAACCATTATCTTTTCACTGTTTGTTTTTTGCTCTCAAAATGGAATAATTTGCTGGATGGATATTAATGAGCTATAATTTATGGATTATGATATGAACAATTTATATCTGTGACTATAAAAAATTATGTAAGAATGACAGCAGTTCTCTTTTGAAGTATTTTGTAGGTGTTTCGGTGTTTTGTATTTCACCTTTACAACTTGGATTGGAGTAATTGGGGATGATTTCTCTTTTCTTATCTGGTTAAACAATAGTCCAATAGAAGTGTTATTTTTCAATAGATGATATTTGACATGGAAACAAAAATGGCCAATGTACACAAAAGAGTGACTGTAGAGTGCTCAGCCTTAAATACTCATCTATATACCATCTATAGGCCCATTGTAGAAGAGATGTCAGACAGTCTATAAAATTCAGAGATGGTAGATGACCACAAAACTGTTTCCTAGTATTGTACTGTGAATTCACAGCAACTGGAAAGTGTTGTAAAAGGAAAGTACAGACAGAATCTAAGCAGGAAAATGGTAGGGAGTTATAAAATCTCACCCCTAGCTGGGTAGCTATTGGTAAGTGATAGCTCCTTGCAGTGAGAAAGGTGTTTTCCTTTAAGGGTAGATCCAACATGCTAGGCACTTATAAATCCAAAATGCTGTAGTAGATGACCATGAACCTAAGAGTGCATAGGCAACACTAATTAAATAATATATTCTTAAAAACTGAGAATACAAAGATGAGGTGGGGTTCTGGAATAGGAGTATCTGGGAGGAGAAAGAAGCGAGGAGGAGGAAATTGTAAAAATGTATTGTGGAAAACTCTCAAATAATTTATCAACCATTTTAAAAGTTTTTTAAAAATGATTCTTTAATTTTCTACAGAGTTCTAATAAAAATCAAGTAAGTCATTTTTCAGATTCTCTAAAAGTCACCATTAGTGTGTCAGTGTTTCTGTGCTAATGTCATGTTGTATCACTTTACCTCTGTAAAAGGAAATTTTGACTTACTGTGACTTGTTTCCAAGTATATGCTAGCTACTTTTGTCATTTTACACTTTCTTTCATTTAAGGTTTAGAAATGTTTGTTTATTTTCTACAGAAGGTTAATAAATTCATGGGGATTATTTGAAATTAGATTAATTGAAACTAAAACAATGTAATTTCCAGTATTTTTATACAAACAAAATAAAAACTTTTTATTTCTTGTTTTCAGATTTATTGAAAATATGGCATAACAGATTAAACAGTGCCTTGTGGTGTTTTGAAATTCATCCCAAATGTAGACTGAGTGACCTGAAGGTTAGAGAGACTGCCGAAGTCCAGAAACGTCAGCATTTCCTTGCTGTCAGGATCGACTTCAATGATCTCTTGAGAACTCAAGATCATAGTTATCTCTCCTCTCTCTCTCTTCTTCCTCCAACTTTATAGAGACACCTTTCACAGGATCTCTCTGAATCTATTTCATCGGATGCGGGACTTAGCTGGCTCTCTTGTGCTGAATTTTCTTGCTGGGGATAATGGCAATCTCTTCGCGCACATGCTTGTTGGTGTGGAAGTCATTACCCAGGCGCATGTAGTACTTCTCAATGATGACCCTGGATGCCTTCTTCAGTCTTGGTGCAAATGAGGACCATGTTGGCGGGTCCCCGTAAAAGAGGAATCCACAAAATGAAATCTTATTGCATTTATTCTTATTACAATTTTCTCAATCGTGTCTTATAATCATGCGTATCAAGGATTTTGACTCATCCCTTAACAACTTACTGCTTCTTTATGCTACTATAAAGAACATCACTAAAACAGCTTGCCCCATGACTAGAATTCACATGTTCCACAAATTCCTGGGTTGAATCTTAACCTCTGATACAATACTATTAAAAGGTGATTTTGGTGATTCCGGTGACTATACCACTAAGGTACTACCATTAAAAAAAAAAAGAAAGAAAGAAAGAGAGAAAGAAGAAAGAAAGAAAGAAAGAAAGAAAGAAAGAAAGAAAGAAAGAAGATGAAAACAAAAAAGAAAGAAAAAAACTTATCTGTATTTATTTTATGCTGAATTTATTCCCATGCCATGAGTTTGTGTTTCTTCAATTTCTTTTGAGATATCTTTTTCTTCTGTGCAACCTCCTCTTCTGGCTTTAGAACAATTGTTTTTTCTCAGTGAGAATCATCTCAATATAGCAGGGGGAGATCATGTATGGGTTAATCCGGCCGTGAGCTCTGTAGGTTTGTTGGTGCATCTTAGGTGACTTATTCACCTGGATGTGTTCAATCACTAGAGAATCTATGTCTAAATCTTTAAGTTTAGCATTAGTCTCTGCGTTTTTAAGCATGTGCAGCAAAACTTCAGCATTTTTTTTTTTTTTTGCCACCATCCCTGTGTCCAGCCCACTGTTTGGCCTGGGCACACCTACCGACTCCACCATTATACTGACAGAATGGCACACACTGCTTCTTTAAAGTGACATCCTTCAGACACTTGGTAGCTTTGCGGATATGCATACCCTTGATGGCCTGGGAAGTTGCCCGGGTGTTCTTAAAGTGAACACGAAGGTTTGAACCTCTTGATTTGGATAATTTTGTGGGGTTTTCTGGATCAAGAGAGTAGCGAACCATCTTCACAGGTCACCTCTGGCCACTTACAGGAAAAGGCAAGGTCCTACCGTTATAGATGAAATAATTAAATTATTAAAAGATGCCCTGAAAAGGAGCGGTCTCCTTGTGCTGCTGGTTTGTTCTTTACTAATATTTGTCTCCTTGGAGCTTCTACTTATACGTCCTATAACTCCAAACCCAAAAAGTAAGAACAATCCCCATGTTTACAGTTAACCTTTCCATTTTTTCCAAACCTACTCATAACACTTCAGGAGTTCCAGTGACCAAACGACACTGATGGAGGTGTACTCAAAGTTTTAACCTGAATCTGTTATGTCAAGGAATAAACCACCTGAAACTTTTGTGTTTGAGGAGGTGTCAAAATTATTCTTGATAAAATTTTGACGGACGGGGATATTTTTCTTTCTTCCTTTAACATGTTTTCATACTTAAAGTAGCTTTAGATTGGTTACTGCAGTCATGGCCCCATTCTATTCTTGTTCATAAATAAGGTGGAGTGGAGGATATTAAAGTCATTGATTCTTTTATTTTTGTCTTTTAATAATAGAGAGAATTATTTTTGCTCCTTTCATGTTGTTTTTGCCTCCCTTCCCTCCATTCAACAACATCTAATTTTTATCTTCTAGATTCCCAATGTGGTATAATTAAAGAAAATCATTGTAGACAAGTATAAGATAAAACACCTGAGCCTCAGCCAGATGTTCCAGAATTTTTTCATCTTTTTCCACTAGAAATCATTCTTATTCAAAAATCTTTTTGAAATCCATAAAAAATTCTACAGAGCACTATTAGCTTTATGAATGCTCTACTGTACAATAAAATACTGAATTTATGTATCTTATATCTCCTTACTTCTCTTAATCCTCTATTACTGTTATTCTAGTATCAAATTCCATGATATTGACTATCTTAAGATTTGAAGAACCACTTGGGAATATGGTTTCTAGTAGTTTGCCCATCTTTCAAAGGATGGCTCCACACCTATGTGCATATGAATAGTACTATATGAACTCAGGAGTTTATCAATTAAAAAAGTAAGTGCTAAAATATGAGCTGAAGAGGGACAACCATAGACATGTTAAGGTGGACAATGGGGAAGGCCCATGAGGCCTCACTCCTATTCAAAGAACTACAGATCATCAAGAAATGCTGAGAGTAGGAGAAATAGTCTTTTCCTGGGAAGAACACTCCAGTTGGTTATCCAACACAATGGTCAGCCTTGAAAACATACATGCAAGTAACATTACACAGACTGAGAAGCCAATACACACACACACACACACACACACACACACACACATCTGTAGTTATAATAAAAAAGGGCTATGTATGTAAAAGAAAGTAAGTATTTTGGGAAGGTTTAGAGAAAAGTGAGGAAAGGGGAAAGTTATGTAATTTTATTATAATCTCACAAAATAAATAATTTTAAATAATGAATAGCGGACATGAAGGTAAGAGAGGGTCAAGTAAACTGCATCCGATGGACCTGGAAGGTAGTAATGATGAGTTGGAATGATCAAAGTATATTGCATTAATGTACAAAACTTTATATCATTACTCAAAAATAAAAAAAATATATTCTTCATATTAAAAATCATGTGATATTAGTGTCCTTTTCTTATTCTCTATGTAAAAAAGTTTCCATTGTGTGCTTTTAACACATTTCTTTATCCTTCAGCAATTTGTGGACACTAAGGGGTTTTCTCTTTCTTTAGCTATGGTGAGTAGTGCTGCAGATGTCTCCCCAACATACTGATGTTGTTGTTTTCTTTGGATATAAACCTGCTAGTAGGACTACTGGATCATATGGCTGTTTATTTCCAGTATTAGAAGATTGTACATACAATTTTACATAATTGATGTACTAATAACTAACACTTTTTACTGAGTGTACTATGCTTTTCTTTTCACCATCAAAAGACATTAAAAAATAAAGAAGTAGAATTGTGTCTGTTTGCTGGTGACATGAGTTTATGTAGAGAGAATTCTAAAGATGTCACCTTAAAACATTTAGAACTTAAGCAGTAACATTTCAGGTTATATATCACCATCAAGCTCTCTGGAAAACAAAAAAAAAAAATAAGAACATAAGAAGAAGGTTGGGCATTTGTTACCACTGGAAAGGTCTTGAGTTTAGTCCCAGAGAGAAAGAAAACTGAAAAGAAATAAAAAATACATTCACATTTATAACAGCGTAAAATAGTTAAAAAGTTATAGGTACTTAACTGACAAGGTGAGAGGTATGTGCAGTGCTAAATATAATCCACTGAGGAAGAAAGTTGATGCAGACAAAGAGTAAGATAACTCATTTAGGAATCACAATTAGTGTTTATAAAATATTCACATCACTCAGTGGGATTTGTGGGTTCACTATTTCAATGATTTTGTTGTTGTTTTTGCTGTTTAACTTTTTATTGATTCTTTTAGATCTTCCTACTTGTCTCTCCTTCCTCTCATATCCACCATTCACCCTCAAAATCACCCCCCAATAAAACACAAATAAACACAACAACGAAACAAAGCATAGAAAATATCATGAAAGCTAAAGTATATGGCAGTGTATTCCACAATATAACCCTGTATCCCCACATAACTCACTTGCGAAAGTTAAGTGCAATGTGTCATTGGTCTGGTTTGAAATCTCTAGCTTCTTTTATATCATCAATATTGAATCCTCACAGGGATTCCTCCTGGTCATCCTGTTGCTTCTCTGTATCGTGGGGATCCTGCAGCTTTAGACCAGCAGGACCTTTCACACATCCCAACCACTGACAGATAATGTAGACTTTGGGGTGGGCCAAGTCAGAGCCCTGGATCTGGACCTGGATGGCCCAGTTTAGTTGATCAGCCTGCTGGTTCTCACCTATCCACACCACCAGAGAGAGCTCTTCAGCTCTGCTCCAGGTAGGCCACCCAGTGTTACCATCATCAGGAAGCAAAGTCAACTCTCCTGCTCTTATGCACTTGGGCTTACTCATCAGCACCCACACATCAAGAGATAGCACCACTCTGCTGCCCAGTCAAGGTGCAGAGGCCCACTCACCCAAGTGCCAGGGAAGAGGCAGTGCCAGCTCTCCTAATTACTGCAGGTGGCAAGCCAAGGAGGAGAAGGACATTATCCCCTGCACTCAGAGGCACCTCAGTCTAGAGGAGTACCAGGGCCAGATCACTAGCAACCTGTCCCTCCCCTTTCCACCCCATCATCCCCTGGCACACTAAGGCAAGCTGTACTGTGCTACCCCAATGAGTTACAGACAAGGGGGAGAGCTAGCTCCTGCACTCTAGGCCCAGTTCTACCTACTGCTGCAGGGGGGTTAGGAGTGAGAGAGAGTAAGGTCATCATGGCAGAAGAATGAGAGGCCAGTTCTCTCAAGCTCTGTCCTCAATGCTAACTCTCCCAGTACCCCTTACCCAGGGTCAGCACAATTGTGCTTTCCAGGTGAGATTCAGGGCTCCCACTCCCAAATATCGCAGCCAAAATGGACAGGGCCAGTTCATTCACTCTCATGACCCTGGGGTCAGCTCTCTGGATTGCTTCAGATTGCTTCAAGAATGAGGGGAAGAGGGCATCTCTCTCTCCCACATGTTACCTTATAGCAGCTGAGTGGCAGGGCCAGCTCTACCCTGATCTCACTCTCTGGGCTGGTTCATATCCAACTCCATAGCTCTGGTGTGCTGTCCAGACAAGGTAAGGGGCAGTGTTAACTCTCAGGAACTCATGACTTCAGGGACACTTCTACTAACTAACAGGTGGTGAGGGAGAGGGACAAGGAATCATCTCTGAATCTGTGCCACACCATGGCAGATGAATGGTATTGTCAGCTCTCCCAGACTCATGCCCTGGGGGCCAGCACAACTATGTCCCTTACACAAGGGGCAGTTAACTGCGCTGCTGGGCATGGCACAGGATGACTTCTTTGAATGATACCACTTGTGAGAGATGGGGACAGCTCTCAAGAGCACCACATCCTGTGAGGGGCAGGGCCAGTTATGCGCAGCCCCTGGATATTCATGCGGTCTCTGGTGGCTGCCACCACAAGAGACATCCCTATGTTCTCTAGTGGCAATATGATCTTTGAACTCAACATTGACCCCTGTTACCCAATATCCATGAATCCAGACATGGCCCACAGTGATAGCTGGGACTGGGACTTTGTCAGGGCCCCAAATGACAGGGCTGGCCACTCACAACAGGCTACTCCTACCTTTCCTCTAGTGTCCAGTTTCATCTCTATAATTCTCAAGCTGCTCTACTTCTCTTTCTCTCCCATATGACCACCACATACTTGCACTTTGTGGAGGCTCTCACTGCAGGCTGGCCATGTAACTCCCAGTCCCTGTGGTGACATCACCTATCCAACCATACTACATAATGTGTCAGCAAGGAGGTGTTTAAGGCCCATCTGTGCTGTGCACTGGAGCTGGAGGGTGGATCTGTGGGTGTCAAAATGGTCCTCAGATCTCTGTCTGTTTTCCTTGTCTCATATTGTTCTTCCTGGTTTCTATTTGATTTGATTTTTACAATTTCTAGGCATAAGTGCACTTTGGCCATCAAGCCAGTTATCAAGCTAAGATGAACTAAGAACTGCCATCTGCTCTGCCCCTGATAGAAAAACACAACCATGAGCAAGGTGTCTCTTTGCCAGGGAGTCACCATATCAATGATTCTTAATATCGGTTGCAAAGTGTGTGATGGCTAGCTTTATGTCAACTTGATACAAATAAATTTGCAAGGAGAGAATCTAGGTTGAGAAAATGTCCCTATACAATTGGGCTGTTAGCCTGTAGGACATCTTAATTTGTGATTGATATAGGACGATTCAATGCACTGTACATGGTGTCACTTGGGATGGTGGTCCTGTTTTTTTTTTTTTTTTTTTAAGCAGGCTAAACAAGTCATAAGGAGCAAACCAGTAAGAAGTACTCCTCCATAGCCTTTGAAACAACTCTTGCTTCCAGGTTCCTACCTTGCTAGAATTCCTGCTCCCTGTTTCAATGATGAATGGTGATATGGAACCATAAGTCAAATAAATCCTTTTATCCTCAGTTTCCTTTTCCCCATGGTGTTTCATCACAGCAATCATAACCTCAGCTAGACAAAAAACATATGGGCATAAATTAACAAAGAATATCCTATGATTTAAGGAGACCACACAGGCATTACTTTTTAACAGAAAAGGCATGTAACACCACACAAAAGATGTAGATAACCTTATTTAAGTACTATGTACTTCAGGCACGAAAACATAACAAGCATTTTTTTTTTCTTAAATAAAATTCTGAGCTTATATGGTACATAGGCTTTCTGAAATAGCTCACAATGCAAGGTTATTTTGGTCCTTTGTTTCAACCCATTCTATGACATTCACTGACATTTCTCACACTACTATTTGTTATTTCTGCCAAAATAGAGGTGCCTTACTTTTAAAGTCAAACCTGGAGGTTACTCTATGCTTTCTGTGACTATCTCATTAATTATAACTTAGAATGAAATTCTCATTCCTAATGACCGTGTGTGAAGTATGTAAAAAGGAGATCTTCTATTCCCTTAGCAGAAACAGAAATTAGATTTTCAACACTACCTGGCACAGACAACTGTAAAGTTCTCAGACTTGTAGCTGATAAGCTATATGAGCACATGATGTGGTACTACCCTGACTTCTAACTCTTTTTAATGCAATGATTCTCAACTTTCATAATGCTACAAATCTTTAATACAGTTCCTCATGTGGTGATGGCCAACTATAAAATTGCTTCACTGCTACTTCATAACTGTAATTTTGCTATTGTCATAGATCATAATATAGATATCTGGTATATAGGATATCTAATATGTGACCCCCCCAAATAGTCATGACCCATAGGTTGAGAACTGTTGTTTTAAAGAGTTCTATGATATAAAAACAACTAAACAAAATAAAAAAAAGGATGCTTAAGTATCTTACACAGTTCCTGAAAGAGCAATTAGTCTAGTGAGATGTTTGCACTTTAGATATTACTTTTCCTGCACGAGTATTCACATTCTAGATTTAAAGTGAAAGGCAATAATTCCACATGTACTCCTCACAGAATTCTCTTTAATGTGAAAGCAAGGATTGTGATTATTTTTTAAAAACTCACTTTTAAAAAACAAATATATTTATATCCAAAGACACCTATCTGGATAGTTTATTCAGAGTTTCAGAATGGTTCTGATAAAAAAAAAACTTATAATACGTTTAATTTTCCTACTAGTATTGATGTTATTTATTATTTTTCATGAGTAATTTGGTATCCAGCTTCCAATTAAGAAAATGAAGTATACTTAATGTCCATCTATATACCTATTTTTAAGCTAGATGAAAAATAGATCAATTACTCTGGGGGACACATTATATGGCTGCAATGAAATAGCTTTAAGTTTTCTAATTTCAGTAGTAAATAACATTTGTTAACCTATTATAATAGAAAGCCATATCTTATAGTAAATGTAACTCATTAGTACATTATTTTATCAGAGAAGTTTTTAAGTGAAGCCAGTTAGAAAGTCTGAAAGATGAGTTTATCTTCCCTGTTGTAGTTAATATTATCCTGTGGTTAATAATAAAGACAACCCGTTGTTGTCTTTAAATGTATATTAAGGGTTTCTTCCCCCACTGCAGACCATATAGTTCCCAAATAAAAGACATAGATATCTTTTAATTCATAGTAAGATTAAAAGCACTAGAGCTTGGCAGATATCAAGCCTCTATACAATTTTGTCTATTTCTTTGTCAAAATCCCTGAGATATTATGTGCCATATTTTATTTGGGCTGATCCTACTACATTAGGCCAGACCTCATGACCATATGTTCAGGACCCAAGATACCCTACGTTGAGCCTGTTCCTCTCTCCGTATCTTCTTATGGTTTCTGCCTCTGACCTCCAGCCTAGGAACTTTTGCTCGCAATATATTTATTTTATCTGTATAACCATGGGTGAGCCATCCAGATTTTAAATCTTTTAAAGTCAGAGATTTAAATTTAAAAATCTAGTATTGCTATTTATTCATTTTTAATCATTGGGATTAAAAAAATTTTAAACAATGTATTTGTCAAGTCTACTTCAATGTGATAGTAAGTTGCAGAAATAATTTAAAATAAATTTCAAGACAAGTGTAATATATGCCTGCAGTCCCAGCTGTTTGGGTGGATGGGACAGAAGCCCATTTTAGCCCAGGAGGTTAAGATTATCCTTTGAAGCATAGTGAGACTGTGTCTCAAACAAATTAAATCAAATTAATGAGAGAGAAATTCTTGGAAGGTGCTGGAGGCTTATTCTTTGAACCTATTTCATGCCCACAAATCATAGATACTAGGTACATGGAATAATAGATTACTCAGACTTTGACATATGCTCACCCTGCTATTTGGAGTTAAGTATCAAAAGACTGGTCTCTACTGAAAAGAACTGAAAGAAAGACTATTGGATAAATTTTAACACTAATAGAAAAGTTTCAAATGTCTTTGATTAATGATTGCATTATGAGTTTATGTTCTCAACCAATAAACTAGGGATTTCAGTTAACATTTGTAAATATACCACTTATTTATAATGTAATCTATATTATTTATACATTTTATTATGGAAATTCCTTATACATTTAGGTCTTTTCATATGTGTAGATTACCAACTTACTCAAATCATAGTATTGTTTTTCTAAGAATTTCATAGTAAAGTACCAAACACCAACAACTGAAAATTTTCTCAGAGTATGATATGGAAACTCTGAATCAGGCAGGGCTGATTCCACCTGAAGCTTGTAACTAAGGATTTAAGGTTTACAAGCAGTAACTTCATATTCACATACAATTTTCCCCTATGTGTGTCTATTCTGGTGTCTTCTTTTTCGCAAAATCTACAAATGCTTTGTATTTAAGTTCACTCAAATCACCTCATTTTAATTAATTACCTCTGTGCTGAGACCCAATGTCCTGGAAATTTAACATCCTGTGTTACGAAGTGTGACATTGTGAACTTCTGAGTTCGAAGTTTATTTTATTTATTTTGAATGGAAACAATTCCACCTGAAGGAACTAGAGTAAATCCAGTGGATACTTCATTATGTGTATCTCCTTGCTAACTCATCCTTTCCCCACTGTTGCTAGGATGAAATAAAACAGACTAAATGTTTTGCATAGCTTCTTTTCTTGAAGCATACATTGTATATTCTACTACTTAATTAGTTCTGAGGGTCCAACTGCTTTCAAGTAAGAGAAATGTAATCTCTCCATCTGTGGCTTTTCCTTCTCACGGAAATAAATGATTTTGTGGTTTTGCTTGTTCTCTCTGTTACAAGACATAAGTTTGTTTTGCGACGAACTTTGTAGGTTCACTGGCTCTTTTGTCTTACTATTCACAACTTGCACATCTAATCAGACAGGGTCTTCTCAGGATATGGGATTTAGGAAAACTAAATGGCCTAAGTTTGGAAATCAGGGACAATTTTGGTGGACAATCTGCATCTCTTCTCATACATGATTCCTTGGGAAGTATCCAGAACTCTGTATTCCTTTGAATTTTTTTTTTAATAAGTGAATTCATTTGACCAATTGTACTAAGTGACTCTTCCCAGAGAACTCCCTCATGACCCAGGTATCCAAGAGAATAGATAGCTATAGGTCTTTTTCAAGTATTTTTTTGTCAACATTCTTTTTCTTAATAATTATTCACCCTGGAAGGACTTGGTCACATGCCCAGACCCTTCCAAGTCAGTATCCCTTGGATAACCTTGATCCCAATCCCTGCTTGCCAGCATTACTCAGTCTGGCTGAATTCATGCCACATGATCAGAGATTTTAATAAAACTGAAGATTAAGTGGAGAGAATTTGTTCTCCAGAATCTATCTATTTCTTTATGAGGCTGCTTGGTGTTTATTAGATAAATACACCATTTCCCTTCCCCAGTGATATGTAGCAGGGAAACAGTACTAATAAACACAAAACTCATCAAAATGGTTACATGTATATTTTTTCTGTAGAATATCTGAATCATCTTCCCTTATATGACCCAAGTTGGAGCAGAAATTTAAGGGTTTGTTTCTAGAACAGCAATAACACCATCAATATCTACATGGTTAAAATGTAATTGAGTGTGATACTAAAAAGTGCCTTTCACAAGAGGGATATGTTAAACACATTTAAAATCATAACTGTTTTTAGGGAGTCAAATAGACTGTAAGTATTCAAAGAACATTTATACATGTTTATCCAGTCAAAAAGAAGAAAAATATATAATTATATTTCTAAGTTAATAGCAAAATTGACTAGTATCCTGGAATTATCTTTTCTTGAACAATACACATTATTTTTATTTCCAAAGGCAAAATAATTTTAAATATTTTTCTGAGATTTTCATACAAAAACACATACACTCTTCTTCTTTAATTATTACTCTTACACAAATATACATATATATGTATCCATATCCTCTGGTTCTTACAATCTTCCCAATACCACTTTTTGTATCCTGTTGACTAGTACTCAAGTATACAGGTTGTGTAGAATAGTTAAAATAGAATAGTTAAAATATTATATTATAAAATATTATATTTAGAATAATTAAAAGCTATATTTGGTTAGGAAAATGGTAATAATAGGTTTTCCTTTTGAGTCCATGGCCTTTCCAGTCACAGGTAGATAGCTAAGTTTCTATTGTCTTGTGTGTCAAGCATGTGTTTCACAATATTGAGCAAACTCGAATCGACTAACACAAGTGCTTTTGCCACCAAACTAAGTGTTACCACTTATACTATTAAAGATGTTTTACTAAATTATATCCCAAAATATCTTAGGCTTAAAAAATTTTTAACATGTAATGCATAAAGAATCCTTAGGAAAGTAGCTTCAGCAATCATTAATATTTAAGTATGCAAGTCTTGTGGTGGAGGATTGATTCATGGTCATTAATAGGAACAGGAATCTAGAAAGACAACCATTTATCCACGAATATATATAAATCTTTCATTGTCCAGTCGCAGACTCTCTATGAAGGAATTTCATCCATTTTCAGAGAAAATCTGCAAACCAAATGGTTAATCATGTTTACAGTAAACACATAATTTCCTTCATAATGACTTCTGTAAAATAAGAATTCCCGTCTGGTATCGGTGGAAGAGGTGGTTCACATCTTTAATCCTACCACTGGGGAGGCAGAGGTAGGCAGATCTCTGTGAGTTTGAAGCCAACCTTGTATACAGTACTAATTGTAGTACATACAGGGCTAGACGAAGAAACTCTGTTCAAAAACCAAAACCCAAACAAAAACAAACCAAACTAAAAAAATTTCCTTAGATCCCTTGAAACTTGTTTTTAGAGACCTTATTAACCTAAGAACCTGTTCAATATACCTCAGCAACAACCTTATAACCTCATTTACTAACATTCCTTATAAACAAAAAAATCTTCACATACAAATAGTAAGTATATTTTCAAATGTTTTTATTATTTAAATAAGTATGTCTCAAAATATTTAATATGTTTGCAACCTTACCTTACGTAGTCTATGAACAAAGCTATAATCAGTAATCAAATACAGGCATATTCTTGTAGAAAGTAAGGCAACCCTGACAGTTAGTTATCCAATTTGGAAAATGTATTTGGCATATATTCCTGACTTTATGTTTCTTTATTTTTAAATACCATTTAAAGTGTAAGATCTGAGTATTAGTTTCTAAATTTGATATGGAAAAAAACATGAAATAGGACTTAAGACTTATTTTCATATTTTGGTTATTTTTGCCTTAAGTATTCTAATGATATGTAGTGAATGTATTATAGCATTGGAAGATAAATGTCTCTAAGATGGCAACTTTTCAAGTAAAATCAATCGTATTTTTAGTAACATCTCTGTTAATTATTACGAGTAATATATGTTTAAACTTTATCCACTGACATAAAGATTTCCCCTTTCTGTAGGTTTCCGGAGTTAAATAAACAATAAACAATTGGTTTGTATAAAACATTCAATAAACATAACATTATATAACTCTGTATCATGGTAGAGTTTAATAAGCATAACAACTTGGGATGGCCTTTCTTCACCAATGTATTTTGGCAATTGGTCCCAAATCACTTGACCTCTAAACCATGGACTGGAACAAATGAGCTTTGCTATGTTTGCTTCTGAGTCCATATTTTTTTCCCCATACTACCTCAAGAATGCCTTCTCAACAATTTGCAGAGAAGCTTATTAGAAGTGTGGACTTTAATGAGGTCACTACTGGCAGCTTAATCTCAAGGTCTGATAGGAAAAAGATAATTGCTTGAAATGACTAAATAAGCATAAAGGAATGCCAACTATCTTAATCTTCTCTAGCAGAAAATAATAATGTCTTATATGTGGGAAAAGAGAGGAGGTTTTCCTAAAGTCAAGGTTAGAGTCAGAGCAATAAAAATTGGTAAAAGGAAGGAAGTGAGTTATCACAGAAGAAATATGGAACAACAATAATGTAGAATGAGTCTAGAGTCTCATACTTTAATCGCATTGCCCCATATCTTTATGGCCTGACTTGTTGATGTGCCTCTCTCTAATCCAGATCCTTATTGTGTTAAATCAAAGTCATTGAACTAGGTAATCCCTAAGGCCCTTTGAGCTTTAATCTTCACTGCACTCATTATGGAGTCAATGGTAGAGGACAAACAGTGTAAGCAGACCAGAATTATTTAAATTACTGTCAGTGACTCCATTAAAAGGTAGAATTGTTCTTAATATCTATGGCATTAAATTTTCATACTTGGTATATTCAATATTTTAGTTAGATTATATGTGCAAACACATTGTTCAGAAAATGATATTCTATAAACAGCAACCATTAGATTTACCATAGATTAAATAAATTTTTACATGATTTTCACAAAGCCTCTTTCATCTTAATTTTGTCCAGTTTATCACCACTACCTCTTCTTACAAAAGCTTTCATGTCACACTATAGATATAACTTGTCACAGTCCTTATATTTTGACTCTAATTTGTCACTTTCCAGTAACATTTTCTTTCCCAAAGAAATTGTATAGAAAAGACTTTAAGAATTGACATGTATTTTGTTATGTAAATAATTGATCATGAAAGAGTAAGTGAATCTAGTAATGATGGAGCTTCCAACCATATGAGGAAGGTCATAGTGTCATATACTGTGAAAAGTAGCAATGGATGTTATAATGGCAGAGAGAAAACTATTTCACTGTAGCAGTCTTAAATGTAAAATGTACATGTTAACATAAGATAATATGGGCATGTCTGGTAAAAAAGAGATTAGGGCTTTACACAGACTTGTTGCTTAATGTGGACCGGAGGCACTACAAGGTCCCCTTCAATTACTGGAGGTCAGGCCTCTATCTCCGCCTTCCCAAGATTAGATTTGCCACAGCCTGTCTATAGTTAGAGAAGGGAGGAGATGTCAGGGGCATCCCTGATTATACACTGAAGGCCTAAAATCAGCCATAGGCCTAAAGTCAGCAATAGGCCTGTCATACATGTATACTAACACCAAGTCTTGGGTCTCTGTGGATAAACACTGAAACAGATGGCGATAAGCTATTGTAAACAGGCAGTTTTTGTGACAATTTACCAGCCTGAGTAGTCATAGACCTTGTAAATAGGTAGCCTTGGTGGATAATACCAACTTAGATAAGGACAAGCAAATCATAGACAGAGCCATAGTGACCTGTCCCCTGAACCTTCACCCAGCCGATACCCTGTTGTGAAAGATATCTGTATTCCCCCTGAACACCCACACTCCAGTGTCATCCCCTTCCCCACAACCTGCCTTTCTGTGTTTATAACCCCTGTGTGAATGAGTATGAATTACAATTTGAAAAAAATAAATAAATTATATTTTAAAAAAGAAAGAAAATTCAGTTTATGAAATGAAAGGGCAAAAGAAGCCAGGCAACAGAAAAATATCTGGGAATAGCTGGTGTGAGGAAGGGGAGAAAATTAAAGAATTTGCTTTCACTTGATTGGCAGACTCGGGGTGTTATAAAAGGAAAGTAGTTCACTATGATGACATAACTTCTCAAAATGGACTTAGTAATTTTGAATCAGTCAGAAAACAACAACAGAAAACCAAAAAAGTGTATTTCAGCAATGGTGAAAAGTTTCAGTGGTTAAGTATATGTGTTACTCTTCCAGAAGACACGAGTTCAGTTCTCTTACAACCATTTATAGCTCCAGCCCCACAAGATCTGATCCCCTCTTCTGAACCCTTGGCACCAGATACTCATATTGCACATACATATGAATGCAGAGACAACATACATACATATAAAATAAAAATAGATAGCAACACTGCATACTGTAGAGATGCATTTTTTTCAGTAATACTTGAGTTGTTGCAATCTTTGATTATCCATTTGGTTGTTACAGAAAAATTCTCTAACTGTAATAGATGTTTATTGCCGTCACTTCCTAGAACGTGAGAAAGTGTTAATCTTTTTAAAAGAAACGTGGTTTCCTTGCACAAAATGGATGAGTTCCATTTTCTTTTAATTTAGTTTTGTGGGTATGGAATAAATGTTGAGAAATTGAATTTTGTATCTCTTAGTATAGTATTGAAATTAAGTCTATTTAGATTATCAATTCATGTTGATGTCCTGATTTTAAATACTTGTATCTATCAGTGAACATTGTGATACTTGAAACAAATTTATTTGCTTGGTTTTAATTTTTGAGATTGTTCTCAAAATGTTCTCAAATGTTCTCATATACCTTTTGCCATTCTTTATATTGATGACTTCTTTTTTTGCAAATTGTTTTAAATCCCAGTTGTCAATTGTTGATTTTAACTTTCTGGCTAAATAGAGTCCTACTCAGAAAATCTCATCTTCCATCTGTATCTTGTAAGATACTGTCTGTGTTTTCTTCTAGCAAGGTGTTTTATTGTCTTTAATGCTGTTGGAAATGAAAGTGGGCCCATGATTTCTTAATGTGTTTGTTATTGGTATATAGAAAGGCTATTGACTTTTCTAACTTGGTTTCACCATTGTCTCTCTGCTGAAATTATTATTTCTAAAAGTTTTATATTAGGATTTTTGGGATCCCTTAAGTATAATAGCATGTCATCTGCAAAAGAGTTATTTGGGTTTCCTCTTTTTCTATTTGTATTCTGTTACTTACATTCTCTTATTTTCTTGCACCAGTTAGCATTGCCAGGAAAAGGAGTATAGATAAATGACAGCCCTCATTTTCAATTTTAATTGGATTGCTTCAAGTGTCTATCCATCGAGGATGATGTTCACAGTATTCCACATAGCTTTTATTATATTGGAGTATGCTATTTCAGTTATTCTTTCTCTAAAATTTTATCATGAAAGCATATTGAATTATATTTATCAGTAACATAAGTTGTTGACCCAACATGCATTTCTGGGATAAAGGCAACTTGATTGTAGTGGATGATCTTCTTGTTAAACTTTTCTATTTGATATGTAAATGTTTTTATTACTTTTATTTCTTTTAACAGTTCAGTCATTGCCAGCCTCCTAATCTGCCTTCCCATAGTTCCTCATCCCACCCTTCTCCCTCTTGTCTTCAAGAGGATGCCCCTACTTCCCTAACTAAGCTCCCCCACCAACTCCTTGGGGCCTCAAGTCTCTTGAGGGCTAGGTACCTCTTTACCTAATGTTGCTAGACCAGGCAGTCCTCTGCTGTGTATGTGGTGAGGGCCTTGGACCAATTCATGCAGGCTTCCTGGTTGGTGGCTCAAAGTGTCTGAGAGATATCAGGGGTTCAGGTTAGTTGAGACTACTGGTTTTCTTCATCAGGAATATTGGTCTGCTTTTGTTTGTTCATGTGCTTGTGTGCATGAGTGTGTGTGTTCATGTGTACGTGTGTGTTTATTGGTTTGTGTATTAGAGTATTACTGACTTCATAAAACGAATTTGAAAGAGATATTTTCTTTCTATTTTTTGAAGACTTTAAAAATTGGCTGTAGTTTTTTGAACAATTGGTATAATATAATTATGTTATGAATTTATCTGGACCTGGAATTTTGAAATATAAAATGTTCTTGTTACTGTTTCAGTCTCTTCTTTGTTATGGATGTGTCTTGATTGTTGGTTTCTTCCTGTACAGAAGAGTAGTTAGTAGTCGGATGAATCAAGAATTTGACACATTTATTTTAGATTTCCTAACTTAGCAAAGATTTTAGCTTTTTCAATTTTTACAATTTAAACATTTCTTATTTTGTACTGCTTTGGTGTTTGCTATAATGTTTTCCTCTTCATTCTTGATTGTGTTGAGTCAGATATTCCTTTCTTTTTCTTAGTTGGACTGATGATTTTTTGATGTTTTTTCAAAGAAACAATTCTCAGGTTAATTGAATTTGTGCACTGTTTCTTTGCTTCTATTTCATTAATTTCTATTTTGACTTATATTAATTCTTGCTATCTCCTGGGATTGATTTAGTCTGCTATGGTTTTTTTTTCTCATTCTGATTTCTTAAAACTTCCTTTTTAACTGTTTTGAATATTTCCTAGAGATTTTCTTGTGCTATGTTTTCATTTTATTTGGTTATAGGAATATTTTGACTTCTTTCTTGATTTCTTCATTGATCTATTCATCATTCAGTGATGAGTTGTTTACTCTCCATAATCTTAGAGAGTTATTTGAGTTCTTGTTTGCTGTTAATTTTAAGTTTTATTGAATATTGGATAAAGGTGATCATTTTATTTTTCTGTATTTGTATGGCAAAATATGATCCATTTTAGAGACATTGCCATGTGCTTCTGAATAGTGTATATAAAAGAGCTTCTATACAGCTAAGAAAATAGTCAATCAAGTGGAGAAGTCATCCACAGGATGGGAAAGATTCCTTGTTAGCTATACATCTGAGAGGAGTAATATCCAGATCATACAAGCAAAGAATTCATAAAATGAATAGTCAAGGACAGCAGTGTCTCAAGTAAATGGGTCAAGAGTCTGAACATAGAGTAATAAAACTGGTTAAGAGATACTAAAAAGTGTTTTTCAACCTTATCAATTAGAAAAATGCAGGTGAAAATACCTCAGTTGCAATAGCAAAGATCAACAAAATAAGTAACAACAAACGCTGGAGATGTGGAGTAGGGAAAATCTCATTTACTGTTGATGGGGATGCAAACTGGAGTATTAGTGTATAAACATTAACATTATTGAAATGATGTATTTTGGAATGCACAATGTAACAGAACTTCAGTCAAAACGTTTGATAGTCCCCTTCCATCTGGCGATCAGCAATAAACACATATACATACATATACCATCAAATTGATTCAGCAGGATTTATTTATGTATGTATGCGACAATAACAACTTAAGAATAAAGGCTACAAAACAAAGTAAAAAATATTGCCCATTAAATAAAAATATATAGATAACCTTTTCCTAGCATTGTTAGAAACATATTCCCATTAAACAATATTGTACATATTTTGTTCTATGTCACTGGAAATGTGACTTTAATGGAAGAATGGGCTGCATTATCTTACTATTTAAATTTGCTCTATGTTATAATCACCCGGGTGCTATAAAACCATTCTTCACTTTAACCAATTAAACCAATTACCAATTACCAATTATGCTAGTTATAGCTGTTTCAAAACTTCTGATCTTTTTGCCAGTGTGCTTATAAGACAGAGATATCTTATCCTAAATTTACTTGACTGAATAGCGATATTTGTGTCAAAGCTGATTAGGTAAACGAAACAACCTAGGAAAAGCTGTTCTGCTTCTTCCTCTTTCATGACCAGTGTATAATCATCTAACTTTTTCATACATTGTTTGGAATCAAGTGTCCAGTTCTTATTGTCTTCCATAATCTAAGACACTATGAAAATAACAACATAAAAAGTAAGTTAAAGCAAAATCCTGTGATAGGCAATGTTTAAGTGTGAAGATGTAAAGAGTGAACCACTTTTGCTGTCTGTGATGAATAATAGTGAATGTTTATATTTTTCTCCATAATCTAATTCTATATAGCTCAGAGGCTCTCCTCAGCATTTCATAAAGGAAAGAAAATCTTCAAGTAAGGAGGTGCATAGCCATACAGGTACTATTTTCTTCTAGTTATGTGACAGTACAATAGTCTAGATATTTTCTGTCCCCTAAAGAGGTGTCAGGTTCTGCTGGAGGTTAGTAGTACTTTCAGAGGCTGGGCCTAGTATATGGATGTCAGGTAATAATAAACATCCTTTACTAAGGACATTGCTACACTGGACCTTGCTTGCTTTTTGTGCTTTGCCTTCCAGATACCATGAATAAGCAGCTTTACTCCTCTGCATTCTGGCTGTGCAGAGGCAGTATTCAGTATAATGAAGTTAATAGACCATAAACTGAATCTTCTGAAACTGTGAGCCAAAATTAGATTTTCCTTCTTTTAGGTTGATTTTCCTGGGTACAATGTTATACTAATGACTGTTACTATTACTGGTAAACTTCTCAGAAATCCATGTTTGCTAAATCCACAGTTTTTTTTATATTACACCTAAAGAAATGCCAAAACTGTAGCAACTAACTGAATCATAATGTACCATCTCAATCTTGATAAAATCTCCAAAAACTAATATAGAGTATAAATAAATCTTATTTCCCTACTATATGTCTGCTGATCATATCAACTGTATAGTTGTTTGGTCTACTAGAAGCTCCTGCTGAGAACCATGTCTGTTATAGCCCAAGAAGTCTAATCATTCAAAATACATGGTGCCTATATATTTTATTGAATAAATAATATACCTAATAATTGGCTTTATTTGTGATGATGCTTCAAGTCTTTCTATAAGTCTCTTGGCATCCTGTGATATTCTTTCTATTTTCTAGATACTATCTTCTCTTCCATCACATACCAACCCCCAAATTAAAACTCTAAGAATTTATTTTGCACTAGAATCATAATAAACAGAATTGTAAATTAGGATTTCAAAAGCATGATCTTAATTTCTAGATTTGCATGAACAACAGCTATGGAAACAAATATAATCTCTAACTGTTTTGGGTCTCACTTTTCCATAAAACTCTACACTGTACAAACCATAACTTAACATTTTCTTTTTGTTAGTTCTGTGTAAAAATGAGAGTTTCAGATTCTAATGACATGAAAGAAGATTACCAAATCCTTCTGAGGAGGAAATAGAGCAGTAAAAAGAGGTAAAGAAATGGGAGGGAACCACTGGAGAAGGAATAGATAAGAATGAAGTATGACATACCTGGATCAAGCATCATAATGAAACCTTGTACATCGAATGGAAATCCAAAAATAAAATAAAATAAAAATTAATGTCAGATTCTAAAAAAAGAAGGAAAGAAGGAAGAATGTTTGTGAGAAAGTACTAAGTTTCAGTGGTGTAGAAAAGAATACTATGATGTAGTTTTGAGGAGGATAAAGAAAACACTTTAACTGAAGAGGAGGAAGAGTACATGAAACATTTATTGCAATTAAAGACCTAAAAGGTTATTATGAAAGTGGTAACCAAGCAGAACAAAAAGGATATTTGGAACTCACAGCCCTTATAGGTGCTAAATTCAAGCAGCTTGCTAGAAGTGTGGATGTAAAAGAAGATAATGTAGAAGCTCCCGAGTATTCAATAAGTGAACTGAAAGTTTACTAGTAGAGGTGAAAATATTGCAAACCTACAGATATCCAAACAACAAACACACAAACAAGCAAAAACATTCTGACCCCAGTCTTAAATTATTTTCTGCATTCTAGAATATTTACTCATGAACAGAATTATAACTTTCTTCATTAACTAAAGCCATTGTCAACCAAACTATCAACATTTCCAGCATTATTTATCCTTGTGGTCTGTAGTGATTTATACATTTAGCCATCTGACATGCTGAATACTGATAGATAATTAAATCTAATTACCATTGCTTTTTACCTCCATCACCTATGCCTAGGAAACGAAATCATTACTTGATTGACTTGTTTATCAAAGTTGTTACACTCATGATAGAGATAAAGCATAAGTGGAACTCTTTCTTTTGAACATGGCTAGAATTTTAAAATTATCATGCTATCAAAAGATAAAGTAAGCAAAAAATGTTACTAGTAGAATAAATGTATGTTGGAAAATAGCCTGAAATAGAGAGATGAACCACATTTGATGAAATCAAAATATATTTCATGGGGTGCAAAAAGATTTGATCCTTCATGTCATTTCTGAAAAGTTGGAAAGTTGTGCTTGTTAACACAAAATTTCATCTCTGTGGCAAAAATATGTCATTTGAAGGCACTATTTACACAAGAAATGAAAAGTTATCAGATCAACGATTTCATTATACAAGCTTGTAAGTCCTTCTGACTTCAGTGACACTTTAATTCTCCAGAAACATGACTAGTTCTAAAGTAGTGTGTCTATATCATCAGTCATTTCATCTCAAGTGCTGTCACTTATCTTGATATTGCACTCAACAGTTTCAAAATTGGTGTCTGAGTATGGTGGAGTTCAAGACAACAGGCTTCACATAGTTGTCATTTCAAATTGTGAGTTATTATTTTTAGTGACTTAAAAACTAGGAGAAAAGATATAGATGTTATAGGTGTGTTCATCCTTAGCCATGCTCGACTTTTTGTGTGAGAATGAATTTGGCTTGTTTTACTTTCCTTGGACTCCTCTTAGAAATTTTCTTCTCTGACACACTGCTACATGATGACAATGCTACAAGGACTGTGTCAGATAAATGTGCCTACTCTGTATGCCACAAATAATGCATGTTGTTTACTCAGCTACTCAGTTATCTTTATAGCTCACCAGAGGATATGTTATGGCTTAAATGATTATCAGTTTACATGAAGTGTGCCTTGACACATGAATAAATGAAGAAAATATTTATTTTTTATGGGTAAGCATCTGCATCTGTACGAGTATATAGAATGTGTGTGTGTGTGTGTGTGTATGTGTGTGTGTGTGTGTGTGTGCGTATACTTGAGGATGTCTAGAGGAGGGTGTCATATCTCCTAGAACAGGAATTTTAGATGATTATAAACCACCTGATATGTGTGCTGGGAACTGAATTTCAGTCCTTTAGGAGAGCAAGAGATGCTTTTAACTGCTGAATTTTCTCTCCATCACTCTGATTTTAAAATGTAAAAGGGATTTAATGTATGAATTCTTATATTTGTATTTGTGATCAGATTCTTTATACTCTGTATGAATCTTGGAAGGGTTTCGGTTAAATACCTCATGCTGCTGTTGTTCTTTGAATTCTTTATATTTCGTCTTCATGAGTTATTTTGAGTTAATTTAGAAATGAACTGATTTAAACTGAAAAACTTTGAGGCGGCTTACTAGCTCCAAGTAAATAAGTTCAGGAAAATGATATGTGGCATGTCTGGATAAGGGATTACACTGCCATTATGTCTCGCCTTATAATAATTAAAGGTGGAGAGAGTGTGCTGGTTTGAATATGCTTGGCCCAGGGGATGGCACAAATGTGGCCTTGTTAGAGAAAGTATGTCATTGTGGCAGTGGGATTTGAGATACTCTCCTCTTAGCTGCCAGGAAGAGAGTCTTTTGTTTGCTTTTGGAACAAGATGCAGAGTTCTCATCTCCATTTCACTTCCTGGTGCCCTTTTATTACTTGAACCATATATTTTGCATTTTTTTCTCATGAAGCTTGCTATGCTTGATCAGACTATTCGTCACGAGAGTAAACAAGAGGACAAGGTCTGTGCTGGCCATTTCTGAGATGTCTTTTGTCAAAGCAATTAATCTGAGTCTCTTTACTTTAGCCTCAGGCAGACATTTCAGCAACATTTTTCACCAAAACATCATAACAACAGTCTCTAGGCCACACACTTATATTCTTCTCCTTTGAAACTTCCAGAGCCAGATTTCCTAGTTCAAATAACCATCAACTGCAATGTCTTCCATATTCCTACTAGGACAGTCCGTAAAGCCCCACTTAAATTAGTCTACTGCATTTTTCTTTTTTTTAAATTTATTGGATATTTTATTTATTTTCATTTCAGATGCTATCCCTTTCCCCATATCCTTTTCCTAGAACCCCCTATCCCACCCCCTCTCCTCCTTTTTGCCTTTATATAATTTTAAATCCAAAGTCCCAAATCCATATTCATCCAAACAGAAGCATAGTCAGACCTATCACAGCAATTCCCCAATCCCTGGTACCAACTTCTGTCTTAGTTGAGGTTTTACTGCTGTTAAGAGGCACCATGATCAAGGCAACTCATATAAAGGACATTTAATTGGGGCTGATTTACTGGTTCTCAGGTTCAGTCTATTATCATCATGGTGGGAAGCATGGCAGTGTTCAGGCAGGCATAGAGCTAGAGGAACTGAGAGGTGAAAACTGAAAAGCACTAACATCCTAGACATAGTTTCTGTTGTATAATCTGTGCTGAAGTTCTGAGGCATTTTAACTCATTGGAAGAGATGTTTCATGATTTACTGTTCAATCAATATGTCAATTATGCTTCCCTCATAAAGAAAAATTTAGAATGGTGATAAATTGTGGTAGCTTTGATGATGTAAGCACCTGAAGCAGGCTATAAAGGTTTCGTATACCTGCACATATCTATTTATTGACTATAAGAATAAACATTGTGTAAATTATAAGCACCATGTTTAGAATTAAGTACAGAATTGGAACATGGCTTTAAAAATAATTTTAGGGTCTTTACTATGAAGAAAAGAATAAATTTTCTTCTCAATTTTTATCATCCATAAAATTAAGATAATGATCTCTTTTCTTCATAAACATATAAGTGTTATGTAAGAGATAGTCCTTATGAAAAAATACCAGCAAGGAATCAGATGCATTAAAATTTTATTATTATGCTGTTATTAACATTGTTATAAATTAAATTAACATTGCTGTAGTTAGAGAAGTATAAGAAATCAATTGATGCATCCTTTTCCATTGTTGTTCCTTACTATGGGCTTAATTGATGATACATACCCATAGTTGAGACCAACGTCCAACTGATTGTGGAAAACAAAAGGAAATGGTAGGCAGGCAAAGATAGCAATATAGCTATCTGGCCAACATCAGCAGCATTTCTTCACTGCTTGTTATATGAAAGTTTTAGTAACATATTTTAAGATACTATTTAATAGATTTTCTTTGCCTGTATCCAAAATGACTTGTAATGAATGCAAACCATTCATAAAAAGTTTTTTAGAATGAGTAAAATGTTTGCTGGGCAGAGGTGGTACACACATTTAATCCCAGCACTTGGGAGGCAGAGGAAGGTGGATTTCTGAGTTCGAGGCCAGCCTGGTCTACAGTGTGAGTTCCAGGACAGCCAGAGCTACACAGAGAAACCCTGACTCAAAAAAACAAAAAAACAAACAAAAAAATAGGAGGTGTTTTAAAACTTTATAGTCTCATGATTTAACCAAAGGATATAATAATATATTTATTTTAAAAGATAATAATGCAAAAGTGTAATGAATTTCTGATCAAACAGCAAGCAAACTCAACAGTTTCTATGTTATACGGATCAATGAGCAAGCCCATGTCATGCAGTCCCTATGTTTCTAAACATGAGCTTGGCTGTCTGTTTTTCCCCATCATAATGGAATTAAATATGTACTTTGTAGAACTGTTTTGAGAATTAAATACAACAGTGGATATCAACTTTGGTCCACAGAGCCACTGAATAGAAATAATTCATTCACTAGTAATTATTATCTCCTAGTGACTTTCATTGAAAAATTTCTATTTCTCAATATATAAATTTTCCTTTGAAGAGTGAATTCCTCCCAGATGGGGTCACCTCATTTTTCAATTTTTGATGTTCTTTAATCCCAGTACTTCCTCTCAAACAATCAGAGTACAACACAGAACCATATTTTTTGAAATGAATATTTCTGAATATCTTTGCCTACCCAAACCTCCTTCACATATGAGTTTCCTTCACACTTTAAAGATATAAGTGAAAAAGTTGAAATGGTCAAAAAATTTGTATTACTGTAATTTCTCCTGAGAAGTCAAAACCTCTTAAAAGTTGAAAGGAAGCACCACTTTCAGGATTTCTTTGAGAACACATTAGCTTCATGGGTATGTTGAAGGAAGCCTGAAAACTTCAAGACATATTCATAGTAATACTTGTCTTTGAGTATATTTAAGTGGTAAGACTGAGGCGTCCTGATCTGTGCCTATACAATCACAATTCTTGGAAGTTGTGCTAACCATGTGGCAATACTTAAAAATCAATGAATAGCTCATAGACAAGAAAAGCTTTTATTGTTGTTGTTGTTGCTTGTTTGTTTACTTGTTTATTTTATTTTGTTTTTGTTATAAATCCTATTTTTTACGTTATCTGATATTTTTGTACCTAGTTTTTCAGACATGAATCAGAGTAATTTAAATGTCACAAACACTTGGTCAGATACTCCCTTCTATCTGATTCTATTTTCCATGGGTTATAAGAAAATAATCAACATATCCAAGACTTATTGTTCATTTTCAGATGTCAGTTGCTGTTATACTCACTTAATAAAATTGTCAGCTTGAGAAACAGGGGCTAGAAAACTCATCAAAAAGCTGTCATAAAATAATTGTTCAGTGATTATGGTCTACCCAATGTGATTGTTAGTATAATCTACATATGATCTAACCTCTCCCTCCTTTCTGATTTCCACATTGTCCTAGATTGACTGTTCCTGGTTCATATAATTTTCATTATCTATTCTGTTGATGGACAGCTAGCTAGTCTTGCTTCCATATCTTTAGTATCATTAACAGAACAGCAGTATCATGTTTTTTAAGTGTCTCTATGATAGGTATAGTCTTTGTGCATATACTGGAGTAATATAGCTGGGCTGCACACTAGATCAATTTTTAATTTTTTTGAGAAACCTCCATACTGATTTGCACAGTATCTGTACAAATTTACCCTCCTACCAGTAGTAAATAAGTGATAGGCTCTCTCTCTCTCTCTCTCTCTCTCTCTCTCTCTCTCTCTCTCTCTCTCTCTCTCCTCTCTCTCTCTCTCTCGACTGTTCTAACTTTGTGTTTAAATTAGCAAGTTCACCTTTGCTTTCTTTTCAACAACAAAATATAATTTTGTGTAGAAATGTTATATATATGCAAATTTTGTGCAAAAAGTTTATATATGAATAAACCTAAGTAAGACTGAAAGAATCGATACTACCTTGCAATGTTCTGGTTTTTTGTCTGCTCTCCGTTTATATTTCAGGGTGACTGAATAGGATTATAAGGCCAAGATGCTTGTGCAATGAAAACTTTTATAAGAAAAAGTTATATGCTGCCATCCTGACCTCAAATCCTTACCTGTTCCATGAGATAATTTATATTTACATGTACAATCAGAAAATTCAAATGAGTGCTTTATGAAGTATAAAGCAGGCCATATGTGTTACACAGAAATAAATTGGGCTGCATGAGGGAACATTCACTAACATGACAAATACTCTAAACTAGGAATAATAATAATAATAATAATAATAATTAATAAACAATTACAAGCAATACTTGGAAAATATTTTTGTTTGATTTTACAGTATTGTTGGAAAGAAAAAAATCTCAGCATTTCTCCCTTTTCCATCTTCATATACTTGGCTCTAAGACTCTGGATGATTGTTTGGCTCTTTGCCCAGAATTTCTGTTAGTTCTTGTCCAGGGAGAGCTCCTGGCAAGTCTACTGCAGTTGACAGGTGGCTGAAATCTGGCCAAAACACATGGGGACAGCTCTGACCTTTGGCTTGCTGTGGACTGAGGGTCATAGAGGGTGATGATTTAAAGATCATACTTGTTTTCTGTACTGAATTTTTAAGTTCATCTGTTTGATATCACTGTCAGGAGACTGCCTAAAGGTTTCAGTAGGTGGGAGGCTTCCTCTTAGGTGCTGTGACAAGAGATGTGTTGCCTCGGTTCTGTAGAGCATAGGGTAGAAATAAATATTGTCCAACTGCTGCCTTTGTGGAATACAAATAGTGCACAAATATGACTTAATTGTGTTATCAAACATGTTGATGAAATCCAACAAAAAAATTGTTGAGTGTCTACCCGGTATTGTGGTGGGGAAGACACTGCAGTCTTAACCACATCCGAGGTCTTGGTTTCACCTGTATGGTGTTCTAAAAGACTTGCTATAAGAATGCAATTGGCATACTTCCTAGGCACAAGCTTAAGCAAGGGGCTCATGATGAATAAGTATTATATTCTAAGGAAGGAAACTTTGAGTCCTGAGATTTTATAGTATATTTAGGCACCATTGTATTCTTGACCTAGCAGACACAGGGTGGATGAGAATAAAAGCAGAGAGAGAGAGAGCCAAATACATTGACAGGAACAATAAGGAAATAGACATTTAGGTCGTAGTACAAGTGTGGAGATTTGGGTCATCTGACAGGAAATCAAATTTCTGATAGCAGCTAAGATTGTTTCTTAGAATAGTGTTCTACACCTATCTACCATGCCATCAACTTATTATTTCTTCCATTGCATATGCTATATTAGACTATTATTCTTACTCATAAGCTATTTTCTTCCTATTTTGGTGGTTTACTCTGGGAATTTACTCTCTGGACTTTGACTATACTGGTACTTTGAGTACAGCCTTTTTAGGAGGAATAACTATGACAGCATTAGCTCTTACACAGCAACCCTCTGCTACCCTCTTCTGGTTATAATCTATTACTGCACTTAACCCTTCAAGTACAAGGCAAGTCTACCCCTTCTAGGTGTGAAGACATGCTAACAGTGACATGGGGGGAGGCAGATTGTACAGCAAGGTTCAAATGAAGGTTTAAGGAAACCAAGTCTTGGCACAGAATATGACTTGAAAGCTAAGGCAACAATTTGTGTATTGTGGCCTAGGCACTCAGTCCAGAGAAATTAGTGGTTCTTTAAGTTCTCAATCAGGAAACAAACATAGTGGTAGTAATGGGAGATTTTTCTTTTATTAAATTACATTAGAAGTCATACACAGCAATAGGAAGGTGGGTATCTTTCAGTGTGCCTTTGTCAATAGTTAAATGGTAATCTTTATATTTACATCTTTTTTTCAAACTGATTTTTACCATCATTAATACTACATGTGATTAATTTTTTAAAAAAAATATACATATTCTCTCAGAAGTTATATGGCAGGCATATATGTATGGTTTTCCTTTCTTAATTAGCAATATTCAAGAATAGATTTTGACGTGTATTAGTTACATAAACATTTTTAGAATAAGAAAATATCCATAAGAATCAGTCCCTATTTAGTAGACTTCCAGTTGAAGCTAGAACAGGATTGTTAAACTATGAGATCTCCCATTCTTGCTGATTACTGAGTGACGACCAGTAGTGTAACAATAAGCATGTATGACTGGTGAGACTTCAGGAAAATATGATCAGTGTAGTGTTCTCAAATTCTGCAAATTTGTCAGAACCATCCAAGAAACTTGTTTAACGAATATTTCTTAAAATATAAAGAAACTCTCTAAGCTACTTCCCCAAGATGTATTTAGAATATTCAGAAGTGTATTCATTATATTATAAAATAAACATCCTCTGATGAGTGACAATACTAAGCAAACACACTGCAAAATATTCTTCAGATTAAATTTGTTCTTAAGGAGTCTGGAGATGCCCTCGGAGATTATGCTTATGTAGGAGAATGGACTGCAATGACTACAAACACATAGAGATTTCAAGTGTCAGAGCACCATCACACACCCAATTTCAGTGCTTTTTTTGAAAATACATTTTTCAATCTTAGTTTTAGAGATCAAGTTTTAGTGCATGGCAGGTGATTCTGAAGGCAGAAGTGAAAAATGTGCTTTAGAAATACTGGCATACATAAATTGATTTGTTAAATATGCAATTAATAACTCTATAAACTGTAATGTTTTCAAGTATTCTCCATAATGTTTGCATTGTTGGGTGTGTAATCTGTTTCTACATCATTATATGAACAGTGACATAATTGATATCCTGGCTCATAAAGAGATTGGCTATCAGGACTTATTTCACAGTATGAAAATTATGCTATATATGTTAGGTACTGTATAAATATTTAGAAATATTATAATTAAATTAACACTATGTTTTCTCTTTTGGCTTTATTCTTTACAACCCAAAAATTGTTCGTGGGCAGCAATATCATTAATTATTGTTGTAGCAGAAGTTAGTTGTTTCTATAAAGAGCCACAGTATAGATGCTGTTGGAGATACAATTTCTATTATGCCTGCTCACTTTGTGGTTATCATGGAGGCAACCAAGGCTCACATACAACTTTCCTGGATCGCTGTGTTAAATCAAATGTTTGTAGGCATTTAAAGGTGTATTGAATATATTTTGCTATAATTAATACTGAGGGTAAAGAATTTAGATTCTTATTCATCAAGCCTTTCTTTCACCTCGTTCTGTAATTTAAATTTTCTTTTTTTTTTATTTTTGTTTTTTTTGGGGGGTTGTTTTTTCGAGACAGGGTTTCTCTGTGTAGCCCTGGCTGTCCTGGAACTCACTCTGTAGACCAGGCTAGCCTCGAACTCTCGAACTCAGAAATCCGCCTGCCTCTGCCTCCCAAGTGCTGGGATTAAAGGCGTGCGCCACCACTGCCCAACTAAATTTTCTTTTATTTACTTACACAAACAGCATGATTGTCATAATTAAGTATCACACAAATGAACTGACTACAATCCCCCACAATATTTTTATAACGTATTAAAAATATTGGCATTAAGAGAAAGAAGAATGAATTTTAAAATAGTATCTGTTATGAATGTGTCTAAGAAGGTGTGTCAAAAACCCTATCTAAATGTGAGTATTAATACTATTATGTTACAGATAGGAAAGGATGAAAGCATGCATTATCACTTTGAGGCTTCCCTGTTAGGGGAAAGCTGTAATTCAAATTGAAGGAGTTCTAAATTCGCTGTTCATGGTCTTTTTATCCCCTTAGAATTTCCATAATGATTAACCTGTAACTATCGAACAGTATGATTAACTTATAGTACATCTGTAAAGGAGATCTGTTCAATATACAAATAAGAGGATGGTTTAGTAGAAATGTGAATCATTTATACTTAATGACAGTAACATGAGTATTAAAATAGTTGACTATGGAAACACTGCTGTGACATCATGACATCATTCCTGATCATTCTCTGCTAATCAGATTCACGTATGCTGTCTTCCAAAAAAATTAATTAATACAATCTTTGTGGAATGAACTTCTTTTAAGGAAAATATGAGATATATCAATGTTCAACATAGACCAAATATAATCTGATACACATGAATGGGAAGAAAATACACACACACACACACACACACACACACACACACACACATCACTCTAAAAAATTTTTGTCAACATTCTGATCATTCCCATATTCTATTTTAAACTACACACTTTCACTACTATACAGTACCTAACATGAAATCCAATTTTATACTTAGAATTTGGACTTCTCTATAATGTCTGTAAGTGATATGAAACTTGACAAACGTTATTGAATTTGCATGATTTATAATTATAGAGTAAATGTTGGTATAAAATAGCGAACAAAGCCATCTTTGTTCTCTTAGTTTAGTCTTTGACTTTTTTAGATATTTTTTATTTTCCAAAAATACAATTTAAATAATATCTGTAAACCTAGATCAGAGAAATAGTTTGCTGACTGATGTAGATTAATTGCAATATTTTTATTAATTTATTATTCTCTCATATATTATGTCATGACCTTAGTTTCGCTTCCATCTTCCCCTCTCAATACTTCCATTTCCCGATCTACTCCTCCTCCTTTTCCTTAAGAAAACAGTAGGCCTCCCAGGGATATCAAACAAGTATGGCATATCATGTTGAAATAAGACCAGGAACCTCCTCTCATACTACGGCTGGAAGAGGCAACCTAGTAGGAAGAAGAGGGACCTAAAAGCAAGCAAAAGAGTCAGTGACAGCCCCTGCTCCTACTGTAATGGATCCAACAAGAAGACCAAGCTAAACAATCATAACATATATGTAGAGGGTATAGATCAAACCCAGCTAGGCTTCCTGATTGTCAGTTCAGTCTTTATGAGTCCCTATGAACCCAGGTTACTTGATTCTGTAGGTTTTCTTGACTCTTCTGGCTTCTTCCTCTCTCACCTCCATAGTATCCCCTGAGCTTCTCCTATTTCCTTAATATATATATATATATATATATATATATATATATATATATATCCATCAACTTAAACTGTCATTAATTTGGTTTAGCATTCTTTCCATAGTTTTTTCATCTTATAATTCTTCTACATATTTCTATTTATCTTTAAGGATTTTAACATTTTGGTACAATATATATTTTAATTTAATTTTCAAAATGTTTATACTAACATTTAAAACCTCAAATGTGGGCTTAAAGTACTGAATTTAATACTGAATTCTAAAATACTAAATTTAATTGCACTGTTAAATACAAATATAAACGCTGAAACTCTGATAAATTCATTCAGCAATCTAGCACAACTTTGGGATTACATTTTGTAGTTAATAATATTGATAATGTTTTATTCTTGAGGGTCATTTGAATAAGTCTTTACATAAATTCTATTAAAAGACTTTTTTCATTTTCTCTCATGTCTTGTTATTTTTTTTCCTGATGCTTAGATGTAGACTCTCTTTCCTTATTATGGGTAGTATATTATTACTGCTTTGCACATGTTTCCCCATATACCACATATTTTATGATATTTTTCATTGTGTGCGAGTTCTAAACCTTTATGTAACTAATTTCTTTTATTTTTGCCTGTGTCTTCAGTGCCCTATCAAGTACCTCAAACTCAAATAATAATTTTTCCTTTGAGTTTACCTCTAAAAGTCATATACTTTCAAGCATTATGTTTATTATGTCTCAAATAGATTTTGAATAAGTTTCCATAATAGGTGTGAGAGAAGAGGCCATTTCTAGTATGGCAGTTTCCTGGAACACTTCGCAGAAGGATCATCAGTTTCTGATTATATAACAAAGAACCCCTGTCAAAGACCAATTTACCATAATTGTGCTTTTTTGTTCTGGGCATTCTATTAAACTCTGTTGGAATATATATCTGTCTTCACTGAAATGTCACATTTCAATTATTGGGCTTTATATTATTGCTTGGCATCAGGTACTGTCAGAATGTCAGATTGCCAAGTTTATGATTTCCTAAGATTGATTGAAGTTTATATTTCTACTTTTCCTCTCTTTTTGTCCTTCATTTTTTACTATTTCTTTGAGAATTTTTTTTTTTTTTACAATAAGTTTTGGTCATATGTACCCACTTTCCCAAACTCCTTCCAGACGCTTACACACTTAATTCCTTTTTACTTTTTTCTTTTCCTTTCTTTTCTCTTCCTTTCTTTAATCTTTAAGTCAGTTGAGTCTAATTTGTGTTGTTTACACATCCTTATACAGGTGGCAATCATTGACTGAGTTACAAGAGCAAACACTACTAAAGAAAACCAACTCAATGCTCATCTTCCCTGAGTGCTGCTGTCTCCTGGACCTCCATTGTCTGGCAACCTCCCCAGACTTGTTGATCTGGAACCATACCATTTTCCCTGATTTCCTAGTCCTCTGGGGCATGCCCAGTTGCCACAAGCAGCCTGCAGTCCTCTCAGACCTCAATTGTCCAGCCACTTCTCCATCCACCCTCATCAGACATGTATATATGAAGCCATACAGGTTACATCCCCTTCCTTAACCCATCTGGCATGCTCTCCAAGTCCTCTGGGGTACCCTAAGCTGCCCTGAGTGGTGTGCTGTCCTCCTGACCTCCATTGTCCTGCCACCTTTCTGATTCCCTCACACCAATATCTTTCCCACCTTATCCCCAAGGGCACACCAAGTGCTGGAACTTGAACCACATCCTGAGTTTCATTGTCTAGCCTGAGGATACCCAGTAGAAGCCTACCACACCAGAATTATTAACATTAACTTCCCTTCAAGATCTGCTACATCAAGAACATCCAGACATAACCAGATGGGTGAAGACCCTCTAAAAAGCACAATCAACAAAATCCAGGTAAATAGGACATCTTAAGATCACAGCTATCTTACTACAGCAAGCCCTGGATATCCTAAAGCGACTGGCAAGCAAGAAAATGACCTTAAATCCAATCTCATTTTTTTGGGGGGAAGGGGGGTTAAGATTCTTTTCTCTCTTTCTCTCTCTCTCTCTCTCTCTCTCTCTCTCTCTCTCTCTC
>NW_021604687.1:2564059-2585560 GCF_004785775.1 Grammomys surdaster
TCTCTCTCTCTCTCTCTCTCTCTCTTTCTTTCTTTCTTTCTTTCTCAGATTTTATTTCCCTCCTGGTCGACCCTTCCACTGTTCCACATCCCATACCTCCTCCCTACCCTCCTGTCTCCATGAGAATGTTCCCATACCCCTTACCATCCTAGACCTCTAAACTCCCTGGAACCTGCAGTTTCCTGAGTGTTAGGTGCATCTTCTTTGACTGAAACCAGACCCAGCAGTCCTCTGCTGTATAAAACTCTGACAATTGTTTGTTCCTCTCTGAAAGAACTGCAAGGATGGAAATGGAATGGAGCCTGAGGAAAAGAAGGTCCAGGGACATGTGCAAAATGGAATCCAGCTCAAGGGAAGGCCTCAAGGTCTTACATTATTATTGAGGCTATGGAGCACTTACAAAAAGGACCCTATTATGACTGCCTTCTGAAAGACCCATCAAGAAGCTGAAAGAGTCAGATGCAGATATTTGCACCCAACCAATGGACAGAAGCTGATGAACCCTGTGATTGAATAAGGGAAAAGATGGAAGAAGCTGAGGAGGAGGGTGACCCTGAAGGAGGACGAGCAGTCTCAGTTAACCTGTACTCCTAAGATCTCTCAAACACTGGACAACCAACCAGGCAGCATACACCTGCTGATATGAGGCCCTCAACGCATATTCAGTAGATCTAATCTTATAAAGATGATAGAGGCCTTTAAAGATAAAAGAAATAAATCCTTTTAAGAAACACAGGAAAATACAATTAAACAGGTGAAAGAAATAAATAAAACTGTTTAAGACCTGAAAATCTAAATAGAAGCAATAAAGAATCACAAACAGAGGGAATCATGGGGACAGAAAACCTAGGAAAGAGAAAAGGAAAAATTGCCACAAGCATCACCAACAGAATACAAGAGATGGAAAAGAGAATCTTAGATGTAGAAGATATGGTAGAAGAAATTGATATATCAAAGAAAATGTTTAATTTAATAACTTCCTGACCCCAAAAAGAAATAAAAAAAAACATTAAGTCTTGTTTCAAAAGCATGTATTTAACTAAATTGGAAAATCTAAATGATATAGATCATTTTCTAGGTAGTTACTATTTATCAAAGTTAAATCAAGATCTAATAAACTAAACAGCCCTGTAACCTGTAAGAAAATAGAAACAGTCATTAAAATCTCCCAACAACAATAATGACAACAAAAAAAAAGTCCAAGGCCAGTTAACATACAGGAAAAATTCTACTATACATTCAAAGAGCTAATGATCCTCAAACTTTTCCACAAAATAGAAACAGAAATAACACTGTCAAACTCATTCTATGAGGCTCCAGTCACCCTGATCCTTAAACTACACAAAGACTCAACAAAGAGAATTTCAGACCAATTTCTCTTAAATGTTCATTGATGCAAAAATACTCACTAAAATACTCTCAAACCGAATCCAGGAACACATTATAACATCATCTACCATGACCAAGTAGGCTACATTCACAGGATTCAGGGATTGTTTCATATACAAATATCCATCAACATAATCCACCAAATGAACAAACTGGAAGAAAACTCACACAATCAGCTCATTAGTTGCTGAAAAGGCCTTTGACAAAATCCATCATCCCCTTTATGTTAAAATTCTTAGAGAGATCAGGGATACAAAATACAAATGTAAACATATAAGAGTAATATACAGCAAAACAATATCCAGCATCAAACTATGTAGATAGGAACTTGGAGCAATCTCTACTAATTTAAAGACAAGGTAAGTCTCTTAACTGTCTCCCTATCTATCAGTATAGTACTTGAAGTTTTAACTAGAGCAATAAGACAACTAAAGGAAATCAGAGGGATGCAAATTGAGATGGAGGAAGTCAAAGTGTCAGTAATTTTAGATGATGTGATAGTGTCCATAAACAACCCTCAAAATCCCACTTGAGAACTCCTATAGATGATTAACAACTTCAGCAAAGTGGCCGGATATAAAATTAACTGTAACAAATCAGTAGCCTTCCTTTATACAGATGATAAACAGGCTGAGAAAGAAATTAGGGAAACAACACCCTTCAGAATAGCCACAAATAGGATAAAATACCTTGGTGTAACTCTTACCAAGCAACTGAAAGATCTGTATGACAGGAACTTGAAATCCCTGAAAAAAGAAATCAAAGAAGACCTCAGAACCTCAGAAGATGGAAAGATCTCTCATACACATGGATAGGTAGGATTAACATAGTGAAAATGGACATCTTATAAAAAGCAATCTACAGAGTCAATGCAATCTCCATCAAAATTCTAACACAGTTCTTTACAGACCTCAAAAGAACAATTCTCAACTTCATATGGAAAATGAAAAAACCCAAGATAGCTAAAACAATCCTGAAGTAAAAGACCTTCGGGAGGAATCATCATCTCTGACCTCAAGCTGTACTACAGAGCAACAGCAATAAATACTGCATGGTGTTGGTATAGAAACAAATAAGTAAGACCCTGAAATAAACCCATTCACCTAAAGACACTTGATTTTTGACAAAAAAGATAAAATCATACTGGGATAAAAGAAAGCATTTTCAGCAAATATTCCTGGTCTAACTGGATGTTTGCATGTAGAAGAATGCAAATAGATCTATATCTATCACTGTGCACAAAACTCTCGTCCAAGTAGACCAGAGATATCACTGCAAAACCAGATACACTAAACCTAATGGAACAGAATGTGGGAAATAGGAATACCATTGAACTCATTGGTACAGGAGACAACTTCCTGACCGAGCATCAGTGGCTCAGGTTATAATCAACAATTGATAAATAGGACCTCATGAAGCTTCTGTAAGGAAAAGAACACTGTCAATAGGACAAAAAAGGCAACATACAGATTGTAAAAGGAACTTCACCAACCCTACATCAGACAGAGGGCTAATATCTAAAATTTATATATATATATATATATTCAAGAAATTAAACTACCTAAACAATCAAATTTAAAAAATGGCAGTGAGCTAAACAGAGAATTCTGAACAGAGTAATCTTGAATGGCCAAGAAGCACTTAAAGAAATGTTCAACGATTTTAGTCATCAGGCAAATGCAAATCAAAAGGACCCTGAGATTCTTTCTATCTTACATCTGTCAGAATGACAAATATCACAAACTCAAGTAACAGTACATGGTAGCAAAAATGTGGAGCAAGGGAAAAACTTCTCCATTGCTGGTGGGAGTGCAACTCTGTAAAACCACTTTGGAAATCAATCTTACAGTTACTCAGAAAACTGGGATTGTTCTCCCTCTAGAACCACGTCTGGGCATATACCCTAAAGACACGTCACTACAACACAGGGAAATATGCTCAACTATGTTTATAGCAACTTTATTCATAATATCCAGAAACTGGAAACAGCCTAGAAGTCCCTTAAACTGAAGATAAAGAATATGTGGTACAGCTACACTATTCAGCTATTGAAAACAATGACATCATGGATTTTGCAGGCAAATGAATGGAACTTGAGTTTATCATTCTGAGTGAAGTAACCACAGCCAGAAAGACATACATGGTATGTATTTACTTGTAAGTGTCCATTAGCCATAAAGTACTGGACAACCATGCTACAAGCTATAGACTTAAAGAAACTGGGTAATAAGAAGGTCTCAAGGGAGGGTGAATGAATCTCATTCAGAAGGGGAAACTAAATAGTCATCAGAGATAGCTGAAGAGAAGGACCCGAGTAGAAGTGGATATGAGGAATGGAATGGATGTGGTGATCAGGTGTGGGGAAGCTGTGGCGAGACAGGGCTAGGGGTGGGAAAGGAAATTGGTGGGAGAGGGCAGCTCTGGTGACTAGCTGAAGGTGTGGTATGTGAAAGAACATGGGGAACCAGTTGGGACAACCATAGGTTAGATTGCTACCAAAAGGGGATATGAAGACTAAAGTGGCCACCTCCTGTAGTCAGGTAGGACTTCTAGAAGAGAAAGAATATCAAACCTACCCACACAACATTCAACCCAACGTTTGTCTTGCTTACAAAACATGCAGGAATAGAGATGGAGTAGAGACTGAGGGAACAGCTATCCAATGACTGACCCAACTCGAGACCCATCCTATGTGAGAAAGCCAACCCTTCACACTATTAAATGTAATTTTTGTACTTTCAGACAGGAATCTAGCACAGCTGTCTCTTGAGAGGCTTCATCAAGCAGTGG
This sequence comes from Grammomys surdaster, assembly GCF_004785775.1. Lineage (NCBI taxonomy): Eukaryota > Metazoa > Chordata > Mammalia > Rodentia > Muridae > Grammomys > Grammomys surdaster. The sequence goes on from NW_021604687.1 coordinate 2,568,239, forward strand.
ACAGAGGCAGATGCAGAGATCTCAACTAAACATCCAGGTAGAACCCAGGGAGTCTTATGGAAGAATGGGGAGTAGAAATGAGCAAGTCAGAGGCGTCAAGAACACCACAAGTAGACCCACAGAGTCAACTAACCTGGCACCAATGGGGGCTTATAGATCCTGGACCACCTGCCAGGGAACATGCAAGAGCTGGACATAGACTCTATATACATTTATATCAGGTGTGCAGCTTGGTTTTCATGTGGGTCCTCTAACAAGTGAAGCCTAGGCTGTCTAGGTCTTTGTTAACTGCCATTGGAATCTCTATTACTTGAACTGCTTTGTTAGGCCTCAGTGGGAGAGGATGTACCTAGACTTACTGGGACTAGATACCCCAGGGTAGGATGGTACCCAAGGAGCCTCTCTTTCTCCAAAGAAAATGGTACAGAGCAATCAGGGGAGATATTTTAAGGAAGGGAGTGGGAAGTGGTGATGGAGGGGGTCTGTGATTGGGATGTAAAGTGAATTGGGATGTAAAAAATTAAAAAAGATCATGAAAACGAAAATCAACTTACTTTCTCCCTGCAACGATCAGTTCCCAATAGCTTCTTGGTTATTGATCAAATTAATGACACCTCTCCTCTTGATGTTTGTAGAAGAATCCAACATCATGGCTGCTCTGATCAAATCCAAAGACCTAGCTGAAATACAGACATGTCCTTTAATGCCTCTGGAATTCTTTAGTACAGACCATTAATCCCAAACAATGCTGACAAAGTGAGAAAGGTTTGAATCACTCAGAGATAGGATATGCCCAACTCTCAGGAGAAAAGCTATTTAAGTGAAAGCAAAGGCAGTTCAGTCAGTTCCTCAGTGGGTTTGTAGTTGAGTCAGTTGTCAGTCAGTGCAGGGAGTGTAGAGCAATGGGGTTGACTTCGTTCATGAGGTCATGCACTAAAACACCAACTGATTTTTTTGTAAAATTTAATTTATGGGTAAAGTAGCTACAAAGTCTATTGACATTTATTAACCTACAAATTAATTTAAAGAAACTAATATTTTCAAAAATTAATAAAATTAAAAGGGAATTGCCCTAGTTTGAATTGCTGTGATAAAACATTCCTACTGGCTAGCTTTTGAAGTGAAAGGCATCATCAGTCTTACCTCCCTGTGAACTTCACTGGTACAATAGTGACATGAATAACCTGTGGGTAAGAAAACACAAGATGGAATACATACCTGCCACCATTATTGGGGTTGTCAGCATTAAGAGCTTATTAGCTAGACAGCCCATTAACTCCAAGGGAGAAACTATTGTCGTTATTTTGCTTGATACACATAATATTAAATCAACTCCTAAAATAATTATTACATGCATACATTAGGTATCTCTCAAACTTCATCAGAAAAGTTATTTTCAGAGAGTAATTAAAAGATAATCAAAACTCAAAGACCTACAACTAGTCAACATGCAAAGCATATGAGGCTATGGAGACCTCAGTCCCAGATGAGAAATCTATGTTACACATCACTTTTCTAAGAATCAGGGATCAATGTGGAAGATGGGAACAAAAGATTATAAAAACCAGAGGTGGTAAATAGTGCCAAGAAAACAGTGCTTTCTAGACACAACAGGCAAGTTACACATATAAGCTCACAGTGGTTGTGGGCATGTGTATAAGACTTGCACCAGACAAAATTCCAGCATGGAGGGGTCAGAGGCAAAAAGTCTTACCCCCAAAGTAATTTACATGTGGAGAGAGACAGGAGAGAGAGAGAGAGAGAGAGAGAGAGAGAGAGAGAGAGAGAGAGAGAGTCGATTATTGGAATGGACCCTAGTCCAGGACAGGATAATACTCTACTCTTAACTCAAAGAATATTTAGGTAGCATAAATTGGACTTAAAGCTTCAGGAAAACTGAGAACATAATGTAGGTAGGTTAGGAAGGAGGATGCCTCTGGGAAGAATTTGGAATGAGTAACCATGATCAAAACATATTAGTAAGCATTTTTATCAATTAATTAATAAAAATATTAAATGAAAACAATCTGACCAAAAGCATCTAAGGAAGAGATGGATTAATTGTATCTGAAATCTATCATAGTTCAATGAGTAGCTGTCTATATGATGGGAACATACTAATCCACATAGGTATAAATCTATAATACCATCAAGTGTCTAAAATCTGCATACCACAACATTAATGTTTTATGGAAACAGATCATCTTTAATTGTTAGGGGTTGGTCAGCACATTTTGGGATCTTTAAGCACATTCATGTCCTTTAAGCAAAAGTGTCTGTAAATTTCTGAAGTTCTGATAATAGCAACATCTCAAGACTCTAACAAATGTTCTCAGGGGGCAAAAGTGCCTTTTTTTTATAAATAGCTGATATAATATATTAAATTAAATATAATTGGGTAATTAGTTTGTGAAATAAGCCTTCAAGTCTGAGAAGTAAGGATAATTGATTAGCTTTACAGTTGGACCCACAGGACACTCTAAAATGAGTTAAAGTAGATTTATATTTCTTGCTTAAGAATAAAATAAATTTTGAAATTCACGAAGGCAACATTAAAATATAATGCAATACAAGTCATCAAAACACTAGAAGAATAAAACTGTATTTTACATTATTTTTAAGCATAAATCATTTGTTTAAGACTTTCTTATTGTATTCTTGAATAAACTATTTAAGTTATGAACATGTTCAAAGAGAATTCTGAGGGACTATTTAAATAAACATGTGTGGCCACAACTATTGTTTGCTGTTTCTCCACTGTGTAGTATAAGTTTGTCTGTCAACAATTAAGAATGATTTAGCATTCTGCCAGCTATGCAAAATTTTAAAGATTTTACTATTGTAAATGTTCAATAGATGAATAAAAATAGAAAGTAATTTCAACTCATATCACAAATAGCTACTCTTCATGTTATGGAAAATGTTTTTACAAATCAATAAGAAAAGCAGAATAATTTTAAAAGTAGTAAAAGACAGAAATTGCCAAAAGATGCAGTTACAGTTGACAAAAGCACATGAAATATTTGACTTTCTCATAATAAAGTTAATATTGATTAAAATTTTATAGTCAGGACTGGGAAGATGTTTCAGTAGGAACTGGCAGAAGACCCCCATACTTAGTTTCCAGTACTCATATTGTGCAGCTTACAATCATTAGTCATGTCCTAAGGGATCCTAAACCATCTCCTGCCTTTCATGGGACCTGAACCTATGTGCAAATATCATAATACAGATGCACGTACACAGATAATTCTAAAAACATAATTAAACACAACATTAAAAATTTACCACAGTAACATCATTCTCTTTCCTAGACATGCATAACTTATAGTGATATTCTGTGCTAAAGAGTGTGTAAGGTTGCAAATATACCTTTACAAAAACAGTTTTCATTAGGAAAGGAAGAGAATGACATGATGACTACCTACAAAAATACATGCATTTCTGCTGAAGTACCAGATTATCCACATGTAAGTAATTATGTTATCTTTCTACACAGTGCTGAAAGCACCTTGAGTGTATTCTACATATATATCCATATTGTGCAAAATGATATGCTCAATGAGGATGTTTGTTATAAAATCAGCAATAATACAAACATTTTAGAATCACTCTCTTTGCTTATGGGGAAAAGTGAGAAACTCAGTGCTTCTGTAAAGAAGTTGTATCCCACACAGTGAAAATGGAAGCACTCTACCTGTGCTCTCTTGAAGAATAACCAAGACAGGAAACATTGTGCTTAGTAGTCAATCTGTTATTTGAAATTAAAACCACCAAGCAATTACACCTGAAAAAAATATTCCAAGAGGGATACTGTCCACCTAGCATCAACCTTTTATACTTTTGAATTCTACCATGTGCATCTGTAAGGTATTCAAATTTAGAAAATGTAATAAAGACATAGTGATTAAAAACAGCCAAGTTCAGCCCTTAAAGTATATACCATCCAGCCACCTTTTCTCCTCTTTTAAAAGTATTTTTGTATGTATGTTCATATGCATTGATTCTTTTAGTGTGTGTGTGTGTGTGTGTGTGTGCCTGATTTGTAATTTATGTATGTGCACCACGTATGTATATAGGTGTTTAAAGATGCCCAAAGAGGGCACTAGATTCCCTAAATCAGGAGTTAGAGGCAGTTGTGAGCTACTCGATGTTGGTGCTGGGAAACACACCCATGTCTTTGTCCAGAGCACCAAGAGCTCTCAACCATTTAGCCATCTCTGCACCTTCATGACTATTTTTTTGATTAATTAAGTTACCCATATCACACTTACACCTCTAAAATGTTTATATGGTTGAAGATTTTGAAGAAAGCATTTTGCAAGTACAATTAAAATACTATAGGATTTTTTAAAATTTTACTGAAAGTTTTAGTGTTATGAGAAGGCTTATAATAATTCTTTTATTGGGGTATGGAATTTTAAGAACTTAATTCATCCTAGAGTACATATTTCCTATTGACCAATGGATTTCATGTATTGTGTGCATTCATTTTCTGCAGTTTTATATCAACAATCCATGTAATATGAGCAATTCAATTTCTTGCTAGGCTTAAGTCTTATGAACCCTGACATAACTGTTTCATAATGAAGACTATTTAACTCTGACATAATTGTTTACATAGAGAAAAAGAGTAGATTTCCTATTCTTTACTCAATAAAACACTCAAGACAGATCATCAGCTACTGAATGACTTTGTTGTATATGTTCCTTCCCCTAGAAGATGACTTCTTTTCAAATATAATTTGTTATCATTTTTATGTAGTCAGAGATTCTAGTTGTATTTTCTCTTGCTGGCAAGATTTGGAATTTGATCACTTTCCATAGTCCCTATAAATTTGTCTCTTGGCTGAGAGATTCCCAATTATCCCAAGGAAAAAAGTAGGTCTAGAAATAAAGTTGAAATTAAAGGGAAGAGATTTGTAGAATGAAAAGTTATTCATTTATTCTAAAAATATTTTTCTCATGTTAAACCATTGCCAGGCACTGGGCTAAATATTATAAATACTTAAATAAGCAAGTCTAAATTGTTGCTGTTATCATTTTCTAATATTCTTGCTTTACTCTAAATCATTTTCAAATTTTCATAGAAACTGCCAGAGGCATCATCTACTGATGCTTCGATGTGTTTTAAAATTTTTGTCAATGACTATGTTGTATTAGTTTGAACATTGCTTTTTGATGATATCTCTTTGACATCTGATAAGAACAATTACTTCAGGCATGAGGCTCTGATACTATGAAATGTAGGTCCACGGGGCTGCCTAAGACAAAGTGATTTCTCAAAATACCCGAAGGGATTTTTACTATGGTCTTTCTCTGAGATTTTACTCTTACTTCCTAGTTATAATTCTAGTGTATAACCATGGTTTATTTCATAAGTTCTAAATCCATCTTAGAGTGTTAAGTTGGTCTCAACGATGTTGCCAACGTAATTATAACAGTCTCATGTAAGAATGCATTCCAGATCTTGGCTCGCTCCTGCCATCAGCTGTTACTGTTTACTCTCCTATGTAACTGAAAGAAGGTAAGTTTTATAGAACATGGTATCCATTGAGAAGACAGCTTAGGTATACGATTGCCAATTTCAGTAAATTAAAACACACAGCACCCAGACAGATGTAGATTTCAGGGATATAATACTTCCTTTAAACAACAACAAAACAAAGTATATTCTATGAGACTTTGATAATATTGACAATATTTATATAAAAAGTTATTAAAATTTAACAAGGACTCTTGGTTTTTTTTTTCTGGAAATCTTTCTGTAAGTATGTCCTTTAGCCATAAGACTCTATAATTTTATCTTTTTTTGCAAAATGTGTGTGTGTGTGCATGTGCATGTGCGTGCATGCGTGGGTGCGTGCGTGCGTGTGTGGGCATGTGTGTGTGTGTGTGTGTGTGTGAATGGGTGTCCATGCAGTATCTCCCTTAATAACTTTCTACCTTTTCTTTTTGACACAGGGTCTTTCACTGAACATGAAGCTCAAATGGTTCTGCTATCTTTACTGGTCAGCAAATTCTATTGAGGCTTCTTTCTTTGCTTTCCCAGTTCTAAGACTATAAATGTATGTTATAGGGCTTCGTATTTTGTCATTTTAGGTTCTAGGAATCTGGACTCATAGCCTCATGATTGTGCAGCAAGAACTTTGCTAACTTCACCATGGCCATGAAATCATGTTTTTATTGAGGAAACAATTTTGTTACTATAAATGACAAAAAATAAACCCATTCATTCTATTATCAACTACTAGAATTTGCATACAATTTTATATCTTTCTATCAATATTTCTGCATATATTAAACTTATGTATTTTAAATTTTATTTCTTAGTAGATCTTAATATCAGGTTTTCTCATGAATTGAAGGAAACAATATCAATTCCTGTAGTTATTCAGTAAAGACTTACTATGTTGCTAGTATGTGAACTTATTCCACATATGTGTAAGATGTGACAGTTCTATTACATATGATCTAGTCAATGATGGTAGTGTGACCATGAGGGCCAGTAGAAAGAATGGAAACAGGCTTAGGGAGGTAGGAGTTTGGAGGTAGGAGACAGAAAGGACCCTCCAGAATGCAATAAAGATCTGGGAGGTGAGAAACTTTCAGGATTCAAAGGGAGGGACCTTAGATGAAATGTCTGACAGTAGGGAGAGGGAACTTATAGAGTCCACCTCCAACAGGAAGACAGGGCATCAAATGAGGCAGGGCCTTGTCATCCTACAGTCAACTCTGACCCATAATTGTTCCTGTCTGAAAGAAATACAGAGATGGAAAGGAGAGAAGCCTGAGGAAAATAAGGTCCAGTGACAGGCTCAAAGTGGAATCCAGCTCAAGGGGAGATCCCAAGGCCTGACACTATTTCTGAGGCTATGAAGCCATCACAAAATCATGACTGCCCTCTGAAAGCTGAAAGGGTCAGATGCAGATATTTGCACCCAACCAATGGACAGAAGCTGATGACACCTGTGATTGACATAGAGAAATCTTAGAAGAAGCTGAGGAGGAGTGCGACCCTGTAGGAGAACCAGCAGTCTCAATCTGTACTCCTAAGACCTCTCAAATGCTGGACCACCAACCAGGCAGCATACACCTGCTGACATGAGGCCCCCAACACATATACACCAGAGGACTGTCGGTTCTGTGTTCAATCAGAGATGATGCACCTAACCCTCAAGAGACTGGAGGCTCCAGGGAGTTTAGAGGTCTGATGGGGTGGGGCTTGGTGGTGGGAACAGCCTCGTGGAGACAAGGGAATGGGTCGGAAGTATGGGATGTGGTACAGTTGGAGGGAGAAAGGGAAGGGGAATACAATCTGGAATGTAAATAAATAAATAAAGAAAAATAAAAATAGAAGATTATCACATTCTCGTAGAAACAGTATCCAATCATCATATATGAAAACCTGTGATTACAGATAATTGCATAATTTAGAAGCATATATGTCTGAGATGTATTTCACAGCAAGAAAGGATCACAGCATGTGTGAAAAAGACATAACAAAGTTATATAAAGAAGATTCTCAGTGCCTCCTCTGATGCACATATTTTACTGGTTTCAAATGAAACTAGAAGTTTCTAATATATGATGCGCAATAATCAAACAAGAAAAGTAGCTTAAACTTTGGATGAATAATGATAGATCTGACAAAATTAAGGGTTCAATTTTTACATGAAAATTTAAAACATAAAGTAAGTTAAGGTTTCTAGAGATCATTCTTGTTTGTATTTCTTCTATTATTTGATGAAGGGGAGCTATATTTCGAAGGTTTTAAATAAAATTTAGAATCAATTAAAGGTTATCAAGGTAATTCTCAGGAACCAGAGCTTCTGTTTCCAACACATTTCTGTTTCTTACTAAGTCTCCATTGTTTCACGTATCTCAGACTCCATGGAAGAAGAAATATGTAATTACCTATTCCATCAGAGGAATCAAGACAAGGCTATCTATCATACTCTTAAATATAATTACTTACCTATATCCAGTTCTACCCAAATATTATAAATATTGAATTTGAATTAAAAATTTACCATTTCTCTTTTCCTACTCTTCTATTGAGAAATATGTTTTTGTTATCCAATTTAAATGTATTGAAATTGCAGACAATATTTTTGGCATGGTGTAGAAATGGAGTAAAATAAGTGATTTTGAAAATAAGTGATAAGAAAATTTCAGTTTTTTATGTTATTTAATAGACTCATGAAAACAGTCACTATGGAAACCAGACATGAGTCCATAAAACACCAAGAGACCAGAAGAGGGGTCTTGAGCTGAGAATTTGAGTCTTAAATTTAAATATTGACATAGATTTTAGCCTTTGCATTTCAAAAAACTAAATAATTAAATATCTTTTTGATTACAGTCCTAAGATTAATAATTCTGGCAAAATTTTATCCTGTGATCATTTCCCATTTTCTCTCTTTTTGCTCTGTATTTATATCTGACATTGATTCTGTCTGTTTTCCCATTCCATTGTTTCTCTCCTCCCTAGTCTCCGTTTCTCTCAACCCTTAACCCACCTTTAATAAAATTTATTTATCCCCCTTTTTATACTGTCAATCATTTTCTAGGGGACAAAATAAATTCTAGTGAAACTTTTGGACGAATGAGAGAATTTTTGAAGAAAATATCATCAATTTTTTTTTATTCTTAGAATGTTCCCCCCCCCCAAAAATACAGTACATTGAGATATAAGATGACAGCAATAACTGTAAAATAGATTACTTCTTAAATACTCTAACTAGCTAAGTGAATATATGTTTAGAGTTATTATTTATTTTGAAAACCTTCTTATATAATTATACTTACAAAATAAGGGTTATAAAGAAAGTAAGCAGTTAGGTGTATATCTACAAGTTCAGTAAAATCATTTGCTAGGTTTGACTTTCAGATTCCCAAAGGATTGAAGAAGAGAATCTCACATCTAGTATCTTAGCCACTCCAATGTCCAGACTCATTTTTCTTACAATTGTCATCACTGAATACTGTGTACCTACTGCTTTGATGAACTGTACAACTCTTTTTTTTCTTATTCACTATTTTTAATATTAGCAGCACCTTCAATACAGGTGCTATCAGAGATACAAAACAAGAAATTTCTGGTAAATATAAAACCACAATTCAAAGGGAATTCTCTTTTGTTATCTTATGATCACAATAAAATAACATTACTCTCCAAGTTTGTACCCACACAAAGTGTTGTATTTGAATGATAGATACGAAGGAACATGAGGGAAAAATGACAGTTTTCTGGGAACACAACACTTTTGGTTTGCTAAAGTGAGCTCATACACAGTCTCCAAAGTAGAGTTTTAGAAATTCTCTTTCACATTTTTTTTTTGTTGTTGTTGTTTAAAGGCAACAGTTGAAATTTAAGGTTTCAGGAGTTTGTCAAATACCTACACTAAAAAACTTAAGAATCAGTTTTCAGAAGGCAGTCTAGTTGCCTAGTTGCTTGATATTCAGCAAGATAGTCTGGCACATATTCTCTCTCTCTCTCTCTCTTTCTCTCTCTCTCTTTCTCTCTCTCTCTCTCTCTCTCTCTCTCTCTCTCTCTCTTTCCGTGTGTGTGTGTGTGTGTGTGTGTGTGTGTGTGTATGGGAGAGTGTGGAGAGTAACTACAATGATAAATGCACCTGCATCTAGTCTTTCAGAGTCTGTTGGCATAAGAGAGCTAAGAGTGACCAAGGGTCATGCAATGAAAAGTGTTTCTGTGCTTGTTATGTGTGTCAAGTGTTTCGCTAGGACAGGGCTTTATTACAGAAAACACAGACTAAAGCTACAGTGATTTCCATGTACTGAAATTCTAATACTCTACCTCATTGTTTACTCTGTATTTAGAAAAAAAATCAGAGATTTAGAAAGCTATGCCATGTTTTCCTTTGGGAGGAGCGATAAGTGACCTGGACAAATAAATAACATTTCCTTCAAGTTAACCCATGTTATGACGGTTTTGCATCAAAATTCTTTGGAAGATGACTTAATATGAAAATCCCTCAAGTTCCGCTGTTCAACCCTTTATGAAGATGCAAATTTATAAAACAAATGAAACATATTTTAGAATGTTATTTGAAAAGTTACTTGTCTATTATTCAGTGGGTCAATAACAGTACTGTTGTAAAGCATGATTACAACTTCTTTGGTAACTGAGAAACATGATACCACAGGTAGTTGTGCCTAAGCTAAAGAGGCTAACACACAGTTATTCTCCATGATTTCTGCAAATATTTATGGGGTTTATTACCAGCATTCCCAATTCAAACAATTAAAGATTGTAGAAGGCATTATTCTTTTTAGTATTCATTTAAATATTTAAAATAATTATTGGTTGTCCATTATTTGCTAGAAATTTATTTGCAATGTGTTATATAAAATATTTCCTTAAAATATTACATTTTAATAAAAAAGAAATATGGACAACAAATGGATGGTAATGATTAATTGAATTAGGTTATATTTTAGGCTGAATTAACAATGACAAAGGGAACAAACTTTGAGTTAAGGACACTGAGGCACTAACATTTTGAACACAGTAAACATGATTAGAATGAATGAAGTAAGGTTTTTACAAATAATTGCAGGAGAGCATAGTGTTAACCTAGTGATAACTTACGAACAGCAATCATTAGAAAAACCAATGCAAAGCCTTAGACTAAGCTATAGTTTTAAATATCAATGACCAATTTAAGATTATCTAACGATGTTTCTCTTCTCTGAACCTGCTATTGATAAGCACTAAAATGCCATTTGCATGTCAACTTGTATAGCACAAGAAGTGAATATACTTTGCTAAGCCACATGTGACACTTAGGGACAGCTTTGTCTTTTCTGATGCTTTCCAATGCTTTAAGATGGCATCTTCTCCATTAGCTTTGGAGATAGTAGAGAAAGAGAGTGTGTTTTAGCAGATTCTCATCCCTTTCTTCTCTGCTTACTTCCCACTCCCTCTGATAACCTATACCTCTCTTCTCTTCATTTTCATAGTAAATGTGTCCTTTGAACTCATCTTCCCTCCTTCTTTCTTCCTTTGGTTGCCTTTCTAGTTTTTTTGGGGGGAGGGAGGAGAGGGGAGGTTGTTGACTATATTTTAAAGATTTATCTATATTTATAGCCATTTATGCATACATACATTACAGGCTAGGTTCTGCACAAGAGAGAGAACATACTGGCTTTGTCTTCCTGAGTTTAGAGTCTGGTTCTAATGCTTTGCTGTAAATGGGCTATAAAACACATGTATGTGCAAATGTCTTGTAATGCTTGACATAGTGTTTTAAATGGATACTTTTCTTTTCCTTTTCCGACTGTTATATCACTGTAGTAACCAAAGAATCACTGCCTCGTTGTCAAGGACCCACTCTCCAGCATCAGTTGTTACTAATAACCGATGTCCTTGACTTTAGTATCATCCACGTTTTAATCATTAATTCGGCTACTGAAAGTACCTGGCTCCTTCAGTTTGCTCAATTTCTCTTTTGTTTAAATTAAGCCATGCAAGTAATTTATAGGAATCCCCTTTATTCTTTTATTTTAAAATATAATGTGAAGGTAACCTCAGCATTTTTGATGGTCATAGGCAGTACTATGGGTAGCAGGGAAAGGGATGTCAAGCCATTGGAAGAAGACAATTAAGTCCCACAGGGGAAGACTTTTAATGGATGGAGGAAGAAACATTTTTAAGAAGTGCAGACAAATGCAAAACGACATTATTAATGACCCAAGACCATTAAATACACTGGTCTTTCTAACCACTCAGGCTTCTGAATCATCCTTGGCGTTCCTTGAAAAAAAATACCTCTCTCTCTCTCTCTCTCTCTCTCTCTCTCTCTCTCTCTCTCTCTCTCTCTCTCTCTCGTGTGTGTGTGTGTGTGTGTGTGTGTGTGTGTGTGTGCACGCGCGCAGGTACAGTCTGTGTCATTCTCTCCTCTTTCTGTGTCTCTCAGTCTCTGTCAGTCTCTGTTTGTCTCTCTATTTCTGTTTGTCCCACTCCTCTCTCTGTCTTTCAGCTTCTCCCAGTAACTGTCAGGAGTTTCTTACTATCTTCAGACAGAAACTGATTATCTACCTGCTCCCAGCTTCTCTCTGAGTGACATGCCACCCACGCCTCCCAGTACAGCTCCTGCCTCTTCTCCATCTCTAGGTGGGAATGAGCTAGAGAGGAAGTCCAAGACTGCCCTGGCCTGAACCCTCAGACCATGAGGCTTTAGGAGCAGTGCTCACTCACTGATCCAAGGCTAGCCAGCGGACCCCAGTCGCTCTCCGCAGGAGTAGGAGCCAACCCAGCGCTGCGCTTCCAGCTGCGTCTGCCCGGGCGCAGCACGTGCTCCAGGCGCTGGCGCGAGAGAGCGAGCGCCACCACCGCGGGCCCGCAGCCGTTCTGCTGGCTGCCACTACTGCTTCGATCGCAGTCACTAGCGCTTCTGCAGCAGCCAAGGCCGCTACCAAAGCGCAGGGAGCTTGTAAGGAGCCGCTGTCCAGAGGAACAAGGCTCAGGGAGCGCACCTGGTAAGCACAGCGCTGTTTTTCTTTCTATCAGCTGTGGAGTTACCCGGGATGTAGGATGCCGCCGGAGCCCCTCCCCCAGTGCAGGGATGGAGAGTGAGCGAACAAGGGGCGGGTGCTTGGACTAAAGGGACCCAGGAGGGCAGGTGGTGGGCAGGTGGACGACAGGTGAAGTCAGGGATGCTAGAAGGTCCTGTAAGTTTAAGAAAGTCACCCTGCAAGGACATGTGCTCTGTAAATTAGACATGAATTTAGAGTCAGGAGCCTGGGCTAATGTGGTATGGCTAAATGGGAGGTTTTTGAATGTCTTTTTGTTTTCATTTACCTAACTGAAGGATTTCAGTGGGGCTGTTTCCATAGAAAAATAACTAAAATAATCAGTGACAGAAAAAAAATCAAACCAATAAAGCCTCCCCCCTCTTCTGTCTCATGCTGGTACATGTGCAATGATAAAGCATGCATTTAGCGATGGAGGAGAATTTTAGATCTCTGAGGATATTAGATGTTTGGGCTACAGTAAGCACACTTGCTGATGCTGCACCCCAAAAATGACATAGAAAAGAAGATTATGGATGGTTTTAAATACTGTATTACAATTCTACAATGACACTTGGATGACTACAGCACCTGGAACAAGAGGTTCTCTGGAATCATTAACCCATTTATGAGATGTATCAGCACATCTGGACCCTTAAAGCTAAGTTTATGTATATCTAGCAGTGAAAGAAAGGTATTTTTTTAACCCTTCATTCTCTGATGCAACTTTCATGAAGGATGATAACGATAACGGAGAGAATGGAGAAAGAAGAAGAGGAAAGAGAAGGGAGTTGAACAGACTCCATGAGCTATGTGTGGTAGTATAACAAGGAGAGTTGTGCCTGTCAGATTTGGTACCAATGTTCATTCAGTCACACCCTGAGAAGTCCTTAGGCCATTGTCTAGGAAAATATGTGACCTTGAACAAGACTACCAACATTGTATACTTATTCTTTCCATCAGGAAAGTGCAAAGCATACTACATTTTAGGACACTGAAGTCTCACAAAATAGTGTGTGCTTGTATAAGCTTGAAGAATTGCATAGGGAAAAGGGGAAGGGATATACCCGGAAATACAGGTGAATAGATTGGAAAGATGTTCTCCCTCCAAGTATCTTAAACAACTGTAACATTCTCACTGTTATTAGAATAATGCAAGCTGGTTCCATGAAAGGTCTATGGGAAAGGGTGAGTCCAGCCAAACATTCAGCCCCCATTCAAAGATTCTGGAGATTTTACAGCTATTTGGAGAATTTCAGATGCACAAAACTTAAAGTTACATTTTGTTTGTTTGTTTATTTCATTGTCTAGTTAAATAGCATTTGAAAACTCTATTTAGTGATAGGCTGTAAAGTTTTTTTTTTATTTAAGCTTTGAGAAGTTATCTAGGATTGATTATGATAAAGAAAATGACATCCCAGTTTCAAGGTTGGTCACTTGGTTTGGGAAAAGAGGGTTTTGGAATGAGACAGGAATATTCTGTAATATGAGTAGAAGGGTTAGGGAGGGAAGAGAAAAGGGATATTTCTCTTAGAACATGCATGTCTATAGCCCAGTGGGGAGCAGGCAGCTGGCACATACCATGTTGATTCCTCTTCTACTTGACTGAAGAAGTCATCTCTAGCCTTTTTTTCCCATCAATATGTATATTCATTTTTAGAATTTGGAGATTTACATTGCAGATGCTGAGATGGTGTGCATTCACAAACTCATCTCCCCGAGAGTGTCTTCAGCTTCCCTCATCCCTGTGAATGTCTGGCTATGAAATTAGTCTACCCATCCTGATCTGCCCAGGAGTCTGTGTTCCTAAAGGAACTCACTGTGCCACTTGGTGGCACCAAAAAGTTGCACAGAGAAGTCTCTTCTCTATAAATACTAACTACCACCCCTCCCTCCTCCGCTCTCTCCCCTTCTCCCCTTCCCCCTTTCTCCGTAAAGGGGAAGATTGCTGCACATACCGCCCTCAGCTCTGCTGTTCTGAGCACTCGGAGCACAGGGGATGAGCCTGAGATCCTCTTGGGGTGGGGAAAAGCCCAGGACAGGAAAAGCTGGCTCAACCCCATTGATTTCTGCTGCCCAACTTTACTCCAGGGGGGCTAGCTAGACAGCATCTCACTGCCTGCTGCGTGGCCGTCAGGGGGTAAGCTTGCTATGTCTGTGTGCTCAGGTGTCTATCCCAGACCTGACAAGGATTTAGGAGCTTTAAGCGTGCTGATCAGCTCACAGTGTGGTTTGGAGGAGGGGACGTAGATGAATACAGGGTGGCCAGAGCTGTGGTGGTCACATCTACTTCTTTTACAGAAGACCGTCGTTAATTAAACCTGTTGGTGGAAAAGGCGCGAGCAAGAGGGTAAAGCGTGGGGGGGGGGAAATGCAAGGTCTAAAATAGAGATTATGCATGCCTTTGGATTCCTGTGCCTGAGCTCTGAGGAAAGGAGAATATGATTTAAAATGCAAACTGGCTTACCCAATCTGGTGGAGAACTCAAAACTGAGAAAACAAAGGTAGAGAAGGGAAGGAAGGAGAATCACTTCTGGGTAATAGATTGGTTTCTCTTCTGGCAACAGCTCTGACTGCTTAGAGGGGGGGGACAGCAGTTGGTGCTGAAAGCACATCTTGGATTTATCTCTTCTACCCCAATGTCCTTTAAGCGTCCCCAACCCCCGCTCAACTTTGATGCGCTTTCTTTTTCTTTAGATATAGCTTTCCCTTCCTTCCAGACACAAAACTACCCCGGAGCTGCAGGACTGTGTGCAGAAAAGAGATCCTAGTTTACAGAGACATGGAGACAAGAAACCAGGAAAGTCCTACCAAGGCAAACTCTAGCTGATACTTACAGTAGCATACTCTAAACTTCAGGACATTTCAGCAGGAAGTAATGGTCTACCTTGAGAGTTCCCCACATAGTTTCAGGATTTATGACTGTTCATATTTCTGTTTAGAGTGCATGATGAGGGAAAAGTGACTTTGAGGATATGATAATAGATTCTTCCTTTTATTTAGTCAGAATCGTGGAACTATTTTATCTGAATTAGCATGGGTATCTAAGGAAGTAGGGAGTATGCATCAATTTGTTTCTTCATAAGAAACTAGAATTGACAAGTGGAATGGTGAATTCACCTTTCTCTATTTCTTTCAATATCCAACTTTATATTTTATTGTTTAAATTGCTAAAGGAGTGGGTTAGTGATCACTTGTGTTCCTAGTACTGGTAGCAGATTGGGTGCCTGGAACAGCCTAGAGAGTATGCCTAACACTAAATGCATCTCTTCATCTATCAAGAATTTATCCTGAGTTATTTGATACCTTATTTTGAGATTCAGAGGATATAGGTGTGCTATCTCTTTTTATGTGTGCTTTGTGCTCTTCCCTTATGGAATGCGGGGAATTTTCTCCTTTATTTTCTCTGTTAATTTTATTCAATTACGTATTGAATAGTCAGTTATGGATATTTTCCTCATTTGTGAAACTTTCCATTTTGAACGATCATTAGTTTGGAAGTAGAAAAGATTGCTTGCCAAACTCACTAGGTTAATGACATGCATGCCACCAAGTCTGCAACTTTCTCCTGGAAACTTCTTCAGCACCTTGGACAGGTCCTCACTCTCTTCCCTAGGCTTCAATGGACACTTGGCTGAGCAACCAACCACGACTTAGAAAAAAAGACTTTCCCTCATCTTTTACACTTTATGACTAAATGCAAAATTCATATATTTTAACTGCAACCTCTAGAGGCTCATGATATTACATAGCAGTGTTTTTCCTGTGGGTTCTATGCCCAAAAGAGAGAGAGAGGAAAACCAAAAAATAAAAATTAAAAAAAAAAAAGGAAATTGTAATGCCTATTCATTATAGGCCACTCTGAGTTTATTTGGAGAAGAATGGTGTGTGAATAGACCATGTACTTGCGTAAATTTTCACTTGTTATCAAATGTAGACACGAACCTTTACCATCGCTTCTTAGCAAACATCATGGCCATGCAGACAGATATACATGGGACACTGAAAAATTCAGTTACAAATATTTATCCACATAAAGACTATCTATGATTTGAGAATACTTGGGTAATGACATACTATTTTCTCTCTTTTTTCTGAGTTGTTATTTTGTCATGTTTCCTACTAAATTAATTGGCTTCACTAAAGAGGTTTATATTTGTGTGTAAATAACTTTCATGGTTCTCATTTTATTAAAAATATTGAACATTTTCCCAAGAATACTGCTATATTATCTTTCTGAAGAGTGTTGGGACTATTTCTGCATTTAGAAGTGGTAAGTTAAGGCTGGGGATGGTGATGTATAACTTAAAACCCAGCACTTGAGAGTTGGAGGCAGGAGGCATAAGAGTTCAAAATAATCCCTAGTTATGTAGGAAGTTAAATGAGGCCTGGTAACAAAAAGACAAATAAAAATCAAATGCTATTTAAGAGAAGATGACAAACTAAGCTGAAAAAATAAGATCGAATAAATTGTAAGTATGTACTTAATTGTATTATTTCAGTAAAATATGTATACATGCTTTATTCAAGTTTTGCTACATTCATGGAATGAAGAGGTGTATTTCTTTATAAACTGGATATATGGATACATATATGTACTTAGATATTTATGTGTATTGAATTTCTCTTCATACTATTTACATACATTCAGCTGAAACTAACTTTGTGGAAAAAATGAGAATTCATTTTTTATATGTTAGTATATGTGGTATGCAAATGTGAACTAGACTTGCTTGGAATTTTGAGATCCTGAAAATGTATTATATAGAAGTTTTTTTTTTTTTT
>NW_021604687.1:2590560-2654400 GCF_004785775.1 Grammomys surdaster
GTTTCAAGGCACAGGCCAAGAAGATTTTGTACTTTTCCACCACCTGGACCCTCTTACCCCCTCCCCTTGTAAAACATGCTATAAAAAAAAGCATTTCATGTTCAAAAAAGAAAAAGAAATTAAAAAAAAAAAAGAAATGTGGATGCCAGAGACAGTTGGATTGTGTTCTGACAGTTATTTTTGATAGGTATGAAATATTCTAAAGAATATTGCCTGTAAGTTTCCATAGTGAGGGGTATTAATGTAGGTGGTAATCATAATACCTTTTAGGGTTTTTGCAAGGCTTATATGAAATAGCGTTTATATGTTTTCATAACACACTAAATTCAGCAATTAGTAAGTAAATATAGATCAAGTTATAAAAATGAGAAATATGTTTTCAAGTATCTGATGACTGATATTCTAACAGGAATAATAATTCTTTACAGTCTCTAGAGGTATGTCATAAATTTGAAGAAAGCATCTGGGGGCTATAAAATGGTTAAATTTTAAAATCTCTGCTTGATAATTAAATTGAGACAAATTAGAAATGGTGAATTTTTTTTTTGCTTTGTTGGAATAGGCAGTTTCAGGTCTTCATGGACTACTAAACCACTTGTTTAAATGATTTACAGTGTTTTAGTGAGCTCCAGTGTACAGCTAGCACTTTTTAGCTAATGCATAAAATTACAGATTTCATCTTTTTGCGGTGCCATTTATGGCTTTGGGAGGATTAAAATATGGCCTATTCTTTGTCTTCAGCTAAACAAAGAGGATGCTGTTCTCTGTTGTTTACAAAGTCACAGATGTAAGAGTCAGATATGGATGACAGAAGAGCTTTTCTACATTGCATGGGTCTCAATACCATTATCCTACTGAGTGTTTCTTATCTATATATGCAGTTATTTCTATAAATAAAATTTACCAAAGGCAAACAGCACATGGAATATTGACACCCAGCTTGTGATGAGACTATGGCTTATGCAAAATAAATCTTGTTAGTGTTGATGTCCTGAGCTATGTGATTTGCTTCTGTGAGGATTAAATTATATAAGAGACATCTGTGCCAGAAAGATGGTTGGGCAGTGAGAAGATTGTTGAAAACAAAAGACAATGTAAGCTTCAAGTCTGATCACGTCATCATTTGTTACTTACAGCAAATGGTACCCACCAGTTTCTCTTTATCTATATTCATATAGGAAATGAGGCTGCATAGTTACTAAAGGCAACATACATATTTCTGCATTAAATCTGTCACTAATGCTTTCTATAATGTGCAATGAATCCAGAAATGTAGATGGTATTAAAGCACTTGATTGCTTTTGATATTAACATGTTAAAGTAACATGTTATATAAAGTGAACAAATTTGAATGAATTAAAGAATCTTTATGTTATTAGAATTGAGGCCTACATTGTTTTATCATTTCGATCATTATATAGGGTAATACTTCCCCATTAACCATATCAAGAACTTACTTTTTACTCAGCAACTTGCCATCCCTACAGATCAAGAAGTACAACACACACACACACACACACACACACACACAAATACATACACACACTCACATACATACACATACACAAACACCCATTTGTTTTTGAGATGGTTGTTTATGTGAATTAATGATAGTCTGTTATTGTTTTATAATTTGTTGATATTTTATGAGGATTTCAAGCATATAGAAAATTGATTAGGTGCTGAAGTTGAATCTCCAGAACCAACATCAAAAGCCTAGCACAGTGATTCCTACATGTCATTCCATCTTTCCTGCCCTGGTGGTCAGAGGCCAACAGATATCAGAGACTCACAATCCAGTCAATCTAGTAGAAATAGCTATTCATTTCCAGGTTCAATGGGAGACCTTTTTTCCCCAAAAAGGTGCACAAAACAGTGATTAAGGGAAACAACCTGTTATCAAACACTGGTTTCCACCTCTGTCTTTATTGGCATATCCCTTCCATATCCCAGTGTGTATATGTCATTTAATCTCCATGAGTGTCATATAGTATCAAACGCTGGACACTCTCTCGTTTTGTGATCCTGTTTTTACTTAATTTTTTGAAAACATGGGGGGAATATTCAAGACTCTCTGATCATTTCTCTAGTCCAGTTCTCATCTTTAAAGTCCTGTTAGGTCCAACCGCACAGGGTTGGGGGTGACTGTTGTGTACTTAGTTTTCAGGAAATGGAACAGAGGAAAACTTGACCAGGTAGCCAAAAAGAAGAAGATGTAAAGGCAATTCATTTCAAAATTTTTCACGTTTAGAATTTATCAAACATTTAATTCTCTGCAAGGATTAAACCAAATTATGCTCAGGGTAGCGCATACTTAATCTTTAATGAGTTTTAAATCCATTGTATCTGGAAAATTAAGTAAACAGCTACCACTTTAGCTTAGAAATAAATAGCATAAGAAAAGTATGAGAGATGGCTAGGAAGAGAAAGTGAAGTATGAATAAAGTTTCCTACATGTGCTCAGAGGCCATAGGAAGCATACCACAGTACAGCATCGAAGATTTTGGAATGGAAACATTTTAAAATATTTCATTCAGTCTTAGCATTTGAATACGGGTAACAATTTATGCTGTTGTTAGTAAGAGTGAAAGTCTTAGCAACACCAACTGGCCAAGGACAGTTCTAGGATTTATACTAGCCTTTACTGGATTTTAAGACTATTACCTCAACTCTGTAATAAAGGTCATTGTAACAAACCATATCAAAGGGCACAGCCAGTATGAACAAAGCTATGGGAACCAAGTAAGGCTGAGTAGGGGACTTCCAAGGAGGAATGTGCCAGCAGGCGGCCAGAGGTGAATGGCTGGGAGTTAAGGTTGCCAGAGAGACTCCAGGAGAATTGTAGAAAGAATTTGTAATCCTCAACCCAAAAAATATTGGAATCACACCAATAAAGTTAGAGATATTTTTTTTTAAGAAATAAAACTATGTATGTCAGTTTACACCCATTTATGACACTTAATCAAAACTAAATCATATAGGCTTTTCATCTCTGTTCAATACACTATGGCTATAATATATATCACTCTCCACACAACTCAATTAAATCATATGCCTGAAAGTTTCTGAGCCAAATGCTGCCTCCTTTCTAGTTTGTTGTCGTTTCTGGATATTTTCACCCTCAGAATCCTATGGAATTCAGCTTGTGTAACTACCTTTTGTTTTTCTGCTTCCTAGGTGATTTCACCTAAATTCTTGGTTTAGATGCTGATGCCTCCCACTTTATTTTATTTTATTTTATTTTATTTTATTTTATTTTACTTTATTTTATTTTATTATTTTTTTTACAATTCAGACATCTCTCTTGAAACTCAACCTAGTATATTCAACTGTTTTTCCACATATGTTCATAAATTTTATTAAGTATACAAAACGTCTCTATCCAAATTTGCTCCTCCTCCCTCTTCAAACACAATGAAGACTTGACTTCACCTGCCCAGGTTGAAAGACCAACTCCCTCACCCTCACCAAATTCTCCTTACCTTCTCATCTTAACTCACCTGACAGCAAAACCCTTTCATTTTACCTTCAAAATATACACAGTACCATTGCCATGACCATCATAGATATAGATGCTGCATCTACTATCCAACCACTAGCACCTGATTGAGTTCCATAGATTCTTCCTTGCTTTGCCAACATCTGCCTTTGTGCTGTTTCTCTAGTTTAAATGAGAGTCAGAGTTTAACCCTTATCTGTTGAGAAGCCTTGAAGGAAAACAGTACAAACCAATGTACAGCCAAATTCTCCTGAAGTCCAAACAGGCTTAACACCATCATAGGACCTCACAAACTAGTCCCAGCTTCTCTCTCAGTTTACAGTAGATACACTGGTTCCTTAGTATTGCCCAAGTAACCAGACAAAGTCCCATCTTATCAATTTGATATTAACTTTAATCCTTATCTAAAATGTACTTTTCCTAGATGTTATCCTGAGTGGCACCTTTAATTTTTTACATCTATATTTAATTAATATCTTTAAAGTTTATATCATTGGTAACATCTTTAAATTATCATGCTTATCACTTCATATCTTGCTCCATTGTTTAGTGCTTTTATTTTATTTTATTTTATTTTATTTTATTGTATCTTTTGGGTTTAGTACCCTATAGTATAGGGACTTTCCCTTACTTATCTTGTTTATCATATAACAACTCCTTTCTCTGTTAGTTTTGTGTAGGTTCCAAAAGAGCATGAGCTTTCTCTATCCAAAATGGAGCCCGCCAGGTCTAGCACAATCTTTGGTCCAAAGTAACCACTCAATAACTATTTACTGGACAAAGGAGTGACAGTGATCTATGTGATGTGTTCTCTAGGCATGTATTTATATTTAATCTCTATTAATTTAATAGTATTTTGACAGTATGAAGGATATTTTTCCATGAGGTTAGTAAGCTGATAACACATTTCTGCTAAATTTCAAGACTACAATGTGTTAATGTGTATGGAGAGGGAATTATCTGTGTATGCAGGGAAATGACCAGAGGGAAGGCTGTCAGGTGTCTTGTGCTATCATTTCTAACCTAGTTCCTTTGAGATAGAATTTTTCACTGAACTGGAGCTTGGCTGGTGTCCCAGCAACCTTTCTATATATGCCCTTTAGGTTTTAAGCATATGAGAGGCCATGCCCAGATTTTTATAAGCATTGTGAATTAAACTCAAGTCATTATGCTCATAAAGAAGTGGCTTTTATCTAAGCCTGAAATGAAAAGTAAATGTATGTACTTCCTAGTAGGAGACACAATACACACTATATACATCTATGACTTTTCTTTATTGAATCATCATTGTCCCCTATGCCCAGAAGACTCTTCACTACTTAAACTGCAAAGAAATTTTATTAATTTCTATGTCACTACAAAGTAAAAGCTGTGTCTTTATGATCCCTCTCATTTTCCCGAACTTTAATATATTGCTAATATATCTTTTATAGTAATGGGTACTAAGGCAACAATAAGGTCATGAGGATGACAGAAAACCACATTTTAGACTCATCATAAATATACAATATTCGTTAGCACATTAGAATTTGTTGACTAGTATTTAACATCAAAACTCATATATAATATATATTTGTGAGATAGAGGAAATAAAATAATGTTTGAACATTTAGATCTTTATAAGCAATGTTGATATAATCTGCAATGCATACAACACATAAAACACAACTATTTAATCAAATATCATCAAGACGTAGAACACACATTATAAATATATCTTCAATGGAGCCAGATGCATACTTTTTTGTTCATCATAGAAGCCTTGGATATGTCTCTGAATATATGACCACCATTTTTTTCATTGTTATCACCTGTTCTTCCTTGCCTCTCACTCTGCATGTTGTTTCCTTTCCTAAGTTGATTTTTTTTCTTCTGAAATCTATCCTTGACAGGCTCATTTCTTGGCTCCATTTTTGACAAGTTTATATTGCTCTTTGGGTGTTTTCATGCATTCTTAAGATTTTATATACTGGTTGCTCTCTATTTATGTCTCAAACTAAACTTATTTCCTAAGCCATGCCTCATACATCACTTTTCTGTTTAGCATATGTTCCTAGACACGTTAAAAGCATCTAAAATTTAAAATATTTAGAAGAAAATTATTATTATCTTCTGCTGCTCACTTGCTCTCATATCTGCCTGTATCATCTCCTTTCACAATATTAAAATAAGTTAGTTTTTTGGACTTTCAGGAACAGATCAAAATTCGTCTATCTCTACTCATATATTATTCATTAGCACTCATGAGGAGCTGTGTTTCAAGTTATGTCTAACTGTGTCCACTTCTCTCTATTTTTACTGTTACCAGTCATGACTGAGATACTGTCATTCTAGTCTAGATTCCTATGTGTCTTCTAATCAGATTTCTTCAATTTGTTATCTAGAATGTTCTGCTGCATGAATGAATTCAAAGTTAAATTTTGTCTATCATCTGCTTACATCTGGGGAATGACTTTCAGTCATTCACATTAAACATTAGGAGATCCAATAGAATCTGACTCTTCTTTAGCTTTATAAGCCAATGCTATGTCTCTATCCTTCACCCCTAATTTTATGTCCTAGTCAACTTTCCACTTAAATATCTTTTACTTTTTAACAATTTTTGAATTCATTAAGTGTTCATGGATATATTGACTTGTAAAGTCTATGAATATTTGGAATATACATACCATTTTTAGTGTTAAATATTCAATTCTCAAGATAAAATAGTTATATATATATATATATATATATATATATATATATACATTATAATGTTATATATAACATTTATAGAGAGAGTTATTGGGTTATAATGGTTTCTTTAAAAAAGAAAATGATAAAATTAATGTGCATCATTGTGCGACCTTTTCACATATTTTCCACATAGTAGGTAAATTTAGTTTGAAAGGGTCAAGCAATTAGTTTCATGTATAAAATGGAGATATGAGTACTTAAATATGTACACCATATCTCCTTATATATGACATTCCTAAGACAACCCTATAAAATTAAGTTGAATGTTCAGTTTCATATTTTTGATAGGTCATTTCTAGACTTATACTCTAGAATAAAAGCAAGTCATATTTTGTCAGTGAGTTTACTTACTCATTTTTATGATCACTCTTTAATGACCATAAGAATAAACACTGATTCCATGTCTTTGACCTTAGGAGATTCAACAGACATATTAAGAGTGTTCAGAAATTTCCCCATAAGAAAATGAACTAACCCTTTTTTTCCCTTCAATTTTGTCTAGAATGCTAAATTATAAAATATGGTATACATGATTCACACACAAAACCTTGTGTATACAAGTACCTCATTATTCTGGAACATGTAGCTATTGGTGAAATTTTAATTTTAGTGTTTGGTACTATGCAAAGAGTTCTTTCTCTGTTGCTATGGGAACAGTTGAAGGAAACAGTGTAATAAAAGTACCTCTGGTGAGATACGTAATTCAAGTTATGTTCATTGTGTGTCCAAACTACAGTTTTTCAAATTCTGATGAAGTCTAAAGTCATCATTTTTCTTAAAGATGAAAATTAATGGCAGAAATTCCTAAAGATATATATTATCAATGTATTTCTTGGGTACTAATCATTGTCAAACAATTTAAAACTCTTGGTTGGCCATGATGGTGACATCAAATGTAAATCCAATGAAAGAAAACAACCATTAATTTGCTAGTCTTTTTTTTAAAGCATTAATGCAGAATTTGCTATTGGAAGCTTGGGATAAATTTTCTTCGTCCTAGGAATTTAAGCAGTAACAAACAACTATGGTGATAGCTACACCAAGTTTCTTCTCAGAAGGGTAGTCCCAGCCTTTTGAGCCATGTCACTGTGGGATTTTTATTTCTAGATAGTGATAGAGGGCTGACTACTATGAATTTTATTGTAAAAATTCCAAAATTGTTTAGAAAAGTCTTTGGAGTACCGAGAAGAATGCCAGAGAATAATTTGTCTTCGCCTAACTACAAAGTTTTGTTTGAGCTTAAATAAGAAAATAGATTCTGCTGGGAATTCATATATCCCTATTCAGTTTAAGATATTTGAAAACATGATATTTTATATTGATGATTATAAGGCCAGCATGGCACATATCATCAAAATTCATTCAGTGGGAAAATTGTTTTTCTGCATTGTTAAGCACTTTACTAATAACTATTAATATTAGAATTTGTAAATTATTTTCTGCCAAACTTGTATGCCTGTCACTCCTGCTTGCTTATAACATTTTGCTTTATAATATTCAAACATTCTTTTCACACATCTTTGAAATATGTATCACATATAAAATGTCCCAAATCTTATAGATCCCAGGGAACTCATACAATCTGCTTTACATTGCCTCAACGTAAGAAATGTACATAATTTTATGTTTTTCTTTGTGGGCTGTTATGGAGATCTAATTCAGGATCTTGTAATGAACTAGTCAACTACTGTACCACTGAGCTACAACTGGCTCTTCAACGAAGATTGCTTTTATAACTGAATAATTAATAGATGCTCAGTGATGAAAATTTGGAAAGAAATTGAAGTCTGTTTAAAGTTAAAATAAAAATGGAAATTGGGAGCAATCCCAGCACCCATAGGTTACTCACTAATTTTCAGAAGTGTTTAGGGTTCTGTGTTTGGAGGATTTTTATTTCATGAAGTAGTTTGGATCCTAAGAAGCTCTCTTTCACAGGTATGTCTGCTGCATATCACATTTGCTTTTCTCTACTCCAGATGAACAACAACAACAACAACAAATTAATGTAAAACAGTCAAGGTTAAGACACTTTCACCTGGTGACAAAACAAAGCACAAAAATTTCCCAAACTTTTCAGTTCTTTATTTTTGTCTATAATACCAGTCACACTATTTCTCCATGAATATGAATGTTAGGCATCTCCCTGAACTAGTATGTACACTGTTCAAACTCATGCTCCTCATTTCATTTTCAGGTTATGAATCTTGTGATCACATGGATGCATCTAACTCAACATTTGCTGGGGACTTTGTTATTTTTTAGAGGATAATATCTAAATTGCTGTCAAATTCCTCAATGCACCACTCAACGCAAGGCATCATTTGACTGTACCTATTGGAAATCTGAGTTCCCTCCATCATGATGTCTTTATTAGCTTGAATTCCTTTCCTAAAATGGTCCTTCTGTTGATCCTGTCAGTCCTACTTCTGAAAGAAGATGTACGAGGGAGTGCACAGTCCAGTGAGAGGAGGGTGGTGGCTCATATGCCAGGTGACATCATTATTGGAGCTCTCTTCTCAGTCCACCACCAACCAACTGTGGACAAAGTTCATGAGAGGAAATGTGGGGCAGTCCGTGAGCAGTATGGCATTCAGAGAGTGGAAGCCATGCTTCATACCTTGGAAAGGATCAATTCAGATCCTACGCTATTGCCCAACATCACACTTGGCTGTGAGATAAGAGATTCCTGCTGGCATTCTGCTGTGGCCCTAGAGCAAAGCATTGAGTTTATAAGGGATTCCCTCATCTCTTCAGAAGAGGAAGAAGGCTTGGTACGCTGTGTAGATGGCTCTTCTTCCTTCCGCTCCAAGAAACCCATAGTGGGAGTTATTGGGCCTGGCTCGAGTTCTGTGGCCATTCAAGTCCAGAACTTGCTCCAGCTTTTCAACATACCTCAGATTGCTTACTCTGCAACCAGCATGGATCTGAGTGACAAGACTCTATTCAAGTACTTCATGAGGGTTGTACCTTCAGATGCCCAGCAAGCCCGAGCCATGGTAGACATAGTGAAGAGATACAACTGGACTTATGTCTCAGCTGTGCACACAGAAGGTATGTGATTCCCTCTGTATATATTAAATGTTTTATGATACTTTTCCAACTTCTCAGCTAAATGTTAAGCTTTTGCATGGTTAAAATGTTCTTCACCATTTTAGGTATTTTTGATATGCTTTAATTTCACCGGAAATTAATATCACAGCTAATGATATTTGAGCTAATATAATAATTTATGTGTCTATTAATTTGTTAAATAGCAAGATACATTTTCAACATGTATTGTGAAATTTCAAATTCTTATGATCATGTTTTTGATACTTTTTTATAAATATGTTTTCAGTTTTTTGGCTCTTCAGTGAGTAGCTCACATTTTTAATATTCTATCATTGATCTTCTTTTGTTTTTGATAGATAAATATGCACAGTAAGGAATGTAGCATAGTATGTTGTTATGGAGAATTATCAAACAATGTAGACTTAAAAATATTTGTTATATAGAATAAATAATCAAACATGCAAAAATAAAAGTGATTTAATTTTATGCTTATGTAGAGCATATTTGGGACACATAATTTTTATAAAATACATAATATTTTGAAATGTATGGCTTTGTTACATAGAAAATATAGTAATAAAGGGAAATATCTAAACCATACTTTATAAATAATAATTATTTTCTGTTACAAACAGCACACCCCAATGCTTTCGACTATGTGACTTTTCTAATTTTTGGTTTGTCTAAGGCTATCGCAGTACATTTGTATTGACCTATAGGAGTTGTGTGATCTAAATATTGCAGTAACAGTTTTCCTAAGGAAATTAAGTCCACATATTAAGCATGATAGATTACTTAATAAGACAGAAAATACTTTTTAAATCTTATGGAAACACTTAGAAGAGAGAAGACTTAGAATCTTTAATAACATATCAGTTGGGCACTTTCATGCAATACAAGATATTGAACTGAGTTGTAGGAATTTTCTTCAAGTTGAGAGTGTTTATTCAATTAAGATATGGCAGATTCTAGTAATCAAGTAACATGATAACATGCATTTCACTGTATAGCCCTTCATGCATTATATACAGAGCAGTACAAATAAAAGCAGTAAACTAGGCTTCAGAGAGATAATTGATATCTCTCTATCTCTGGAAGTTTTCATCTATAAATTGATAGTTTACCTTTAGATATATTGATGTGTCTGAGTACTTGAATGTTTGAACTGTAACATCTTTGATTTTTATTTTTCATTTTCTGAGAGAACATTATGTTCCTTTTACTTTCAGAGTCCTATCCATTGCAAATTGTCTCTAAGTAATAGTCTATCAAGTCAAACCCTACACACCTTACGTTTCCTTATCTCTCCTACAATCCTGATGTTTTTCATGTAAAAAATTTCAGTTACATTTGATTCTCACAACAATATAGTGATATTGTCTGTCTAGATATTTTGTTCCAATTTTAAGAAGTAAAATATTTAATGTGTTCAAATAACTAATTTATATATAAATACCTAATAGTAATTTTAGAGCCAGGATTATAACATTTAGCTACTAACTTAGAGTTTTATATACCATTATAATTTAAAAGGGTCCAATGCTCTAATGCTCCTGATACACTCATGTAACATGCATTTGTTAAAGCAAATATTTGCAAGTACTTTGGATAGTTCTGTATATCAAAATCTTCTATGGATTTTTCAGTCTGGCAAAGAGGATGAAGCATACACTAATGTTCAAATAACCATAACTCAGTGTGACAGAAGATTACGAAGAATGTTTCTAAAGTACATTGATGGAGGGTAACACTACCTTTTGTTCTGTGATGTGGGAAGCCTGGTGGAGAATTTTTATCTTCTAATTTTAACAGAGAGAATACTGATGCTTGTTTAAAAATGAAATTCAAACATAAGAATTGTTGAGTTTTAGTCAAGGATATGATAAATTAGAACGTAGGAGCTCACTTCAAGTTTCTGAAATGTAAAGTCTGCACACCATGAAGAAGAGGGTAATTCAATATTAAGCTCCTAGGAAAACTAATTATTACCTTCACATTAAAAAAATTCAGTTACTGTTTTAATATAAATTGATACCATAATACTAAATAAGTAATCTAATAAAACACATGATAACATATTCATAAAGACATTGTTATACACCTGTTAAAATGAATGACATGCTGTGTTGCTAATGATATAAATCATCTCTAAGCTCATTTTAAGTTAAAAAAACAAGGTGTAGTTCTTCATATTTGGAATTCTATATGAACCACTTGCTTATGTTTTCATGGAACTGTTAACCATAAGTAGCAAAATTTTAAATATTATTATTCTTAGAAGAAATCTAAGTCAATAAGGGGTTATTACAGGATGAAAAGATATATATTTTTATGGATAAGTTTTGCATATGGTCATTTAATGTTCTATGATATATAAGTTGTCTATTGTGATATATTATTTAGAGTAAAGTATTTTCTTCAATTTTCAATTTCTATTGAATGGATAAAATATGGTATTTTACAAACAGGATTTAGCGGCTGTAGGTTTGAATATTCATTTTTGTACTGTACATTTTTTTCTGATGATCTCAGAATGAACTTTGATTACAAACAAGAATATGTGTAGCGAGCATATTTGTCATGATTCCTTATTTTTTTTCTTCTAATAGTGGAGTGGTATAGTTGTTCACAAAGAAAATCTTCTTGACACAAATAAGATACAGTAGTATGGGATTGCATGGAAAGTCTTGATGTAGTGTCTGCTGTTATTTTACATGGCTCTTTAGAAAACTTCGGAGCTTTTACATAAAATGAAAATGTTAGTTCATGCCTTATTCTACCTACCTACTGACATGTACACTCATCTATCCATCTGTCATCTTTCTACCCATAACCTCTCTGTATGCATCTTAATTTCTGTCTCTCACTAAGTTAGGATAATTCCCTGTAGTTCCAGACCAATCACTCTCCAGACCCCTGCATTTATTCTGGTTATCTTATAACTCTCCCTATTGTTCAGTTGACTATTCCCTTTTTTGAATATATAGAAATTTCCAAATGCTTTCAGAGGATCTATCAATTATAAAAAATTAAACTCCTATTTTTTTTAAAGCACCTTGTCTTCAAATTATCAAGTTGCTTTCCACTAAAAAAATGACAGTTCCGTATCACCTAATTCTTTGGCAACAATCACAATATGTTCCCTCTAGAAAATGTTATCCATGCTTTCAGAAGAAGCACAGGAGACCAGGGATTCAGATTAATATTAAGTGATTGTACTTGTATTTCCTGTAATTTATACTGCCTATAAAACACAAGAATTAATATTTCCAGTGACTTACAATATATAAGAAACTATACCTAGAATTTATAGGCAATGGGATTTATACAGAGCAAGTGAACAGAGGATAAAGACAGTATTCCTGAAGGGCAAGACAAACTAGTCCTTCAGAGCTACAGAAGAAAAGAAGATGCTATGAGTCAGAAGAGAAATGTCACTCTTCTTAAATGAGTCAATCCAGCCAGTACTCTTTCTGCTCTGAGAAAACTTGAGAAGCCTTTTGCCTCACTACTTTTGCAAAATTAAGCACATGTGTGCATATGAATCTGAATAGATGGTACTTGCCTTTTTAGGGCTGTGACAGTTTGATTTCATTGATAACTCCAATTAAAGACTTCCATGAAATTTTTATTAAGTAATTAATTTATTTACATTTTATCTTGATTACAGCTTTCTCTCTGTTCTTTCCTACAAGTCCTTCTATTTCACCTCTCCTTTCTCTGTCCTATCTTCCCTTTCTCTGAAGAGAATAGGAAGCTTTTCATAGGTACCTACATGCCTTGGTTTACCAATTTGCAGTAGGACTAGGTGCAACTCCTTTGATTGTTGGTAGATAACGCAGTTTAGTTACGGGAAATTGATCCAAAGGCAGGCAGCTGAGTCAGAGACAGCTTCTGCACCTGTTGCTAGTGGACTCACCAAAATACCAAGCTATAGCTATGTGTATATATATATGTATATATATATGTATATATATATACCTATGCATATATATTAGGTCTATAGCATGAATGCTCTCTGGTTGACAGTTCAGTCTCTGTGAGCCCCTATGGTCCCACCCAGGTTATTTGATTCTGTAGGTTTTCTTATGATGTCCTTGACTCCTCTGGATCCTTCAATCCTTTCCCCCCATTATCCGTAAGATTCCTAAAGTACTGCCTAATGTTTGGCTCTGGGTCTCTGCATCTGCTTTCATCAACTGCTGGGTAAAGCCTTACATGACAGTTATGCTAGACTCCTGTCTGCAACTGAAGCAGAATATCATTAATACTGTCAGGACTGTGTAGAAATACTTTTATTCACCACAGATGTAATTGTCATTGTGGAAGCTTACTGTTGAACCAGCTTACCCTGTCTAGTTCTTTCTGAACTCAGCTGTTCTCACTCAAACCCTCTCCTAGCTGACAGATGCAAGCTGGTTTCTCTCAGCTTCTCACTGAATTGCCCTGCTTGACCTCAAACTAACTCTGGCAATTTATTCTAATTGTCTTGCTTCTTATTCTCTGGCTTCAACTGCCTCTGCTGACCTGCATGGAACTGCATGAACTCACTATGACCTCAACTCATTGCACTGCATTCACCGCATTCACTCCAATTAATACGACTCCCAGCTCACTAACAAATAGTCTGAACTCAACTAACTGAACAGAACTGACTCTCCATGAATTGATCTTGAACAGCCTTTTTTTCCTCAGAATTGGGTGTATACTATTTCTGGCTCATTCTGTCAAATTTCTCTAATTAGACACTTTATCTAATTATAGGTGTGTACTAATGATTCTAGTCAGATGGATTAAAAGTGTGTACTAACGGCAAGCCTGCATTCCAGCTGAATCAAACAGACCTAGAAGGTCTTTGGATGTGATCAGAGCAGCTGTGTTGCTGGATTAAAGTTCTGCTACCAGTGTGAGATCTTTTTCATGTTACAGGTTTTAGGTTTGGTCAGTCATCGTTTGGCTATTCCTTCAATTTCTGCTACAATATTATCCCTGTAGATATTGTAGGCAGGACAAACTGTGTTTCGAAGGTTTTGAGGGTGGGTTGGTGTCTTCATCCATCCAGTGGAAGTTTTGCCTGGTCACTGGAGGCAGTCATTCCAGGTTTTATATTCGCTGTTACTAATAGCCTTATCTAGAGTCACTCTTATAGATCCCTGGGAGTTTCCATTGACCTAAATTTCTAGTTTGTCCCAGAGATGCATCCTCTCCGATTTCAATTCTCTTTCCTAGTTCTCCCTCCATTCTTTCCAGATTAGAACCCTTCTTACCCCAACCCTCTGCCCTAACCTTGTTTGCCTCCTCTGTCTACCCATAATGCATTTCTCTTTCTCAAAGCGATTCAAGTTTCCTCTCTTGGGCCCTCCTTGTTGCTTAGCTTCTTTGGGTCTGTAAATGGTAGCATAGTTATCCTATTACATTATGACTAATATGCACTTGTAAGTGATTACATACCATGCTTGTTATTCTGGGTCTGGGTTACTTCGCTCAGGATGATCTTTTCATGGTGTTATTGTTTTTAATAGCTGACTGATATTCCACTCTTAAATGCATCACACTTTATTTATTTATCCTTCTGTTGAGAGAAATCTAGGTTGTTTTCAGTTTCTATTAGAAATAAAGCTGCTATGAACATAGTTGAGCAAGTGTCCTAGTGGTATAGTAGGACATCTTTGGGTATATGCTTAGCTTAGTAGTGGTATAGCTGGTTCTTGAGGTGGAATGTTTCCCAGTTTTCTGAGAAACCACCACATTGATTTCCAATGTTTGTACAAGTTTGCACTCACACCGGCAAAGGAGGAGTGTTTCTTTTGCTCCACATTCTTGCCAGCATGTGCTGTCACTTGAGGTTTTTATCTTAGTCATTCTGACAGGTGTAAGATGGAATCTTAGTCATTTTGATTTAAATTTCCCTGACTAAAAACAATGAATATTTTTTTAAGCATTTCATAGCCATTAGAGATTTCCATAGAGGAATAAATTGGGTTGTTTGGTTTGTTGTCTCATTTCTTGAGTTTTTTTATATGCTTTAGATATCAGGTTTCTCTTAGATGTAGGGTTGGTGAAGATGTTTTCCCATTCTGTAGGCTGTGGCTTTGTCCTATTGAAAAAAAGTGTCCTTTGCATTACAAATGCTTTTCAGTTTCATGAGATCCTATTTAACTAGGAAATTGTCTTCTTTGCCAATGTGTTTCAGACTATTCCACACATTTCTTCTTTCAGATTTAGTTTATCTGGTTTTATGTTGAGGTCGTTGATCCACTTGGACTTAAGTTTTGTGCAGGGTGATAGATAGGTGTATATTTGTGTTCTTCTACACACAGAAATCCAGTTAGACCAGCACATCTGTTGAAGATGCTTTCTTTTTTTCCATTTTAAAATTTTGGTTTCTTTGTAAATATCAAGTGTCCATAATTGTGTGGTTTTATTCCTTGGTCTTCAGTTTGATTCTGTTGATCAAGCTGGTTTGCTTTTATGCCAATGCCATGTATTTCAATGCACCCTTTATTACTATTGCTTGGTAATACAGCTCGAAATCAAGAATGAGGATGCCTCCAGAAGATCTTTTATTATACAGAATTGTTTCAGCTGTTGGTTTTCAATGTGAAGTTGGGTATTGTTTTTTTTCAGGTCTGTAAAGAATTGTATGGAATTTTGTTGGGAAATCTGTTGAATCTGTAGATTGCTGTTTATAAGATTGCCATTTTTTTTTGTATGTTAATCCTACCAATCCATGAGCATGGGAGATCCTTTGATTTTCTTCAACTTCTTTTTTCAAAGGCTTGGAGGTCTTTCATTTGCTTGATTAGTGTTACACCAAGGTATTTTATATTATTTATAGCTACTGTGAAGGCCATTTTGTATGAAAGAAGGCTATTGATTTCTTGAATTAATTTTTGTATCCAGCCGCTTTCCACTGAATTAATATCCTTCAATTTATAAGTAAATTGTTTCCCCTTTAGTCTTAAACAACAGTGACTTTGTGAATGCTCCTTTAAGAATGCTTAAAATGGGGACTGTTCTCTCTCTCTCTCTCCCATCTAGCGCTGGGGATTTAATACGGACATCATTCACGATAGGCAAACCATCAATCACTGAGTTGTATCCCAAGTTGTATTTAATTTTTAAATTAGGATCTCACTAAACTGTAAAGTCTGAGCTTAGAATTTCAATCCTCCTCCCTCAGCCTTTACAGTTGCTGAGGTTATAAGCTTGCCCCGGTAGATCAGGTTCAGATATTCTTCTTAGTTTTCCTTGTAACATTCTGCTCCAAAGTATAATATTTGACTCCTCAGACTTTTCAGAGGATGGCACCATAGACTTTTGACACCAGCCGTTTGAAATCTATGTAAGAGCCTCCTAAAACAGAGCTATTTGCAATTGCATGAGTAAATGTAGTGGAGATCTTCAACATTATCCAGCAAACTACAAGCACAGTTGTGAGTAATAATGAAAGTCTTCAGAACAGAGTTTAATAAAGCATATTTACCTAACTCACTTCAGATTCTAATCTCACTAGACACAATTAGACTATCAAAGCCGTATTAAAACTTTTGTATCCCCTCCCTGCCAAAGAAACTATCACCTGCTGAGCTATCCACCTAAAATATACATGTATTAACATGAATTAATATTACTGACATGAAAATATGATACAATAGAATAAATGTTTCAGATAAAAAGTACTTTATTTCTATTCTTGTAAACTAGATCTATGAGTATTTTAAATGTAGCTCATATTGCATGTAAAATGCAATATTCTTGTAAGTAGTTTATTATATTTTTCTAGTGATATAGCAAACTGTCAACAAGAAAACTAATTTTTGAATTGGTATTTTTTAGAAAAGTACATATATCATGCTCTATATGTTGTTTGCTATGTTTTTACACTTACATACATTTCCTGACCTTTGTAGGATTCTAAAGTATGTCCCCAGTACCCATTAGAGTGCGTAGTTTATGCCAGCTGCACAGTGGTTTGATGGATGGATGAATTCTCCTTATAGTAGTACCAGACACATTATGTAAGAATATATGGCATGTGGATAAATAGCTAGCACTTGTAATTGTCACAGTTTTGCTTTTTTATAAAAACAAGATTGAAAAGTACTTCCCTTGATTAATTGCGAAATACTGCTTATGCTTCACTCTTTTTTGTTGTTGTTGTTTTCACTGGTTCTTATTCCTGTTTAATGACATAAAGATGCTAATTTGTTCTAAACAAAAGTCAGTGATGCTCTGGGGAAAAACATATCAATAAGTTTTCCTGGTAAAACAGAATCATGGTCAAGTTAGCTTATATACTGCAATACAGCACCCGTACTTGTGATACAGCTTTCTGATAATTATCTAAACAAATAATAATAATTGAGATTTGGTTTAAAGATTTTCACTGTATGATTCATAGTGCCTATGTCTAGTTAAACATTTAAAAATGTTTAGGAACAGATTAATTGTCTGTTAATTCAAATTCAATGTGATATTTATATATCCAAGCAGTGTGTGGTGAAAAGCCCTAACCAGTCCTTTTTTTCTATCCCTGTATAGCAATTACAACATCCAGCAATTACTAATTACTTTCAGGTCATTTGTTTATTACTTACATACATGCATGAGAGGGAAAGAATGGTATTTGTTTTTACTTGTCTGGCTTATTTCATTTAATATAATGAGCTATAGATTCATTTTGTTACACATGGTGAGTATTTATCCTTTATGACTTGAGAATGTTCCATATTTCTTACCCATCAGTGCAAAGGACCAGCCTCAGCTAGGTCTGGGTTCCTTAGACAAGAAGTGGTTGAGAGCTATGAAGCAAATGACTCAAAGTCAAATTGTGAGTCCGAGCTGTCGGCCTATGTTTTCCTGGAGATGGCTCCCTAAACAGCTCTCTGTAGATAGCTTTAGGCTCTGTAGTGTACTTGAGAGAGATTTTTAGATTGTTCTTTGTGTGTTCAGAGAGACTGCTTCTTTTTCTTTTTTTCTTTTGAGGACTATACTAAAAATTTCTCTAGTTGAGACAGCTAGATATGAGACAGCTCTCTCTGGTTGAGACAGCTCTCTCTGCTAATATATATATATATATATATATATATATATATATATATATATATATATATATATATATAATCTTTCTGGATAGTCCATGTGTTTTCTGACCAAAGTCAGAAATGCTGCAATAAAAAGAAATTCTTAGATCTTCTAACCAAGTCAGAAATTCTGTTAGAAAAATTCTAAAAGTAATTCTTGGGTTTCCTGATAAAAATCAGAAAGCCAGAAAATATTCTAACAAAAGACGTGTTCACTCTTCACTCAGTCTTCTCTGAATAGTTGCCAGAAAACATTTTAAACGAGTTGTATTAGCTCTCCTAGTAATTCTTGGAATTTCTGATTTAGGTCAGAAATCCTGTTAGAAAATATTCTTAAAAAGCTATGAAAAATTCTAAAAGAGCTGTGTTCGCTCTCCATGGAATTTCTGACCAAAATCAGAAACTCTGTTATAAAACATTCTTGAAGAACTGTGTTCAATTCCCAGAGATCTCCAGACAGTTCAGCTTTCACTAGAAAAAGTATTTCTAAATAAAGAAGTGATACAGATGGCTTGTCTCATGTAGACCAAAAGTTCAGTTTAGTACTTAGATATCAATTCAGTCATTTATTCCATGTTCCTTCTAGACCACCACAGGAATCAGCATTCCATGACCTTAACCCTTCAACAGAGAATAGCTGGGTGGGACCTCTCCCTGGAATTATCATTCCAACCATACTTCAACCTAAATTCAATCTGTCCCAGGGTGACCTGAACTCAGGAATCTGCCTGAGTTTGTATCTGCCTCTCTTTATCTTTCTTACAAGATGGGTCATGGTATAGCTGCTTCTGTTCTTTTAGATCTATGAAGTTCCTTATACAGTTCATATTGCATCCTTATATTTTGCATAGTTGAGAAACTATATATCTTCTCACGTTTTCAGTGTTCTTTCCTACAGCCTTAAGGGCTTTCCTGAAGGGCCCGGTGTTCTACCATTTGCTGAGATATAGACATACCTAAGACTGCTGGAATCACCCTGAAGCATTTCTATTTTATCATCTAGGGATTGGAATGTGTTAAAAGTTCAGACAAACTTTAAGGTGATGATAGTAATGATTCAGATTTGCAAACTACTGTGAGTTTAATAGGCCATTAGAACATAAAAAGTGTTAGTTGAACGTGTATTTTATCATTTTTGTTTGCCTGTAGCTGCTGATGGAATTATTATTGTTTATCTGGGGGTGAGCAACTTAGAATTCACTCCTAACTGTTGCATGGGTAGTATCTTCTCTATTTATAGATTATTTCAGACTATTTAATTATTTGGTTTGATTTTGCCTTAGACATAAAGGATTTCTGCCAGAGATGAGATCTCAGAAATCTCTCAGGCATAACTATCCTCTATCACCACCAAAGACTCCGGAATGCCATTCCCAAATTCTCCAGGTCCACATGACTATGTTCAGAAAGACTACAACTGCATTGTTCTGTTAACACTAACAATTAATGTCTCTAGTTTTGTGCAAATGTGCACACTGCTACAGTACTGACCATTCACATACTTCCTATATCTAAGGATCACCTGTGTGTTTCTTGGGTAATTAGCATGAACAGAATTAATGATTGAGAATTGAATGCAAGTGTTTTCCAGAGCTAAATCTTATTTCCTATCTTATAAAAGCAATATTATTTAGAATTCGAATGTTCTGAAAGTTCAGTATGTCTTTTACTAAAAGCTTCTAAATGTCAGATCTCTGAGGAATCATAATTAGCTTACTAAATTCTAGGTTATTAATATTTTTAAGAGTTATAGAGGTTACTTTTGAATAAGGAACCTGGAGCCTAGGCAGACATGGTATAAAGTGTTGTATTGCAGTTTATCATCAGAAACATACAAAACATAATGCAAAATATAGTTCTTCACAAAAAACACTATGCCACATAAGTAAGAAAGAACCTAAAAAAAACCAAAGACTGAGATCCACAAAACTACAGGGATTGGTTTCTGGATCTCCGTAACTCCTACCCTTCTGTTTCTCTTTTCTCCTCTTTTAACCTCCTCCTCCTTTTTTTTTCTCTTCAGCAAATTACTCCTTCTCCTCTTCTTCCTCCTCTCCCTCCTCTTCTTCTATTTTCCTCCTCCCTTCTTTTCTTGTTCCTTCCTTTTCTCATTTCTTCCCTTGCCTATTCTTTTTTTCAAATATTTTTAGTAATATTAATTGAAGATTTTAATACTTATGCTGGTCAGTACATTTAATCAATGATAATACTTCTAATTACTTGACAGGGTAGATAAAGAAAAATATTAATACTTTAGAATTGAAAAATGCAAAATAAAAAATTCAGCCTCTGCTAAAAGCAAAGCCAACCTGTATGACAATGGGAGCTCAAAAATTCACTTCAAATGCTGATTCCAGAGGATGAGCATAATGCCTGTCTCTGCTTTCTTTTTGTTGAAGATAGTACAGGAGTGAATATCATTCAAAGGAGAAAATTAATACAATTGGTCTTCAGTTTTAGGTTTTCTTTTTAGTTTTTCAACTAAAATGAACCTGTTTATGGTAAAAAAAAATATAACCAATACTACATTTTCATGGATTTTAAATTACAGAACCTCATGGTCATTTGCTAATTTGTAACTGAATGCTTTCTTAAAAGAACCTAGCTGTAAACGTGAAATCCAAATGAAAAATATGGATCCTTACAGATTAGACAAATTCCAGTAATAGATTTGTTACTATTGTAACCCACAAAACAGCAACGATAGTGTTAGCTATCTAAAAGGGCTCATTATATTGTCCAAAATCATAAAAACAGTTATAATCAATGGCATGCTACAAAAACACTATTAGTGATGTTTATAGATATTTGTTTTTTAAAAAATTATTTATTATAATTAACTCACTAATAAAAGAATTACATAGCAAGTATAAGAAGCCACTCCATTGCTGCAGAAGGACTATACTCACTAAATATAAATGCATTGACATGTATACAGTTTGAGTCTGGCAAATGTCTGATCTGATTAGTACAATATTCATATATACATACATATGTAAATATGTAATGTGTGTGACAGTGTGACATATGCTGCTTATATATGTATATATTATTCACATTTATATTACTTGTATTTATATTAAGTTACTTATATTATCTGTGTATCAGTGTGAATGCATTCCTGCTATAGTCTTCTTGCTCCTAGAGGATCTGGCTTGTGAGTTTTCAGGAATTCTGTTTCCATTTCCCATTTTGTCATTGGAGCACTGCAACTACAACCATGCTTCAGTCTCTGACTCGATGTTCTTTGTGATGGATAATCAAGTCCTTACATTGTCAACTTGCCAACTAAGCTACCTCTTCAACCCCAGTAGTACCATGTTATTATTACTAGAAATTCTTGTCTGCAAGAATGACAGAGTAATACTAACAGTGTCAGGGATTGGTTCTTGCCCAAGGGATGGGTCTAAATTTAGACTAGTTGGATGGCTAATTTCCCCATCTCTGTTCCATGTTTATCCCTGCACATCTTGCAGATAGGACACATTTTGAGTTGGAGGTTTTTGTGGGTGGGTTGCTGTTCTTATTCCTTCATTGGGAGTCCTGCCTGACTACAGGAGTTGGCCACTTGAGGCTCTGTATTCACCACTGCTAAGAGTCTCAGCTACAGTACTCTTCATAGACTTTCTGTCTCAGTTCTCTAGAGATGCACCCCGTACCACTGATTTTCATTCTATCTTGTCTGCTCTTACTACATCTAATCTCTTCCCCCACCTCATCCCATTCCCCGTCCATCATCTCTCTCACCTAGATCTCTCCCTCCATTCTGTGGAAGAATCAAGCATCTTCTCCTGGGCCCTCCTTGTTATTTGACTTCTTTGGTCTGTGGATTGTAGTGTGGTAATCCTGTATTTTATGGCTAATATCTACTTACAAGTGAATACATACCATGAATGTCCTTTTGGTTCTGGGTTACCTCACTCAGGATTGTTTTCCACTTCCATCCATTTGCCTGAAAAATTCAAGATGTACTTGTTTTTAATAGTTGAGTACTATTCCATTGTGTAAATGAACCACATTTTCTGTATCCATTCTTCAGTTAAGGGACATCTGGATTGTTTCTAGTTTCTGCTATTATGAATAAAGGTGCTATGAACATAGTTGAGCACATGCTAGCATAACTGTGCTCTGAGAGACTCCACACAGCAAACCAAGGGAAATAGATGTAAAGACTCACAGCCAAACATTGGACAGAGCTTAAGGAGTCTTGTGGAAGAGTTGTGGGAGGAATTGAGGGACTGAAAGAGGATCGGGACACTACAGGAAGACCAACAAAGTCAACTAACCTGGACCTTTGGGAACTCCCAGACACTGAATCACCAACCAGTGAGAATGCAAGTTCTGCACCTAGACACCCCCCCCACCCACACACACACATATGTTACAGATGTGCAGCTTGGTCTTCATACAGGTCCTCCAACAACTGGAGAAGGAGCTGTCTCTGAATCTGTTGCCTGCTTATGGATTCCATTTTCCTAACTGGGCTGTCTTGTTTTGACTCAGTGGGAAAGGATGTGTCTAGTCCTAAAGTGACTTGATGTGTTAGGGTGAGATGATACCTGGGGACAGACTCTTCCTTCTCAGAGAAGGGGAGAAGGGGAATGGGAAGAGAATCTCTCTGACAGGGACTGGGAGGAGAGGCAGGGCTGATATTTGGATGTAAACTGAATAAATAAATTAATGAAATAAAAAGAAATTCCCACCATAGCTACAGTGAAAATAGATATGTCTGTATTCCTTTCTCAATGGCTTCAAGAAACATTGATTGTATGCTTGGAAATTTCTTTTAAGAAATATCTCTTTTGCCTGCTTTTGGGACCTTTTCCCCTCCTACTGGGTTACCTCATCCATTCTTTTTCCAACTTGATATTCCATGTTTGGATGATGTCCCTAGGAGGCCTGCACTTATCTCAAGGGAAATGGGGTGTAGTGTATCTGGGTGGAGGGATGTGTGGGAAGGGATTGAGAGAAGAGGAAGGAGTAACAGGGATAAGAATGTAATATATGAGGAAAGAATAAATAAAAAAATTCTTTAGAGATAATTTTTCATATATTTTTCTTCTGTGTTGTATTTACAATATTTTGTGGCTTTGGGTTAGAAATGGAACCTTTCTTGTCAGAATGGGACTACAGAACCTCTTTTAAGAAAAATGGCCTCTACCATGGTTGCATTACAACATTTTATCCTTTAGAGAAACTGGAAAGATGTAAAATTAACATTAATTCAATTCAATGTTTTAAAATTTGAAAAATAATCTACACATTAAGTTGTTAATTAGTATGTTTTTACTGAATTTATTTGAGAGAAAAAAAGACTTATGAAGGCATTCAAAAATAAGTAATCTGGCTTCATTATTTCTAATCAAACTTAATTTGTTTCCAGTTATCAAATTATATCAGTCCCTTTCTTCACATCAGTATCCCTCTCTCAAAGTTTTCCTCAGAAGAAATAAAACTCATCTGCAATGACCTATTTTTATTAAAATTTATGTTTCAAGTCTAAACTTTATTTTAAATATATCTTAATACTCTAGCTAGAAATATTAATCATATAGCTTTGTATTTTTATAAGTTAAAGATAATCATTATTATATCCAATAAAACGCAAAGCAAGGAAGCAGTTGGGAATGCAATAGTACTTCTCACTGTCCAAATCTTTGAAGTCATTAAAATACCTGAAAAAGGATAGCAATATCTTGGTTGATTTATAATAAATATTTACAAAAAATCATTTAAATGAAATGCAACATTACTCTGTGGATATCTAATAAAGTAAACCCAATTACAACAAAGCTCAGCACTCTTGAGAATCATGTGACACTAATGAATTTATTCATTAATCTACAAACATTGAAATATATTATGTATTTACAACCTTTTATGGGCAACAAATGAGAGCAGGAAGACTTTGCAAGAGCTTGGCTTTCTCAGAGGTGTGTGAAGCTGTGGTTTCACATTAATGTCAAATATATTTAGCTAAAAAATAGGACTATATTGAAGTGGGAACTCTCAAAGAGATATTTATTTGGCATGGATGAGTAATTAATCTAAGGGAAAAACTTATTACATATAGTTTGAGCAATTTTGGACAGATTAATTGCGTGTTTAGTTATAAATATCACACACACACATACACACACACACACACGACAAAAGTTTCAACAAGGCAATTTTCATCAAATAATATAAATAAATATGTGACCTCAATAGTGGAATATTATCTACTGAGGGTAAGCATCATAGGAATATTAGCTACTTTTATAATTTCTATGACAAATTGCTTGACAAAAGCAATTTAAGAAAGAGGGGCTTACATGGCTTATAGGTTGAAGGGATATATTTATTATAAATAAGAAGGCATGGTCCAGGAGCAGGATGTGGTGTGCAACCAAAAGTTTATTATTTCAGCATTCAGGAAGCAAATAACAAACAGATAATTGGACAGGGCTATAAGCTTTAAAGGCGACAAAAGCTTAATGAAATGAAAATGTATAAGATTCTCTTGAAATTTATAATTTCTAAATCTCAGAAGCCACTTTCTCCTGCAAGACTCTAATTCCTGAATGTTGCACAAGGGTCCCCAACAGTGTAAACGGCTAAAAAATAAGATTTCAAACATGATCTAGGAAGGACATTTCACACCTGATCTTTATGAAGAGATGCATATTTTTGCTTAAAATTTAAAATGTCTCCATGTTTTTAAAATTCAATGTATGTTTAAACTTTCTAAGAAGTCACACATCTTATAATATGTTTATTATTATATTGAAAAAGTTTTGTATGTCTTGATTTT
The DNA here is from genome assembly GCF_004785775.1 of Grammomys surdaster. Classification (NCBI taxonomy): domain Eukaryota; kingdom Metazoa; phylum Chordata; class Mammalia; order Rodentia; family Muridae; genus Grammomys; species Grammomys surdaster. The sequence goes on from NW_021604687.1 coordinate 2,615,726, forward strand.
AAAAAGTGTATATATTAATGAATGTCCATGGCCTAGAATCAAGATGGAAAATATTACTAAATTTAAGATAAGACATCTATGTTGGATGCCCTAATAAGGACATTTTATAAAATAATGAGATTTTAGTCAGCTTTATGAACAAAAATTGTGGCTAATTTTAACCAATAAACATAAGGGTTTTAGCCACAAGTAGCTAAAGCACCTGGATCATTACCCAAATTGAGATAAAATTAAATTATCTGTGTGCTTTTAGAGAAACTGTAAGGTTCTAGCGAAAGTTACACAGATTTCATCTTTCTCATATTTCCTGGCAAAAAGCACCTGTATGGTTACACAAATTGAGATAAACTTAAATTATGTATGTGCTTGTAGGGAAATAGCTAGTTTCTAGAGAAAGTTACACAGATTTTATCTCCTTTAACCACAAAGTACATTTCCTGACACTAATTTAACGAATTTTCTTACTGAAATGATTCACTAAGTTTTGTTATCTGCCTCTTCTTCATTACTGAACTTCTCAACACAAATTTCTAGCAGTTAGGCTTTCTTCTTACAAAAACATTATTTAAATAATCAGAAGAGGTGAGTAAAGAGTGCATTGAGTTTGTTTCAGTTATATAGAAAATACTGTCTTTGAAAGAGACTATACCAATTTTTCATGTTAGAGAACAATATTTGCATTTGTTTGGCAGAAAAGTTTTATTTATGTCTTCAAGCTTGTCACATGGCTTTGCTTTTATCTTTACACTCTCAGTTGATGGAAAATTACTGTGTGCAGAATATTTAAAATTGTTGATGAGAGTATAATACTAGTGAATAAGTTTATTGTGGACACACACACAGTATTAATTTTAAATTTCCTCTGTCAACTGTATTTCATTCCTCACTTTGCTATGACCTTTTAAAATATCTTCCTTTGCAAGAGGACTGGAGTCTGTACCTGTACATTATGTACTAATGTTGTGTTCTGATGATCAACTGAATAAAAAGTAAATGTACTTTATAAACTAAAGTTGTCTGATAGATTAATTAAATAAATAATAAATCAATACTTATTATGTCCCAAGATTAGATATTTGTACTAAGAAATAAAATTGCAAAATAGTGAGCACATTCCTGTAAAAATTAGGTACAAATCCAAATTCCATTAATGATGTCTCTGCAACTGTAAAAATAGTGAAATTTAGATTGACAGATTTAGTCAGAGGAAAAAGTTAAATTATTTTTTCACATAACATTTATTTTATATAAATAATTGTCAAACATCAATACTGTTAAATTTCTGAAATAGTGCTAGTGATAGATTTCTGAACGTATTTTCCCATGGTGATTCTAGATCTTGTTATATTGCCAAAGATTAATCACTACATTGTGATTGTTATTGTTTTTAATAACAAAAGAGTGTTTACTATATTCCAGAGATTGCAGTCTCTTTATCTAGTTCTTACAATTATAATGAGTTAAATAAAACACTATTTACCATTTAACAGATGGTCAGTGGGTGGGAACACAAAGAAATAGCAAAAGAACATATTTGTCAAAATGTTCCCTGAAGATGTCAACCACATGTTTTAGTTCTTTTCTTCCTTTGCTTGAGAGACTGCTTCTCCAGGATAGATGTGTACTGACATTTTGAGATTGCCACAAAGTTCTCTAGCAGTATTTGAAGACAAAACAGACAGGATAAACTGCTCAAGAAAAGAAATCATTTGGGTATTTTGAAGGCTATTCTGCAGACACATATATAGAAAAATTTAGTAGCATTTTAGAAGAAATAAAATATAATATCCAAGTTTTGTTATACAAGAACTATGACAGTCAGCTGAAGAATATCAGTAAGAAGTGATTATTCATAACCATAATAGTTCTATTACATTGAGAAAGATGAATTTATGTTGATATATTTTGTAGTAAACATAGCATTTTCTATGACTTTACTGTGTGTGTTAGATTTTGAATAAGACCATGTTACTCTTCAAGGAAGAAGAGAGCAAAGTATAAATAAATGAGAATCATAAACTATAAACAAGATTTGGAGTGAATCAAAATTGCTAAATATTATGATACTCATGGGACCTGGGTGATGTGTTAACCAGTAAGTATATGGTTACTACCAAGTGTCATAATCTGAGTTAGGTGTCTAGGACCTACATGGCAGAAAAATGTATTTAGCAGCAGCCTGGCTTGTGACGTTTATTGGTGTACCATGATTTGTATGTGTGCACATACTCAGACAAAATGAAGATATCTACACACATACATGTGCATACACACTACATATAAATGAACATAGGGTATTTTAAAAAATACAACACACTGTTTACTCTTATTTGGCAAAAAGTTTTAGAGTCAGCAGATAAATACTAAATAATTGATGTAAGGTTTTCTTAGCCAAGGGCTAGTCAGGAAATAGAAACCCAGAAAATGATTTTCATGAACCAAGATCACTGTGTACCATGCTATACCCTCTCCACAATGTCATTATAGACACATTGGAAACAGGCAACTGTATACCATTTGGATGTGAAAAGAACAAAATAAAGCATAAAAAGAAACTAAAAATATTCAATGTACTAAATATTTAAAGTTTAACATGTTATTTTTATCATGCATTCATTTTGTTTATTTTTGTGTCTTTGAACATGTGTCTGGGTGCAAGTTATGTGAGTGGGTTCTCATGTATGTGAGTGTAGTTGCATATAAGTGCATGGGATTGTCGGTGCCATGGGCCATTTGGTCATTCTTATCTGTATGCATCCTTCTCCAGAAGTCATCCACCTGTAATTATGAACAGTCTCTCACTTGGACATGGGACTCATCTATTCACCAGTGAAATGTATGATTTTCCTCTTTCCTTCTCCATATATTATGATTACAAATGTGTGTAAACTCTTTTTTTTTTCTCTTGGGGTGCTGACCTGAAGCTCAAGAAGCACTTAATTATTCAAAATATTTACACAACACAAAAATGAGTTTGTATTTGTTTGTTTGTTTACTTAGTATGTGCATGTGTGCATGCATGAACAAGTTTTTGCCCTTACGTGGCAAGAATCTTTACATCACTATAGCCATGCAACAAGTGAAATATTAATGATTGTGACAGAATACATATAATTATTTGACAGAAAATTAATGTGTTTTCATGAAATATGTACATGATTTGCTACCTGATTACAACAGATCTTAAGAACAAAGCTAGCTATTACAAAAGGTCTGTTTCACTTTATGAATTAATTATGAATATTATGAATATGTACACCAAACATACAAACAGGCCACTAATTTCAGTTGAATTTTTAATCATTTCAAATGATCTTCAAATTGCATTTAATAATTAATCCAAAATGTGTTTTAATAATACTTTCATCAAAATATTGTACAGCTTTCCTTCTTTTATTGACTTATTGTCTCTTTGTCTTTTGTTCTTTTTGTTCCCTTTAGTCAGTCTCCTACCTATCACCTTACAACTGTGTTTGATACTACAAAACATTTTGGTCATGTGAAGTGTAAAACATGACAATTACATTCTGGAATGAGAATTGTTGAAAATAAATAAATAAATAAATAAATAAATGGTATTAAATAAAGGCTATAATTCATGAAATAGGGTGGGAGACTTCTCAATGAAAATAGTTTGATTTCCTTGCTATCTTTTATATATTTGCTGTATTTGAGAGTATTTAGAAGCAAATGCTTTTGGAATTAAATGTGCATTAAATTGAAATTAGTTATGGTTATACATTCTAAGTGAGCACAAATATATATATTATTTTGAATCTAGAGAATCCTTATTTTGCAAGTATAAACCAGAGAGAGTAATTTTAGACTATGGCCTATTCTATTCTTCACTTTGGGTTTATGACTTCTTACTTGGTATGGAATTAAAAAAATTATGAATGTTTTTTCATTAACTAATTAATCTGACCAGCCGTAAAATTCCTGACCTTAATTGTTTCATCCTCCAGATTAGATATGTAAAGTAGTTACAATTGTCTCAAGTCATTGTGTGATCATTGGTTGTGACATGAAATAAGGGAGGGTTGCTGGCCATGAGTAATGATCAAGCCCTGAAAATGACATGGATGAAGAATAGAAGGGCCATGGCCCTGACTCCTGAACAGCAGAAGCACATTCACCTTTCTGCCTTCATATCATTTGTTTATATCTTACTAGAAGACCTCCACCCGGCCCCATGGTGACTTTGTTTTTGTTCAACAAAGCACAACACATTGTGAAAAACTCAACTCAGAAAATTAAATTCCCTAGATGAACTTCTAATCACCCATTGGATTTCCCCTTTCCTTGTTTCATTCAACCATTAGGCAAAGGGTGACTAGTCTCTCATAACCCTTTTTTCTCACTCCTGTCAGGGTCTCACCATATAAGATATGTTTCTCCCATTGAATGGCTCACCTAGTTTTATATTTTCATAGATGGGATCTCATTCTATTTTCATATTGACTTGCAGTACATTTTGTCCATTTATAAGAAGTAAGAAAATAGATACAATAGTAATTTTTAAAGTTCACAGTGTGGTAGAGACAATTTTGTTTTTAATTTTAGGTGTTAACTAATTTCAAAGTCATTCCAACATACCATGTCATTTGCAAAGTTTCAAAAGCAGATGCTATGACATATAAACTGCCTGAAGGTTAACTTAACTCTCAGCTTCCACTCTTGGAAGTAACTTCTGTCACAGTTCGTATGCGATATTCTATCTTTCTCTAGAACCTTTCAAATTTGATTTACTCAACAAAATCCACCCTTCTTTATTGTTTTTAAGGTATAGCTTTTTTTATTCATCCTGTATTTTAAGTACTTCACTTGAGTTTTAAAATAAATTACAACATAGGATAAACATCCTTTCACATCCAGATGATCCACTTTTACACATAAGTCCCTTGCTGGTCCAGCAATCTTCCATTCTCTGACTGCACCCTTCCTCCATGATTGTATCTATTTTGCATCTTTATATGTTAATTGACCTTTCTCAGAGTATCATTCCAGGTCAGGTCTTCAACATCTGACTCACTTTTTTCCTTTTCCCATTATCTCTTACTGTTCTCCACAGCAGTATACACATTATGTCTGTGTTCATCTAAGCTACTGAGCTCAAAATTCTGTTCCAGCCATAGGGCAAAAACAGCTACACATTAGCAATTTTACAAAGTTCAAAGTTCTAGCTAGAATTTATACACACAGTCAACTATTCCTTCTCAGAGCAGTAAAAATATTTATTTTTTGTCCTCATGCCAGTACTCCATGAACATTTACACAAAAGTAGGTGCACCAGTGCAAAGCCCTCATAACTCGGAGGAGAATTTCTAGAATTTTATTTCCATTATACTGAAAACTAAAACTTTTCAGTTTTACCTATCAATACTTTCTAGATTTTTGGCTCAAAGAGACTCATCAGGAAAAGAAAGTTGATATCCTTGCCAGAAAACTTGCCTATTAGTTTCATAAAAGCCACTTGATTATCCTCCACCTGATACATTCATCTGTAGATAATCTAACTCTAGTGCTTTAGTGAGTCTTCTATAATGCAAAGCTGGGCCAAGGTGCAAAGCATTTATATAAATAATAAAAATATTTCATTAAAATATTGAACAAAATATTTTCTTTATACCATTGGCCAGAATATATTGGTATTAAATTAAAATATTTTTATTATGATGTTGTGATATCCCAGCTAAGAGGTATATGAACAAATATCATTGATCATATTTTGTATTTAATTAGGCTTAATAAAATAAATAAACAATAAAGTTTTATTGTCCAGAATAATTAATTTTAAGCAATCAATCAAAGGCTTAAAGTAGCTGCCTTTCTAATTGATGTATTGGCATAATTATTTATAATGCAAGATCCTCATCTAAGACATTATGGTCAATGACACACTTCAGCTTTAGTGACCTAATTTAGGTGCAGTGGACAGCCCATTTCCCAGCACATCCTTTGTATCTCTGGCACGAAAGGAGAAGCTGTCAGAGCTTCCTTCTTTACATAACATATCAATCAGTGTATTTAGAAAAATAAAGACACATTGTGTTTAATAAATAAATTTCACTATCATTTTAAAATAGGTATATTAGGAGCCCATCTTAGGTAACCTAGCATCAAGGAGTGGATGTCGCATTACGGTTGGAGAAAGAATAAAGAAGTAATCTCAGGCAGGAATCTGACATTAGGCTAGAACAAAGAAGTACTTTCAGACAGGAATCTAAATTTTAGGCTAGAACAAGAAAGTAGGCTTCAGACATGAAAATGACTTTGGGCTAGGACAGGGAAGTTGGCTCAGATATTTTGGTCATCCTGATAAGCCCTTAGAAACAGTGATCACTGGAATGTTCATGAAATTTTGTTTATTGCCTTGTTTGTTCTTTGACTATTGTGTTTATTGTCTTGCTTTTTCCTTGACTATTTGCATCTATTGTATTTATAGAACTGACCTTAATACTTGCATGTAATTAAAATGGTATAAAAGTAAAAAGGAGGAGGGGGTATGGGATAGGGAGGTTCTAGGGAGGGGAAATGGGAAAAGGGGATGACATCTGAAATGTAAATAAATAAAATATCCAGTAAAAAAAAAAAAGACAGACCCTGATATGTGTGAAACTTGAAATACAAATTACTATGTTTCACTTGGAGGCCAGGGAGACTCTAACAAGCCTAATCAACCTTTACTCCAATTTTAAAAAATGTTTTATTGCTTTATGATTATGAGAAACAGAGTAAAACTGGCCATTGGGAATAACAAAACTGAATAATATATAAAACCATACTCAATAAAATGTAAGGCAAAGAAAGATAGATATTGTGTGACCATTCTCCTACTTTATTATACACAAAGATCCTAACTTGTTGTAGACTATGACAATAATTATATTACTGCAAATAGTAAGCACAGAGAAAATGAAATGAAATATCAGAATCTGAGTCACACTCAGATCAGGGCACACTGAATAATTTAGGTCATTAAAAAAATTAAGATACATAAAGGAGAATCATGAATGAATACTTCCTTGGTATTAGGCACATTTTTTATTTAAAACATATTAAATGCCTATTTTAAAAAAGGCACAATATAATCTGCTAAGGAAAAAAATTACATGATGTCTTTAAGAAAAGTAATCTCTTCGGTAGCGTTCTTCATAGCACCAATTCTATATCATCATACTCAGATACTGCAAGTTGTAAAACATAATCTGTTTCATAACTTTGTTTGGTTTTAATGAGAACATTTTTCTTTATCTCAAACAATTATGTGCTTCTCTTTGTTCTCTTTTCACTTCCCTCCCCAAATACACTATGATGGAGATTTTAAAATAAAGTCATAAACGTATCTTGGTATAGTTTACTTTCCTGTTTTAGTGACAAATATTCTGAAAAAGGTAATTATGGGAGTAAAAACTAATTTTATATTGGCGATGTCATGGCAGTAGAAGCTTGAGGGAGCTGGAAACTTTGCATTTGTAATCAGGAACAGAGAGGAAGTAATGCACCCATGCTAGCACTCAGATTGCTTTCTTCTTTTCCTTTAATCCAATGAAGCCTAGCCCATGAAATGATGTTATACATATTCAAAATGGGTCTGCCATATCAATTATCCCAATTGGAAAATTCCTCTTATGCATTTTCACTGGCCAATCACATCCTCCTTGCAGATGATTCTATATTGTGTCAAGTGGATAATCAAAACTAGCCAGTCATCTATTCCAAGTGGGAGAATTCAGTCATAATTAAAATCGCCTTTGAATAGGTGAATCTCACAAGCAGAATTATAAGAAGGCATTTAATCTCTATCACAGGTAAAGAAAGCAAAACACAAATGTTAGACACTATGTCCAGGAATGTCAGTCCTTGAATTCAAGCTCAAGTCTTTCCACCTCTAATGTTTGTATTACTTAACTCCATGGTCTATTCCCACATGATTTCCCCATTTAGCATCATTTATTCATTTTCACAAGACTATAAAAAAACTTTAAGCTTTTGATTTACTACAGATTGCCAGCATTTGATTATTATTCAAAATGATGGGTAGCTTGGTTGGAACCTATTGTTTCCTCCAGTTAAAAGACTTAGTATGCCACAAATTTGTTTGTTAACAGCTTTCCTAGGTACCGCGCTAGCTCGAAAGTCAGTTTGTGAAAGCATCTTTGTGACTCAAAGAAGTAGAAAAATAGGATTACAGAAGCAGTTAGCCAATATATTGTCAGTCCAGTGAGCTGACCACAGAAAACTTGACCACGTTGCTTTAACTCAGGACTGTGCAGTTGATGGAATGGCCTCGTTCTTGGTGAGATTTTCTTTATTTTTCTTCCATAACATTTTGTTTCTGTTCATGATTGTGAAGGAAACAGAAAATCCATAGTCTATCATGACTGAATAGTGTTGGAATGAGCCAGAACTGATGTTGCCATGGTTCTGTGCCTAGGTCATATAAATTAAATTATGTTAATGACTGTTATGAGGCAATATAATTGAGTGATAATTGCCATGATACTTTATTGTGGTTTTTATTTCTCTATCCAAATAGTATGGTAGTTGGAAGCTCTGACTACCAACCTCCATAATCGTCCCAAATTCTCCCCATCACTACATTCCATCATGTTCTACATTCTCACTGCAGATCCATATTGTTTCTGAAATCATGGAAAATTTTAGCTTAATAATTCTGTCCCAAATGAGCATGCTCTATAATTTCTACAGAGGAAAGGGTGCAAAAGTGGTGAGTATATTTTTAATACTGGTCTTTTGCTTAAAATATCTTTTGATGCTGTAAATATGTGATTAGAATTCTAAAATATGGTTTTACACTTAATTTCTGAAGCTTGCCACATGACATTAGCAGAGGATTTTCACTGCTTTTCTGTAAAGCAGACTCAGAATTGTCTACCTCACATGGTTATTGGGAGACATAAATTAAAAGTCATAGGTTAACAATTGTTAATGCTTTTGATTGCCTCCCCATCCATAAATGACAGACAGGTACATATGCCTTTCTACATGCTGAGATTTTGCAGTGATGAGGTTATAAAGCACATCCTAAGGCTGCTACAGCTGTATCACATAAAACACACCTCAAAAGGTGCCTGCAGATCTATGACACTTCTTCCAGGCAGAGCATCATAGATCATTTAATAATATGAATTGTTGAGCTAAACGTCATTTCTCTTGTTTTATAGTAGGAAAATCTTCAGATGGTTTCAGATTGAAAATGATCCTTTTTCTGCTCTTAGGGGAGAACAAAGGATGAAATGGAATATTTTATAGATTGAATTTTTCTACCCAGCAAGCCTAAACAGTATGAGATAATAAAAAGAAATAGCCTAATAAAATTGAAACCTAAAAAAAAAAGCATTCTCTACCACAAAGTAATAAGGATGAGCATACAAATGGATTGTTCTTTTTAAAATTAATTTTATACTATTTATCTATTTGTTTTAGAATTTCACAGATCTGTAAAGTATATTTTGATCCTGTATACCTTAGTGCCCTGCATCTTTATCCTATCTTTATAGCACTTTCTTCTTTAAAGTGGCCTGTAAACACAATGGGAGTAACACCATCTGTTGGAGCATAGGCAACCTACCAGCAGCCACAGGACCAAAAACTAACTCCCCTTCCCCAACAGACACCACCTGCCAGTAACACTCAGAATTTGAATCTCTTGAGCTCTTAACCCATTTATGCTAAAATGTTGGCTGATTTTCTCTTGTGTATATGGCCACCACTGTTGTAAGAGTGTGACACTTTAGTCATATCCTGAAGAAATTAATTTCATCAGTCTTCATGAAATATCCTTCTCTGATGAAGAGTGAAAGCAACTTTAATTTATTAGTTTTAGAATGAATATACAGAAAGGAGTTTAATGCTATATTTGTTTAGCAAAATAATAGTAGTAGGTTCTTCCACAGGATGTATGACCTTTGCAACCACAGGAAGTAAGTCTACCTGACTCCTTATGTGGAGTCAGCCTAAACCTCATTTAGAAAGCCATTGATTATCCTTGTAGCATTTATAGCATCAATACACAAAATTACACAAATGTGCATCTTTTCAGTCTGGTCCTTACTGTAGCTCATAGAGTTCAGAAATTGGAATGGGGTAGACTTTTGATGATTTTTCTCTCCCCTCAGTCTGTAAAGCAACTTAAAACACTGTAGTAGCTACTCAGCAGTGCTAAAGATCATTAAAATAATTACTTCTCCAAGTCTTGTGTCTTAAGTGTATGGTGTATTCAGCAATAGAATCTTGTCATCAAGGGATAGTGGGAGAGAAATGTCAGTAGCTTATAATGATTTAGGACATCTGGAACCCCTGACTTAAAGCTGAATGTAATATCTCACACCTGGCACTTGGATTTCTTTTGCCGGACAACCTATGGATTCTGAAAATAACACTGACCTTTGTAGAGGTAATGGTAATTAAACTATTTTTAAAGTGTCTTTTAAAAAAAGCTTATAAAATACTATATTCCCATGAATTTTTCCTCAATCTCTTCAGGGTTAGTTATCTCTCCCCCTACCAAATCTGCTCTAGGTACCTCCCTATCCTTTTCCACATAAACCTTTCCATTTATGGCACAGTGGGTCTTTGATATGATACAGTGAGAGTTTTTCCTGCGATTTTTCTTCTATCAGTGCAATAATAATAATAACAAAAAGACCCTGGAATAGTCCACAGTGTCAGGATTCTATCAAAAACTTCAGCTATACTCAAAACTCCATGTAGTCCAAAAGAAAGAAAGAAAGAACAGAATGAAGGAAGATAGAAATAGAAGAAAGTAGGCAGGCAGAAAGAAAAAAAGACAAAAGGAAACACACATACACACACACACACAGAGAGAGAGAGAGAGAGAGAGAGAGAGAGAGAGAGAGAGAGAGAGAGAGAGAGAAGAAAAAAGGGTGTCAGTTTTAAGAAGTCTAAGTACTAAATATGTGATCTTAACAGAGAAAAAGAAATATAATAGTGAAAAAATAGTGAAAATTAAGGAAATCTAAGTAAAGCATGAGCTTCAGTTCATAATAATATATCAACATTAGTTCATGATTTGTAAAGATGTACAAAATTAAAGTTAGTTGCTGATACCAGGAGAGATTCAATTAATACAGACTCTACTATCTTCACAATAATATTGTAAAAAACTACTTCAAAATATAAAATTTATATGAAAGACATAGTCCTACATTATAAATTAGAAAGTTGAGGCAGAAAGAGTAGTATTCCATTTATTATATATTATGAGTCTACTATTTGCTGATCATGGACACTCAACTGAAATAGTAGAAATGAGGAGTGAGTAAGGGAATGGATGTGGTATAAAGAAAAGAAAAATGATGTTGCTAGTGAACCTACTAATCTGAACTTTGATGTGGAATGTTGGATCATTTTTCCTTTTTCTTTTGTAGGAATGAAAAAAACCAAACTTTTTTGTTTTGTTTTTAGCTTTTCTTCTTAATCTTCTTTCTTTCACAACAGCAAGTGAATATTGAAAAAAAAAACATTCAGTGATCACTCCATTTTGAATACAGCAATTCTAAGAGAAAGTGTCATTTTATTAAACACCTAAGGTTTGACACCAGAAAGAGCTGGACTGGGATACCATGCCTACTGTGTGTATGTTTGTTGGGTTAACCATTCATCATAATGCTGTTCTTGTAAGTGGGAATTTTCATTCTTCTCATGGAAAACTATAAAAAGAATTAATAATGTGGATCCAACACTGAGAACAGGGTAGATACCTGGGGAATTTAAGAGCCATATTATGCATGTGGAACAAAAACAGTAGAAAGTGGAAAGAGAAAATATGCTGAAGGTTAGCTTTTAATATCGGCATGCTTTTCTGGGTTTTATTGTAATTTTATTTTGTTCTATAAGCTGAACCCATGAACAACATTCTCAGTAGAGTTTGCTTTGTAGGAAGCCAATAAAATTAACAGATGGTTCCACTTATCTTTTATTCATCGAACACGGTTTACAGACTACACTAATAGTTAAATTTAGAATCCCAGCAGTTCAGCTTTGATGGTCTGAAGACCAGAACAGAACAAGGAAATGCTAATACATTCTTTATTTTCAACAGATTTAAAACACATACAGCCATGTGTGGTGGCATACACATGTAATCCTAAGACTTGAGAGGTACAGCAGGAGAGTGAAAGTTAAAAGTCTTACATGTCTACCTACTGAGTTTGAGTCCAGCCAGGGTTATGTGAAATTCGATTTTAAAGAGAAGACTTATCAGCCAAGCAAACAAAACACCATACTACCCTGCCACATACACTCAGTCTATACATTACCTCCAGTAGAAACAGAATGCTTAAGTGAAATGGAACTGAGAGTTCACTGAGTTTATTGTTAGACACATCTCTGTGCACACTTATAAGAGAAAATTAAAGATTTTTTTTGCCTCTAAACAGATTTCTTTAAAAAAAAAAATTGACCTTGACTCTGAATTTCACACCATGCTCCCCAATCCCACTCTTCTTCCTGTTCTTTGATATCCATCCTCAGGAGGCCGTTGAAATCTCCCCAACAAAATAAAATAAAACAAAAAACAAAAAAGTAAGCAAGCAAGCAAACAAACAAACAAAAACATCAGCCCCAAAACTCATCCTGTTGTGGAATCTGCAGTGTGTTACATAGTTTACACTTTGGTCCAAACATCTTTGCTTGCAAATATTCTTGCAATAAGTCATTGTCATTGGAGGTCTCTGGCTTTTCCTGCAGTAGAAATCCTAGATCATCACTGGGACTCCACTTGGATATCTGTTGTTGCCTTGCAACATGCACTGGGCAGATTTACAGATCATGAGAGAAGACATGCCTGCAGCAGGAGCCACTACAATGTGTACATATGTGTAAAGATATGGGAGAGAAAGAAAAGCTGAAAGGTTTGAACACTATGAAAATACGAGGAACTAGAGACACAAGGATGGGGAGAGACAGCCTGATGTGAGTAGCCTTCCCTGTCAACTGAGGCTATAATGAAGCCCCAGCCCACGCTGTCCCTAAGGGCCATGTCTGGGTCTATGGCAATGCAGCAGCAAGTGTCTGTGGCCCATATTACCGTCACAGGTAATATACTGGTCTGTGTTATGGCCTGGGATCATGCTGATGTCCAAGGCTTGTTCACAAATGGCCTTAGCTCTCACTAACCAGGCACCTCGCCTGGGTAGCACAATAGAGCTGGTCCTTGGTGATACAGGAAAGCCTGCCCTGAGGGTATGATTATGAGGTAGCTAGCCCCACCACTTATCTGCAGTGAGATGCAGGAGAGATGCTCAAGCCTCCTTACTCCTAAGCATGCTTCTGCAGCTTTTAATAGACTACATAGTTATGTGAAACTGTCATTTCAACACTGAAAAATTTAAAAATGAAGATATCAAATCTGAAAAACACTGCAGATGTTCTACCCTGCAGTGTCAAACATTCAACCATGACTCAATTTTATCTAAAAAGTAAACAAGCAAATCCTTTTCATTACAAAGCAAATTTGCTTTCACCTTTTGCCTAAGAGTATAAGCATGTATCCAAATGATTTTTATTTTCTTAAATATTCAGAACGTGTTTTAAAATTTATCTTTATGTGTTTGGGCATTTTGCCTACATGTATATCTTTACATGAGTGTCTACTGCCTGCTGAGGCCAGAAGACTGTACTGGGTCCCCTGGGAATGGAGTTAAATACAGCTGTGTGCTGCATATGGGTATAGGAGTTGAACTCAAATCCATTCACAACATAATGATTATTTCACCTTAAGGCAATTACAATTGAGGGTAACTAATTGAACATAGCTGACTGTGCTGAATCTAATGAAACCTGGGCTTTGTAGTATAACCCTGTAACCCTTACATTATACCTCATAAACACCTTCAATTTGACAAATCAGCTTGCTGTAGCCCTTTGATTTTTCCCTGTGTAGAAATCATTCATAAGGAGAAGCTTCTCAGGTGTTGGTTTGTAGCAGGCTTTTCAACTTTTGACTGCAGTTGAGGATGGTATTAGGTAGACATAGCAGGAAGCTTGTAGGGTTACTGTAGGTAGCAAGACAACTAAGTTGTTTTATAAATATTGAAACTCCCATGTTGGCCTGAGAGAGAGCTGCTTCAACCTCTGTGCACTCACAACTCTGCTTTGTCTGAGAAAAACTTTACTTTGTTATAAAAAATATACCCAAGAATATGTATTTATATAAATCAAATATTTACTGATAGAAAAAATTGCTTAAAAATTTGTAGGAAGGGACTTGAAGAGGGGAACTGGAGAGATAGATGGCTTAGCAGTTAATATTACTTGATGCTCTTCCAGAATACTTTTTAAAAAATATTTTTGATAATGACAGCCTTGAGAATTGTACCTGTAGTAGTTTATCTTTCTACATACAATTTAACGTATATTCATTATACATCCCATGGAAAGTTTACCTGTGAATAAATACATATTTTTCTTGGGAAAACTAAGCTTAAACTATATGTATTTTTTTTTTGGTGTTTGAGACTACAATAATTACATTATATCTTCCCTTCAAGTCCTCCAATGTATTTTTCCTTTATCTCTTTCATATTCATGGCCTATTTTTCATTAATTGTTGTTACCTGTATGTATATTTTTAGGGCTGACCATTTGGTACTGGATAGCTAGTTGGTATGCTCTTCCCTAGGGAAGACTGTTTCTTCTGCTTTCAGTGTTCCTCAGTTGCCTGTAGTTCTTTGTGTGGGGTTGAGGCTTCATAGGCTTTCTCCCACTTTTTTTGGCATTCCTATTGGTTTAGTTTCTTTTAGCAAACAATCTTTTGATTTCTAAAAACACCTGAAGACAATGTTACCATTTAACCCTTAGAGTGGTAGAATGTGATATGCATATCACCAACCTCTGACATCAACATGGGTATGTCAACTGATTATACCTTGATGCATAGAAAGAGTGATGCTGTATTTAATCTGAATATTTATTAAAAAAATTCTCTCAAGTTCTGCACATACTAGTTTCCGCTCTCTCAAATAACAAAAGATAGTATAATTTTATTTTCAGAAAATTTTAAGTGATGATGAAATAACACACACACACACACACACACACACACACACACACACACACATATTGATCAGTGAACATAACTTCAAAATGTAGAAAGCTTAATATTAGCCTCTTTTAAAAAGATAACTATTAAAATCTGCATGTAATAGTATTTAAAGTTCTTGTACAAAGTAATAGCAAAATAAAAATTTTGTTTGGAACAAATCATATGAAATATATTTCCCTTCAAAATTTGTAAGTATTTAATATATGTATATGAAACATATATACACATAATTTTACAACATAATGTATCTTATTTGTAAATAAGTACATAATAACATATAACATCAAATTTAAGACATTGTTTCATATAGGTATACTGATACTTAGTTAAGCGATGTTCTTTTTAATCTCAACTCCTAAGAAGCTCAATGATACATTTTTTTAAATAGAAAAAGTTTCCCCTAGATCTTTGCTATATTTGGATGATTTTCCTTCTTTCTGGATGTTTTATTGGTGCTGAGGATGAAAATCAAGTCCTTGCATGTGACATTTGAGTCCTATCCTTCTGTGATGTGCTATAGCTACAGGCTCCTCTGCCCCCAATTAGATTTGACTATTTCAACTTCACAAATTTAGTCTATTATAAACCACAACTTGTGATCAATAATAGATACTATCTTATAGAGGAAATGGATGGAAGATCTATTCCAATCAGTAATCAGGTGTAGCTATTTTAATATCTGACAAGGTTTATTTCAAATCAAATTTAAAGAGATGATG
Organism: Grammomys surdaster; assembly: GCF_004785775.1. Lineage (NCBI taxonomy): Eukaryota > Metazoa > Chordata > Mammalia > Rodentia > Muridae > Grammomys > Grammomys surdaster. Next base: position 2,631,536 of record NW_021604687.1, read on the forward strand.
ACAGACTCTCCATATCCTTTAATGGAAAAGTCTACCATCATACTACTCTAATTCTAAGCATATAAGTGCCATAGAGGCAAACAATTTTATACAAGGTTCATTATCACAAACAGCTGGAGCTCAGATGTCTTCTGTATCAAGTGAGAAGCAAAAACCATGTGTAGGGGTGGCTCTGATGTTAAGGTCCTGTTTCCAAACTGGTTTTTGATCTATCAGTAAACAAAGCCAGGGACCAATTACTGGACAGAAGGGATAGACAGGACTTCCGGCAAGAGAGATAGAGAGAGACAAGAAAGGAGAAGGAGTTTGCTGGGCTTTAGAGAAAGGAGAGCCAAGCAGCTATGTGAGATTTCTGGAGCAGCAGTGGGCTGTGGCTGCTCCTGTAGGCGGATGGTCAGCGATGTTTAGCAGGGACTAGATTCAACTGACCAGCTAAGGTTAGGGCAGGTGGGAGGTGTGGAGCTAAGAGTAATGATAAGGGCACAGTTTTACAGATGGGAGATAGTAGTACCCAGCTATTGTGCACAGAAGGCAAGTTGAAAATGAACAACTCTGTGTGTGTGTGTGTGTGTGTGTGTGTGTGTGTGTTTTATACATTGATTCAAGGGAAGCTGGGCAGCAGCTGGTAGCGTGGCCCATTCCCAGAACTAAGGCAGGGTAGTGAAATGCTACATGCGTTAGGCATGAGGTTAAAAATCATACCACTTGAGTCGAACTGTTAGCTAACAAGATTGCTAAAGATGTGAATAGCAGGGCACGCCTAGTGTCCTTCTGTATCGTATGATATCACTCTTAGAGGTTCAAGGAAAGACATTGAAACTATTTTTTAATTAAATAACTTTTATGCATCAACGAAAACTTTTCATTTCTAATGAAAAGTTTTAAATACACTACCCAAAGTACTTGCATAACTAAATGTTATTTAGTACTGTCTTGGCTCTTAAAATACACAGAGGTAAAAATATTTCTCTGTGTGTAGCTTCAGGAAAAATAAGAACTAACATAGACCTAATGAAGAATGAGACCCGAATATATCCTCAAATGGATATATTCATGTCCAGAATAATTTCTGTTTTACATGAGTAAGTAACTCAATTACCTAAGGAATATGCCTTTCCTTTCAAAACCCTGTTTTGTTAACAGAACAGATTCCTATTGATTTCTTCTCAGTCACTATCTCTGAGTGGAAGATAAAAGTATAATGAAGTATACTGCTTACATATTTTCTGAGAATTATAGCATGAACTATCTCACACAAGAAGGATGCAGAAGTTATATTTTCCTATAACTTTTAAGTCGTGATACTAGGTTTGACATATTCAGACATAGTTTGAACATCATTTAATATAATAAATCTGTAAAATTTTATTATAGATAATAAAATATGTAGTCATCTCACTAATAATTAGGAATCTAGACATGTTAAGTAACCAGTTCAAATAAATAGTAAGTTGGGAGTGTTACAAAAGCTCAGACTGTTGACAGCTAGTGTTTCAGTTTTCCATGATTTTCTGTGCTTCATGTGATTAGCCGTCGTTTTATTTTAACATTAATAAATACTAACTTTGCTCCTTAGGGTTCTAACTACCCTTAGATGTAGACATGATGGACTAAAAAATCAATGCAAGCTTCTTGAGCACCTATAAGAGACATGGGCACTCTGGTCACACACACCAGGCAGAGCAATGTAAGATCATGTAATGGGATGGGGGGAGATATATAACTAGTAAACATAAAATGCCAGTTAAAGAAAATATAGAAAGAAATGTAGTTTAGTCTACCAAAATAAATAATATACCTAGTATCCTCTTAGCCAAGTTCAATTCAACTCAGCAAGGTTTCCCATGACTTTGTGAAGTGCTGGCACCAATTGCCAGTAATAAATTCTTTTGCTATTTTCTTTTCTTGAGTAACATATTTTTTCATTAGGAATAGAGATTGAGCAACAATTATGAAAACACATATATGTTTTGTGCACTTCTTCATATCCATTATCATAAAACTTCTACATGCAAGAGCACATGTGTAATGTATGTACATATGCTCATGTGTATTCTAGGTAAATATGCTAATAAACAATTTAAGAAGTCAGGCTTTGAAAATGTAAGTCATAGTCTTATGAGAAGTAGGACGAAAATTCATAAACTTTGCAAATTCATTTCAGTTGCAGCTTTCATCTAAGCAGGTCACACAAATAAATATTGCCTAATTTCTAATTGCAAGGAATTTGCCCTCTACTCATTAAGCAAAAGTGCATACATGATTAACTTTTATAATAACCTAGCAGATGATTATAAAAGGTCAGGGTGTGGTAAGAGCTGTGACACTAATGGATAAGGATTTATAGAAGGAGGAATATTAGATTATGGGTAGGCTGTAAGCACCACTTCTTAGTTGTTAATGACATTTGATGATTTCTCCTAAAAAGGATACCGATACCAGCAATACAGGGAGCAGTGTTCATAGTTCACAGCAGCTAGAATGGAAGATCTTCATCTGAAGGTGTTTGGGGGTAAGAATTCTCCCATGGAGCCAATCTTTCACAGTATTTTAGAATACTTTGAATTCATATGGATTACATTGGAAGCTGGCATTTTATTTTTATGTATGTTCTTTGTTTTAGGAAGATTCCACCCAAAATATGATATACATAAAGTCTATGCATAGCTTCATAGTTCAGTGTTTTTAATGAATTGATTTACTTACTGGGTTACTGTGTGGTGTATGCTCCTATCTGAGCAAAAACATACCCAGGGCAGAAGAGGTTGTGTAGCCTAGGCTATCATACTCCATCTTATTCCTTTGACATAGGATCATTCCTTGAGTCTGAAGCTAGGCTGGTAGCAAGCCCCAGGGATTCTTCTATATCTTCCTGTTGTAGAGTAAGGATTACAGGGTTGTACTCATGCTTTTTGATGTAGATGTTGGGAATCTTATCACAGACCCTCAGAATTGTTTTTCAAGTGTTCTTGTTCACTGAGCCATCACTCCAGATCCAGTGAAGCTTTCTTATTTTTTATTGGATATTTTATTTATTTACATTTCAGATGCCTTCTCCTTTCCCCATTTCCCCTCTCTAGAAACCCCCTTTCCCATCCCCTTCCTCTTTTTGCTTTTATACCATTTTGATTACATGAAAGTATCAAGGTTAGTTCTAGGTTGAGGAACTAGCAAAACAATAGATGCAAATAGTCAAGGAACAAACAAGACAATAAACACAAATATTCAAAGAACAAGCAAGGCAATAAACAAAGTTCCATGAACACTCCTGTGATCACTTTCTAAGGGCTTATAAAAAAGGAGAGAGGTGGAGAGCTTTCAGGGCTGCTTGGCAGGAATGTGACATGGGCCAAGAACAAGGAAATGGGCTGCTTGGAAAGAATCTGACATTAGGCTAAAACAAAGAAGTAGTTTCAGACAGGGATCTAAATTTTAGGCTAGAACAAGAAATTAGGCTTCAGACATGAAAATGATTTTGGACTAGGACAGGGAAGTTGGCTCAGATATTTTGGTCATCCTGATAAGCCCAGTGAAGCCTTCTTAAGCACAGTATAAAGAATGGTACGATATCTTACTTCTTCCTGATTTTCTAAGAATAAAGGAAAATAAAGTACAATGATTTTTCCCTTTAATATTCCCAGAACACAGGGTGGTAGAATGGCAGCATGTCTTCATAGACTACAGTAGGAATATGAGTGAACATTTAAATATTTATTTCTGTAGATAAATATAGGAAAACAATAACATGTCTGCTCTGTTTCTGACAGTTGTCATTAATCTTACCCAGTTCACAAAAAATTTACACGAAATAGTTGAACACACCATCCCACAGTCTCAACTAATCTGAAATGAGAGAAAACTCAGCTATATATTGACTTTGTTCACCAAAATCTGGATTCAGTGAAATATGAAGAATGGATGACACTACATATGTAATGACACATGTAGTGCATAATGAATGTTCTCTTGCTATCTATGGGTAATTATTTACAAACATAGACTTTCCTCAGGACCTTATATGATGCTGAGATCATATGAAAACTAAAAAGCCCATGCCACTGATAGAAAGAAACAAGTTCTCTATACTGTGTCTTAGAATAGATACAGGACTAAAAGAATTAATGAAATCATTTACAAAGTATCTAATTATTTCTTAACATTGTTCCTGAGCCTTACTTGGTGATTGAGCTGGCTGAAATGATGCCATGCTGTAGCTTTTAAATGCTAGTGTTTGATCCACCTTGTATCTTTAAATCATGTCCCATTTTGTTTAAACTATGAGTCAGTGGCTCTATTGTATTTTTTCTTTATCATATAGAGTAAATGACAAAAGTTGTGCAGAAATTAGATTCTGACATAAACTTGGATCTTTAAACAGAATAGTTTTTGGAGTAGGATTATAGTGTAGTTATATTCTTTTCTTAGCACAGATTGAACAAAAACAGTTCAGAGTTGAAGTAAGCAATGTAACCAAGAGTATCAAAGTTAAATGTTATTCACTGTATTTATGGTTAGCTTGCTCTCAGAAACTCACTGAATTATATCAGAATGCTATGGCCTAAAGAATGAGAAGCAGCTTCCTCCTACTGGACACCCACCTACTGCTGTATTAAGCACTTGCTGTTCTTATGGAGTTTCATTTGCATGTAATGCTTGCAGGTGCACTCTGCCCCCACAGGATTATAGCACCCACTTTGTCTTTGATCTTAAATTTTCTCTTCTCTGATCATGAAGTTTCTATTTTTTTTATTATTCATGACGCTTTAAATTATTATTCTCTCCTATTTCTTCTGTCTCTTCTTTTTTTCTCTCTTCATTTTTCCTTATCTTCTATATATGTTTCTTTTTGTTTTTATAATCGACATAGAAATTATGTTTATAGAGTTAGCCATCACTTCTAATCAGCATGGGCACAAATTCTAGGAATACATAGAAATAGATAATAAATAAGAATAAATAGAAATAACCTTGGAATCAAGAAATATGAAATCAAATTCACAGTTTTCCATTTATTAGTTATTTAACTAAGGTAAAATTATTGAACCTTCCTAAATCTAAATTTCTTCATGGAGAAAACTATCTACAAAATAGTATTTATGTATTATAGCTACAATAAGAGTAAACAACCTATACATAGACATTAATGGCTTTAACAAGTAGCATAGTGCATGTTAAAGAGACATTAAAGGCAGGAATAGACATCACACTGCATCAACCCTCCCCACCACGCTCAGACTCTTTTAAAGTAATCCGGAGACCTAAAGCTTAAAGGACGGATGCTTGCAGCTGAAAAGATGATGTGAAAATTTTTGTCTTTAGTGATCAGTTAGGACAAATTTTTACATATGAGTAAACTGGAGAATTCTTCAGCATCTCCTGTCATTTGTGTGTGTGCGCTCTTGAAATAAAGGTATTTTTCTAACACACACCACTGAATAGATAATGAAAATGTCATCCCCTCCCATAGCTATTATCACAATATGCTTGAATACTTTGATGAATTGATCCACTTGTTTTAATACTGCACATCTTAATTATTCTCTCAAAGAACTACAGTTTTAAAATAAGATAAGAAACATGACCATGAATTTGTTTAATTAATGCTAGTAATCATTATAAGAATTAAAAAAGGAAGCAAAGAAGAGGCTGATTTGTTAAGAAAATTAGGCAGATGCACTCACTGTAGGCTTTAATTATAGCTCACTGGGTTTTGTTCAGGCAGGTTAGCAGGTTCCAGGTCACTGTGTTTTCTAACAAAATAGCCTTAGGTATCTTACACCTATTAACACAACAGCAAATAGTGTTCCTTCAATTTACTCATCTAAATTTTTTATTGGTTATTTTATTTACATTCCAGATGTTATCCCCTTATCCCATTTTCCCCCATCCCACCCAGGAACCCCTATCCCATCCCCCCTCCTCCTGCTTCTTTGAGGATGTGCCCCCATCTACCCCCCCACTCCCACCTCCCCACCCTCGAATTCCCCCACACATGGCTTCCAGCCTTCATGTGACCAAGGATCTCCTCTCCCCCTTATACCTGATAGGACCATCCTCCCTTGCATATACAGCTGGAGCCATCTTACTACTCCCTTGCAAAGCCAAGACTTCCCCCAAACAGTCAATACCATTAATATTTCATAATTTCTTACAGTTATGTGCCATACTCTAGAGATACCACCATTGTTTTCAGGAGCTCATTTTGTGGATGTCAACTTGATAGGATCAAGGATTTCCGCAGAGACAAATCTCTGTGCTTATCTTGAAGAGGCTGTCTGGATCAGGTAAACTGACGTTGGAAGACCCGCACTAATTTATGGGCAGCACTACTCTGTGAACTGGGACTCTAAATTGCATAAAAACATCTAGGTAAAAATTGTCTTAGTCAGGGATTGTATTCCTGCACAAAACATGATGACCAAGAGGCAGGTTGAGGAGGAAACGATTTACACTGCTTACACTTCCACATTGCTGTTCACCTAAGGAAGTCAGGACAGGAACTCACACAGGGCAGGAATTTGTAGGCAGGAGGTGATGCAGAGGTCATGAAAGGGTGCTGCTTACTGGACTGCTTCCCCTGGCTTGCTAAGCTCGATTTCTTATAGAGCCCAGGACTACTAGCCCATGGATGGCACCACCTACTACAATGGGCGCTCCCATCCTTGATCACTAGTTGAGAAAATGCCTCAGGGCTGGACCTCATGGAGGCATTTCTTCCAGGAAGACTCCTTTCTCTGTGATGACTCCAGCTTGTGTCAAGTTGACATACAAAACCAGCCAGTACAAATACCAACATTTATCACACTTATCAGTCTCCTCTTCCAAATGTGAACTGTAACCAGAAACCTCTTGCACTTGCTCCCATGTCTTACTGTCATAATAGGATATACTCATCAGAAACTTAAGCCCAAATAAACCATTCTTAAGTTGCTTTTTGACTGATATTCTTTTCTAAGCAGCTTGAAAAGCAAGTAGCACACCTTCTCTTTCACCTTCATTACACAGTATCCTTCTTCCCAGTTCATGTATTTTAATCATGTCATTTGCTGTGAAGAAGTCTGTGGAGATTTTTGTCTCCTAAGTTTATTTTAAAAGTCTACATGCTTTTAATTTGCCTATAAATTTTTCAAATTACATTTAACACAGATTTCCTCTTTCACCCATTGCGTAATATATGTGTCCTTGCTATGGAGGTATTTGTAAGTTTTTGCTTACATGTAACATCATGATATAGTTAACAACGGGAAAGAGAATTGTGGTAGGAAATAAAAACTATGTTCAAATATCTATTCCTTTCTTTCTAATGATTTTTGCTTTTGTATTTCATTTATTAATACCCTATAAAAATAGTCACATGGAGTAAGAGTTTCTTTTGACTCAATTTTTTTAGATGTTCAGCCTAATGTTGCACATTTTCCGTTGCTTTGGATCCTATGAGGTTGAAGAATCTGATGGCAGATGGACATCATAGAAGACAGCTTCTTATTTTGTGTCAACTGGGAAGTAAAAGACAGGAGACAGGAAAGGGTCAGTGCCCAGCTAGCCTGCAAAGGCACATCTCTACTTCCTCCAGGGAGGTCCCACCTCACAGAGCCTGTGCAAACTCCCAGCAGATTTCCGTTTTCTGGAGACCAAACCCTGAACATAACAGCTTGTGAAAATTTTGTATTCAAACTATGATACTTGGATGGCATTCTCAGTAGTCACTGGAATTCTGTCTGTTTCCATTTAATCATGTATAAAAGAACTCTTTTATATCATTAATTCATAAACTAAAAACTGTGATGCACAGTTAGCTCACTGGGTAGAACATGAGACTCATATATCAATATCTATCTATTTATGTATTTATTTATCTATCTATCTATCTATCTATCTATCTATCTATCATCTATCTATTATCATCATCATCTCATTGAAAACCTCAAGTCTTGCAAATGCTATGATATTATGATGGACATATACAGTTTTAGTGAATATTTCTATATAAAGTTTCAGTTATTCTCTGATATAGCAAGGCTTGTATAATTGTATGCATCTTAGACTGAGAACCCTTATTCTATATGTTATATTTTTCATCCTACTTTCACATTTCTCTGATCTTTGGACATTTGCATTTCTTCCTCAAATAGCTTATACTATTTGGAGAAAAATATATGTAAAATGTTTCTAGGCCAGATTTCTGAGTCAGGGATTATATCCATTTTTTACTTTGTACAGCTCTGGATTTGTTGGAAGATTTGAATGATTTACATAATTTATGTGGGTCATGTTTATATGGTATTATAATGGAAAAAGCTTACATTTTGGAATTACAGAACTCATTGAAGATCCTCATACTTTTGCTTGTATTGGTTATTTTATTTATTTACATTTCAAATGATTTCTGTCTTCCTAGTTTTTCTTCCACAACCCCCCTATCTTTTGCCCCCACCCCTAGCTTCTATGAGGGTACTCCCCAACCCATCCACTCACTCCTGCCTTATTGTCCTAGCATTTCCCTACTCTGGGGCATTGAGCCTCCATAGGATCAAGAGCCTCTCCTCCTTCTAATGCCAGAGAAGGCAGTCCTCTGCTACATATGCAGCTAGAGCCATGGGTCCTACCATGTGTACTCTTCGGTTGGTGGCTTAGTTCCTGAGAGCTCTGAGGGATCTGGTTGGTTAATATTGTTGTTCTTCCTATGGAGTTGCAAAACCCTTCAGCTCCTTCAGTTCTTCACTTAATTCTTCCATTGGAGTCCCCAGGCTCAATCCAATGGTTGATGATTGGCTGTGATGGTCTGCATCTATATTGGTCAGGCTCTGGCAGAGTCTCTCAGGCTGCCATCAGCAAGTGCTTCTTGGCATCAGCAATAGTGTCTGGGTTTTGTGTCTGCAGATGGGATGGATCCCTAGGTGGGACAGTCTCTGGATGGGCTTTCCTCTACTATGTCTCTGTTCTACTCTTTGTACCTGCATTTCCTATAGACAGTAGTAATTCTGGGTTAATATTTTTGATATAGGTGAGTGGCCCCATCCCTCAAACCGGGACCATGTCTAAACACAGGATATGGCATCTACATATTCTATTGCACCTTTTTTCAGTATTTTGACCTTTGTCTTCCCTGTTGGGTCCTTGGAACCTCTTGCTTCCCTGGTATCTGGGACTTTCAAGTAGCTAACCCCAGTTCCCCATCTCCCACTGATACATATTTCTGTTCAATTTTCTGACTCTCTGTACTTCTCCCTCCCACACTTAATCCTGCCCCTCTTCCCTCCCCCTCATTTTTCCCTCCCAGGTCCCTTGCTCCCTCTAGCTCCTGTGATTATTTTGTTCCTTCTACTAAGCAGCCAAAGATGCTTCTATGTAGCCAAGATGGCTTGAACCTCCTGGTCTTCCTACATTTATCTCCCAAGTGTAGGTATTTTAGGTTTAGAGCTAGCTTGGTTAGTTCTTCTATTTTACCTTAGGAGATGAAAAAAGAAAAAAAAAGCCCCAAGCTTTCTTTTACTGTACATATATACCTGTATTATTGTAGTGTAGGGAAAATGGGGAAGGGAGTTGTGACTCTAATTATAAGGAGAGATAAATACAGGAGAAGAAAAGAGGAGGATAGCAGTAACTATGTCTGAAAAAGTCATTATGAGTCATACTATTAACAATATACTTTTAAAAGAACCTATACTATACCATAAGTATCTGTAAATATATACATGCATAATTGAAATGAAATCAACTCATATGGTTTGACAATGCTTACTTCAAGAGGCAAAAATCATCTAAAGAAAAGTTCAACATAAGGCATAAGAAGATGTATTTTCAGTGTTTGTTCAGGTTTATATACAGAATTCCCAAAAGTTACACATTATTACTGATGACCTTGGTTACCCACTTCAAAGGTAGAAAGCATGTTTCAATTGCTGAAGAAAGTATGCATTTCAGACACAATGCCCAGAGGACTGACCTTAATGCTTCCTTCTTGAGAAATAGTTTTAGTGGTTCCAGAAGGTTCCATGCAAATTTCAGAAAAAGGGAAAAGGTAAGCAAAAGATCTCTTTTTCCTCCTCCTCCTCCTCCCCCTCCTCCTCCCCCTTCTTATTCTTCGTCTGTAAATAAAACAATTGGAGCAAACAATATTCTTCCCCAGGTATGTTGCCTATGAACCATTACAATGAGAAGCATGGCATGTAACCACAATGTTGCAGTAGTGGCACATATACATGGGCAGTAATTAATAACACTCAGTTCAACTTAAGGCACACTAAATAAGAGGAAAACGATGTCTGGTACCAGAAAAGTAGCTAACTTTTCAGAGCTAGTGAGGTTCTGCACCTTAAGTAGAATATACTACTACCATGTTACTATACCAACATAATTCCTAAGGCTACCTTAAATATTTGAATTTACACTACAGATAATTATAGCCCTCACACATTTTCACGGAAATTTTTCTTTACAATAGATAATACCATTATAGAAAGCCACAGCCCTTAACCAACCCCTTACTTAAGCCCCTTACCCAAATGTTCCCCTACTCAATTTTAGTTTTCCATTCCCCACCCAACCACAAGTTCCCTAACCCAGTTCCCTAAACCCCTGCCACAGGTTCCAAGAGGCCACCCCCTCCTTCCATTCCCCACAGTATATCTTGTAGCAGCTTCCGCAATAAAGTGAGACCTTGACAAGACTCAGCTGGCTCTGTGCCTTCTTTCTCCTTGCTTGGTCTCGCGCCTCTTTCTCCCCTGTTTCTTCCCATTAGGCTCGCCTTCTCCGAGGGACCCTGCGACAAAAGCTGCCCCGCGGGACGGGGCACTAACCCTAACAAATACAGCTACAGAACACTTTGCCAAAGGCTCAAACGACATTGCTGAAAGAGAGGGTGGGGGTGCAGAAAGATTTTAAGAGGCAGAAAATTAAGGAATTTGCTGTAAGACTATGTACTCTAGTAATGTCAGAAATTACATCCTTAAGTCTTACCAAGATGATTTCCTAAACATGAGCTGAACAAGGATAACAATAATAGACATTTCAAAGTAGATGGAGTCAAGTCCACAATTCCTCCACCCTACATGTAGACCTATATATAGGTAAATATTAGAGTTTGGTCATGTCTTATCTATCCAAACCTACTTGTCAACTGACCTCTAGCTAAAACTTTCTTCTTTTAGGTACCTAATATTAATTTATAAACTACAATTTTATCAAATCCAAGCATTGATTTTTTTTATTGTTTATTAAAGTAAAGGGCTAAAGAAAAAGAGATACATAAAAGGTATTTAGCAATAATATGTTTTTATACCCCATTAAAAGCAGAAGGACTGTAACTCTTTAGGATTTCGATGAGTCTTAGGAACAAGTATTACATGTCATTTGTCAATTAAAAATTATGGCAAAAACATAGTGAAAACAGAAGCAAAGAAATGTATTAGAAGTATCTGGAGACCTACATGTCTGTATCACGATGTCCATCCTCTAATAACACGTTCTGCACAATTGTTTACTGAAAGCTGTTATTTGTATGGATTCCTGGTAGTCATACTTTAGCAATGAGAATAAGTAATATTTCATCACTAGATTAGATCTAAAAAAATCACAAAATGTCATATTTAAATTTGACCCTAGAAATGCAGATTAAAGTGAACAGAACTATTATATATGTATGTATGAATATGTATATATATAATATGCATATCTTACATAAATTTGCATAATTATATGTAATATATTGAATATTATATATGATAATACATTGGATATGATATATAACATACACATGCATATACACATATACATATATCACATTCATGTAAGAAATGGTAAAAACACAATATAAGGCTTATTGGAACATGGAACATTGGAACAATTACTTTGATGAGAAATGCTCATAATAACATTCTTTCAAATGTATATACAAACATTTGAAAGAATATTATTCTTCGAGCAATATAAATAACATTTTGTTAGTGAGTTCACTGTAGATGACTATTTTATATCTGATCTTCTTTCAGGCTCCAGAAAAAAATTTTCATTATGTTCAACAATTATCTTGATTCTGTTTTCCTAGAAAAATTAAGAAAATTAGACACTGTATTTTTTTTATTAACAGATCTACCAAGTTCCTTTAATTTTAACACAAATATATTACCACATACTTGGGCATATTGAATGAGCAGATACAAGATATTTGGTGTTAGGATCCTATGGACATTTCTTGTCTTCATGGAATGTTCCAAGTAATAGGACTGAGATATTAACGAGATCATTGTACATGACTTGTGGGTGAAAACGGTGAACAGATTACTTACGTCTCTCATTTACTAGCTACATATCTTTTTAAAATAGTTGGTGATAAATATTAAAATTCATTTACTAAGAAATCACGAAATTATAGCACCACAAAGTGGACTAAACACTATAGGCAATAATACCTACTATGCACTTGCAGGAATTCAAAGAAATAACACATGAATATGCTTTTTTACCTATGCAATATCTAAATTTCAGTGGCAATATCAGCTACATTATTAGCTACACAGGTTGTAAAATGTAATAATTTGTGTATAATGGAGGTATTACCAATACACTCTTATAGATACAACATTTCAAATTATGCCATATGGCTGGACTGATTGATATATTTAAAGAATGAATGCTTTAAATGTTCAAGGTTAATATCTCAGCTACTTGCATTTGAAGTTAATTTTATATTTATCATTTTAATGTATCAAAATCTTGGCATTACTTATGCAATACCTAGTTCAAATGTTATTTTTGAGTTCTTATTGACATCTAGATAGGTTCCATGTTCCACGAATCCCCATATATATCCATCTCATTGCATATATCATACTACATTTAAAATTTTATCTCTTCAACCCTCTACTTGATTCCATTTCTGTATTAGATGATTATATCTTTAATGGTAAAGATTTTAAAATTTCTTACAAGGTTATGCTGCCTTAACTACTTTCATGCCCCTGAGTATTCAAGCAGCCTACCATTACAATCCATCCATTTTATAGCACTGTAGTGATCTAACTGAGTTTGATAGCATTCACTCAGACCACAGTATCATGGGGGATAGGGTCATGTCTAACATGTGATTTTTTCCCCAGTATTAGCACTCTCCTGGGAACATAATAAATAATGTGCAATTGTCTGTGGAGAGGAACACACCATAGTTTGGATAAGGTTAGTTATCAAGGACATATAGGCTAAATTCCAGTGTAACGCTATTGAAAAGTATTGGGACCAAGCAGAGGTGAGACCCAAAGGTAAAGGTGTGCAGGCGCCACCTTCAGAAGCCATACAATGCTATTCTGGATGACTAGTCTCAGCACGTTTGGCCTGCTTTACACTCCTATGTGTCCACCATTTTACTCCATCCAAGTGAGGTGCCTGATCGATATGGCCATGCAAGCTTGGACATTCTAGGCTTAAAAACTATGGGTCCAAATTAACCCCTTTTTCTTATAAAAAGTTTCAGATCCATTTGTAGCAACACAGAACATGGCAAGTCAAAACAAACATAAGTCTTCTGTTTATTGGAAAATATCTTTTAAACAAAATGTTTAATATATTTTAATTAAAATATGATCTAATCACTTTCCTCCTTCCCTTTCTCCACCACCTCTCTCCTCCACATATACAATCAATGCATATTCACACACACATACACACACACACACACACACACACACACACACATATATATATGTGTATATACATACATACACACACATACACATACACAAATGCATATTTATGTCTGTGGTTTCAATAACTGGGCTCATTTATAGGAGAGGAAAATTCTCCCTCTCTCACTAGTCATTAATTGGCTTGGAATGGAACCCTGTGAAATTTGTTCTCTTTTACATTAGCTTCTCTGTTCATACTACCATTGTTCAGGTCTTATTTATGCAAACATTTTTAGGAGAGAATGTTTCAATCACAATTCCTGGTGTTTTGGATCTTATAATCTTTCAAGCCATTCTTCTACAATTCTGAGCCAGAGGCACATTTACATAGATATAACTGTGCTTCTCATGACTTTTTGATCGTGGCATTGTGTCCAGCTGAGGCTTCCAGTGATGGTTTCCATTTGCTGTACTAAAATTCTCTTTAATAAGGGGTGGAGTCTATATGTATCTGTGGATATAAAGTTTAGGTTTAGCATTAAGTATGGTATTATGTTGGTTTAACAAAGTGGCAATAGTAGATTCTTATCTAAGTCCATGACTTCACTATCTCTGGGAAGTTTGGCAGGATTCCCTACTGTCAAGTACAAGTCTAATTATAAAGCTGTTGGGTAAAACAACAAATGAGTACCACTTATTATACCTTTATGAAGACCTTGTCACACTAGTCATTACTGTCCTTCATAGATACTATAGCTGGATATAGTTATTAACTGCTTCTCTTGCTTGGCACAAAGGTATTTTCTGGTGTCATAGAAGCTGACTAAAACAAAGAGGAATTCAGGTTAGTTCCAGCTCAAGTAATCAAGTCCCATGCCTTAAGTGTGTGATGTCGATAGAAATAAGGGCTTGTCTTCAACTTCCGAAAGGCAACAAATAGCAACAGCAATAGCCTATCTATACTGTTTTGGAGGTTATTTGCTCTACTCTTGCTACCACCTTAAAAGAAGGTTTCTTGTGCTTAATACTGGAATATTTGCTATTACCTAGTTCTCCTGGGGAGTATAGTTCTTGCGAAGAATATTGTCAGTCTACCCAGTGCACATGAATGCAGACATGCATGTGTATGAGTATGCAGGTGTGTCCATGCATACTTGTGTGTGTGTGTGTGTGTGTGTGTGTGTGTGTGTTAGACTTGGGGGCCTGGTCTTCAGATAAGTGTCAAGGATGGAACATTGAACAGAATTAAAACAAAACATTTTATTTTTTATTCTACTCACAAAGTTGAAGATTTAAAGTACACAAACCCTAAAATATGCTAGTGTATAGTGGATTAGATCAAATACTAAATGTTAACCCCTGAGGAAGGCTTACTTAGAAAGTTTTTCAGTGAATGGACAAGGCATAGAAGTAGGAGATGGCTGGAGTCAAGAGGTATAAGATGTAGAGGACCAATGCGGAGTCCTCGTGAGTGAAGAGAAGCTCTTAGGCTGTTCAGGAAAGAGGAATGATATTATTCCATTTCACTTAAGATAAAGAAGTCTGTGAAAACTCAGGTGATCCTATAATGTGTAACGGATAAATACATTATGTAATCATATCTGTTGTTTTGCTACATTTTACTGATGTGAAATACATACAAACCAATGTTACTTTTGCTGAAGGTAGGACATTTGCATGAATAAAGCAGCCAATAAACTTCAGAGACATGTTATCAAGAGAGTGGCCCATCAAGATCCATTACAAAATACATTTGAGATTCAATAGGAATCAGCAGCAACAATTATTAATGTTAGTAGCCGCTCATCTGTGAATATTTTTTCAGGAAGCAGGAACCCAAAATAGGATTTTTTCTGTGTACTTTACCTAATGTTCTTGAATAGCAAGCTCAATGAACATCCGGTTTGCTAAATATACCCAGCAGCTCTTTCTCTGATGCAAACAGCCTACTCACTTTGATAAAATCTTTCAGCTTGTCATGACTTTGTTTAAAAATATATTGGCTTGGAATTCTCAACTGCTACTTAGGTTTAAAACTGTATTTTTCTTAACATGGATACAGTTAGGGAAGGTATAAGCCAAAAATGTTTTAATTTGAAAGAGAAATTAATTTAGACCATGATATTTAAAAGACTCTGTAAGCTTTAAGCTCTGACTTTGTGCCACATGCCTTTTAGGAGTGTTATTGGCCTATTTAAAGAACAATTCAGAGGGAAAAGAAAAGTCACAGTGCCTAGGAGTATAGGGACATAGTAATGTATGTGAATATATTATAAGATGAGAATATTAAAAAACAAAAGGATTCAGAATGTTCTGTTCCTTTTTCTATCACAATTGGTCAGAATATGTTATTTTTCCTCAATTTTATTGTTAATAATTCAGTGCTATAGTCTTTAGGTGATATCAAATAGAGCATGCTAGATGGTTTTTGGTCATAACATTTATGTTGACATAATTGTACATTGAGAAGCGACACAGGATTACCAGTTTACCAGTATTATTCAACAGTTTATGCAAATGGAAGGAGAACCTTGACAGCAGCACAGCTGAGAAATACACCAGTTTAAGCACCAAGCAGGTTCCTATTCTTATTTAAATAGGAACATTCATTTCCCTACTCTGCACTATATATATATATGCAGCAGGATCTCCATTTCTGTAATTTCTTCATCTTAAGAATAGTATGTAAAAAGAACCACACAGGATATGATTTGGGGAATATTTGCCCTTTCACATACCATAGCACTCTGGAGATTTGTGGATTTTTCTTAGTTGCTTTTTACGAGTGGCCATGGGTTTAAACTCAGACTGTTGGAAGAAATCTGACCACACTTCAGTTTCTGACTGTAACAAGTAAATCTGATATAAACAACCAAGCAGGGTTTTTTCCGTCCTCAGCTCTTCAGAATCAATATGTGAAGTACAGTTTCTGGGTTGTATGATAGCAGAAAACTAAATTTGGTATTTGTTTTTCAAAGAAACTTGTCAAATTGCTTCCCAGAGACACTGTGCTACTTTACTTCCTACCAATAATGCATTGACTGTATGAATGCTTAGAAATGTCCTGCTTTTGTCTTGGTCATTTTCATAAGTGGGGTGATTTCTCATTGTGGCTTTAGTTTGCATTCCCTTGTGGATAATACTCTTGACGTTTTCTATGTGTTTTTTTTTTCTTTTTTTTGTTATCAGTATATTAGCATTGCTTAAATTTCTCATCAGAACATTGCTCGTATTAAAGCTAGCACTTGTATATGTGCAGGGCATTGGTTTGTTCTGTCAATTTGTTACAAGCTAAAGTCATCTTTGAAGAAAGAACTTTAACTGAAAAATTGCTTCTACCAGATTGCCTAGGCAAAGTCTTTGGAGGCATTTTCTTCATTAAGGATTGATTTGAGTGGGAACTGTCCATCCCACTGTGGGCAGTTTCACTCCTCAGCAAGTGTTCCTGAGTTCTATGAGAATGCAAATAGAGCAAGCCTTGGAAAGCAGGTCAGTAAACAGCATTCCTTCATAGTCTCTGCTTCAGTTCCCTCAACCAAGTACCTGTGTGAGTATAGCCTTGGCTTCTCCATGACTGACTGTGATCAGGACATGTGAAACCAAATAAGCCCTTCCATTCCTAAGTGCCTTTTGGCTATGTTGTTTGTTACAGGGATTAAAAGCAAATTCTGAGTTGGATAATAGGAATTTGTCAGCTATTTACTTTTGAGAATTTTTATATATGCTAAGAATTAATAGTTGGTTGAATGTGCAGGTAAAAATATTTCCTAACTTGTAGCTTGGTTTTATTTGTTTATTGTAATCCTCTCAAAAAGGTCTTGAGCAGGACAATTTTTAATTTTTAATGAAGCTACACTCACCAATTTTTCTCTCTGTGTATTTCATTATTGATAACAAATTAACACTTTTCAGGACAAAAATTCTTTTGTATTTTTTTATAATTCTTTGTAGTTGCTTGTAATAAATTGAAATATCATCAATCTCACATTTTCTGTGTAAAGGCACTGGTTTGTGTGTGTCAGTTTTTGTTGTTGTTTTTTGTTTTGTCTTGTTTTTGTTTGTTGTTGTTTTTAATCTCCTCTCTTTGTCCAATGCTCACTTTCTCTGGCATCATTTGCTGAAATGAATGTTACTTCCACTAAACTGCTTTAGTATATTTGGCAAACATCAAGAGAATGTGAGAAATCCCCTCTGATTTTCAGCTCGGGTATCCTGGTGTCCATGTCTGAACACCTGGCAGAAGCAAACATCATTTATTGCATTGACAGGAGTAGGCAAGTCTGGATCCAAAAAAAACATGATTCTATGCTGTGTTTCAAAATTATTTTGTATTCTAATTATTTTGCCTTTTACTCACATACATTTTAGAATAATATTGTCTATGTCTACAAAAATCTACATATTGTCAGATTTGTATTCAAATTCTTCAACTTCTGAGTAATTTTAATCATCACAGGGTTTTTGGTTGTTTGTTTGCTGTTCACAAATTTTCACTGCTAAAAGATATCTGATATGTGTATGTCAAGCCTCCGACTCCATCATGAATTCACTGAGTTTTCAGAAACATTGTTGTGGATTCCAGGAGATTTTCTTTTGAGAAAATCATCGTTTCTAAAAGAAACAATGTTATTTGGTTTTCTCCTGTTTACTGTTGCTTCCTGTTGCAGAGGCTACAATGTCTAGTACTTTGGTGTATAGTAATGGAAAAATTGCATAGAATCATCTTGTTTGGAATTTAGTAGGAGAACGTCAATTGTTCAATCTCAATTTCAGCCATTGTACTGTTTTTTTTTTGAGATAACTATTATCAAATTGAGGAAATCCACTTTGAGTTGACATTATTGATATGATCACATAACAAGCTGTATTACGTTAGCTGATTTTCAAACAGAAAAAGTCAACTTTTCACCTACTTCCTTTTTTACTTTTCTTTCTTTTCTTGGTTCTAAGTGAATTGCACATCATACAGCCCAGTCCTACTCATACCCTCTCTGCTCACACCTGTTTCCACCCTTCACTCTTGCAACCCAATAGAGAAAAAAAAATCATGTTGTGGAAGCTGGACTGTGTCACAGTGTGTCCCACAGTATACCCTTTTTTCTACAACTCTGCTTGCAAATGTTCATTGCAATGACTAGTTGGCCTTAGGAAGAGGACTCTGGCTTCTCTTACTCTCTCATACTGAAATATGACTGGCATTCCTCAGGTTTCCCATTGTTACCCTGTGTCATGAAGATCCTGTAGTTTTGGGTCTATAGGACTAGCTACTTCATGCACTTCCACAGTTCTTTGATGAAGTAGAAGTTGAGGTAGGCCAATTCAAACCCTGGATCTGGGCCTAAGAGTTTCTAAGTTGGTCAGTCCACTGGCTTTCCCACTCTATACCCTTGGGGCTGGCTCTTCAGCAACTCCAAGATCCATGGTCAGCTCTATTTTAATGCTCTGGTGAGGTGAAGGGCCAACTCTCCAGAATACTGCAGCAAGGGAGGGGAAGGACCAGTTCTCTTCCTCTGCCGTCCTTGAGGCAAACTCTCTTGTCTGCCCTAGGTAGGAAGGAATGGGGGCGGGTTTTCTTTCCTCATCCATGTCATATCACATGTGGTGGGGCCTATATTTATGCCCTCTGTCCCCCAGTGTCAGCTCTACTGCAATGCCCAGGCTTGATGAAGAGCCCACTTTTCCAAGTGCTGCAGGTGATAAGGGGGCAGGGCCATTTTTCCTGCTCTCATTACCACAAATCATCACCAGGCTGCTGCAGGTAGAAAAGGGGGAAAGGGAACGAAGGTATCTCGCCTGCGTCCATATCATCAAACAGGAGAAGAGAAGTAGTGCCAGTTCTCCCACATTATCCTCAGGGCCATCTCACCAGCAACTTTTGCAATGTGCAGGGCACACTCTCCCTGAAGATTGCGGCTGGCTAGTGGTGAGTCAGTTCTACTGCTTTCAGGCCTGTAGTGACAAATCTCCCATGATGCCCAGGTGAGGGGTGGGGCCAGTTCTGCACAGCTCTCAGACATAAACACGTCCCCGAGCAGCAGCCAAGACCTTTGGTGGAAACTGAACCCAGATCCAGGACCATAGACCCAGACACGGCTCGAAAGTTCAGCACAGACCAGGTCCCCACCACGGTCCCAGGTGACATCATTATCCATTACTACCCTCAGGTCTCCAGTTCTGCCTCTCTTCATTGTACCCACACCTTTCTATTTCTCTTTCTCTATCTTCACAACTTACTTGTTCCTCTTAGTAGCACCTGGGTTCTCTGATTGCCTTAGGTCGTCTCAGGAGTTTTCTCAGGAGTGCCCATGCATTATGGCACTTAACAGAGATCATCTTAGCCTTCATCTGCCCCTCACTCCCAGGCTTGTGGGTTGCCAGCAGACTGGTGGTTATCTCAGGCTAGCAACCTGTTCTGCCCCCCTGGTGCCTGTCTAGTGGTAGTTTCATGCTCACTTCTTGCCCAGCCCACCTGAGTGACCCATTTCAAAAGTTATCTGTCTCGGGCTTACTCCAGCCTGATGCCCAAGGTCCCAGGCAATGTTCTTCTAGTCTCCAATATGCCCCCTGTCCTGGGAGCCCATCCAGGCCTTCCTGGTATCAGACTGGTACTGTCCAGGCACTCTAGAGCCAGACTGATGGTCATCTCAGGCTCGCTTTTGTTTTCTTCAGGGACCGTTAGACTACTAATCATTTTAGGCTACAATGCATCTAGGGGCAGAGGTAGATAATATTCTTGAGTTCAACATTACTCTCTCCTCCTTGAAGGCAATGAGTGATAAATATTCTGTTCTAGTCTCACAGATCCCTGTAGCTTTCATGTTTTTAAAAGGAGTCATTTTCTTCTGTTCAGACTGGGTAGTCTATGTGTTTCTATTATATAATTCAAAGTTATTCCATAAATTAAAAGGCCTTTCTTTTCTTATCAATTTTTGGCTATGTATTTTAATTCTAAAATTTCTATGTTATTGCTTTTATCTTTTGATGTTTTGCTGAAGTGTTTAAATTAATTTTCTTAATAAATGTTTATATTTCTTAAATTTACAATAAAAATTTTGTAGTTGAACAATACAGAAACACATTTTGAAAGACAAGATCTGTATAGACAATATAATATGGTAATTATATTGATATTGTTATCTATTGTGTATTCTTTCATATGAATTAGTTTTCCCTGTTTATTTCCTTCTCTGTGTGCATGTGTATATATAGGTATATATTTGTGTATGTTAGAGCATATGTATCTGTGTGCAGGAATTTGTGTGGATATGTGTTTATGTTTGTGTATTTCTGTGTAGAGGCCACAGGTTGACATCAAAGTGACTTCCAATCACTTTCATTATTTCGTGAGAATTTTTAATCATTGAACTTGAAACTCACCTATTCAGCTAGGCTGACTGATCAATAAGTGCCTGGGATCTGCTCCCAGTTCTGGGGTTACAAGCACATGCTGCCATGCTCACATTTCCTGTGTGTTCTGAGAACTTCACTCAGGTCTTCAGATTGTCCACCAAGAAACTTAATGACTAAACCACCTCTCTAATTTCTTTCTTTAGTGAATGATTGAGCAACTTGCTATTAAATGTTGAATATAATAGTAACTATCAAAGGAGCTCTCATTCTAATTGAGGCTTTTCCACATTAATATTGCACTGGCATAAACATCTTCTTGTTGTTGCCAGGTGGAGTTAAAACCCACATTTAACTCTGGACTCCTTTGATAATGACAGTTGAGTTATTCACACTGATGAGTTGCAGTAGCAGTTGCAGATGTCTGTTATGGTCTTTATTGACACTTTTGGGGATATACACTCAACAAACTATTACTCCCTAGAATGCATAAAAATTGGAGAAAGTAAGTAAACAGATTTTTAATTGTCTAAATTTGCTTTTTAGTGTTCTAATGAACACCATGATCAAAAGGTATCCATGAAAGAGAGGGTTTATTCAGTATACATGTCATGATCATATTCTGTCACCAAAAGAAGCCAAGGTAACACTCAGTAGTACTCTGATGACAGAGACTGAAACAGAGTCTGTGGAAGAAAGCTGTTTCACTGGCTTATAGTGGAGGTTTGGCTACATATGAAACCTTCTTTCAGCACCAACAATGAAAAAAAGAGCTATATCAGTGTTACAATGTTAGTATGGAATTTCAAGTCCAATGAAATTTCACTGTCCAATGATGGGAAGTAGTCCCTATAAATAGTTTCCAGCAACCAAGAGGTGATATAACCTGTGGGAAGTACCATTTAGAAAGCTTAAGAAACCTTATCATCTTAGAACTTTTTGCAATGCCATTATTGAGGTCATGTTATTAGGGTCTTAATTTCTTTTCATGCTTCATGATCTTTTATTAGTATTAGTGAAAACTCTCAGAACTAGTCATTTGAAAGAATAATTATCTAACATAACTTTCTATTTATCTGAAGTAACAGGTAAGATTTCCGACTGCTGAATTTCAGGGTATTTTATTCACAGTATATGCCCATCTTTTGTATGTTTAGTGTTAAGATTTATCTTTATTTCATGTGTATGAGTTTTTTTTCTACACGTAGGTATGTGTAGATTGTGTGTATGTGTGGCCACAGAGGCTGGAAGGACATGTCAGATTCCCTGGAACTGGACTTATGGGAAGTTTTTAAGTACCATGTAGTAGTTGGGGGTTAGTGCTCTTAACTGATGAACCATATGCCAGCCTCTGTCTTAGGATGTTTACAACATTTGCTCTCAAAGGAATGTGAATCCATATTGATTCCTCCCAGCCATTCATCACTCCTGCCAGTGTCTCTTTGATTTCTATTCAGTCACATTTGAATCATGGGCATTGCACTACATTTGTATTTACATTTACGTTTCTGTATTATACTACAAACTAAATATCTAAGACAGAGCTAACAATATCTTTATTGAAACCAGCAGGGTTTTTTATGTCTTTTTTAATTCCATATTTTATATCAAAGGCTGTATTCTTTATCCATGCAAAACTAAGACATAAATCATATTCAGTTTTTACCCCTCTCTCCTTTCATGTCTTGTTACTAAACACGTTTTTCTACCATGATGCATCTGTCTTTTATGTTTTGCTTTACCATTCTATATCTGCCAGTCAAAGAAGTCTGGCTGTCCATTGTTTTATTCCTCGAATATTGCAACTGTCTAAATATCATTGATATTCTCCCCTCTCCCTCTCCCTCTCCCTCTCCCTCTCCCTCTCCCTCTCCCTCTCCCTCTCCCTCTCCCTCTCAT
>NW_021604687.1:2654800-2744070 GCF_004785775.1 Grammomys surdaster
TCCTCTCTCTCTCTCTCTCTCTCTCTCTCTCTCTCTCTCTCTCTCCTTTTCTCCTCTATGTACTTTCTGATTTCTATTAATAGAAACCTGCCACAGACAGTGTACAAATACATCCTTTGATTCCCTTGATTAAGCTTTATAATGGTTATTGCTATGTGTTAAAAAAAAGTAAACTCAAAATACTCTAACTTATAATTCTTATAATTCTGAGACCCCATTTTAATATAACTTTCCTTGGTATTCTGAGATACACCCAATATAACCATGTATATATGCCTCCAGTTGACAGTGTCCTAGAAAACAATTATTCTTTGGTCAAATACAGCAACACAATTTTGGGTTGGATGTTGGACACTTGACTTCATTTAATGGCTCTTTGTCAAGCCTAGCAAATGAACAGAGTATCAATATTTCAAATAATTAAAACTTTTAAATATATCATTCTCTATGCATCTTAGAAGAAATGTGGTATACCAGTATTCATGGTACACAATTTAAGTGTCGATTAAGGTAAACATACATACAAAAGTCATAGCTCACTAGGTGATGAAATATTCACACAGAAGAATGAAAGAAATTTTGCAATCTGCAACAATGTACAAGAACTTGGCGGGAGTTTGTCAAAGTGAATAAGCCAAAAGTAGGAAGAAAATTCTTGTGTGACCTCACCATATGAATAACCTTAAATATTCAGAAGCAGGGGCTGAAGAGATGGCTCAGTAGATCAGAACCTTGACTTCTCTTCTAAAATACTAGTGTTCAATTCACAACACTCAACATAGCAGCACCAAACTCCTGTCCAGGGAATCTGACACTCTCCTCTGGCCCTGAACACAATATATGCATAGGGTGTACAGCCATAAATACAAGCAAACTACTTGTGATTCTTTTTTAAAATGCCAGAAGCAGTGAATAAAAAAACCAGTAATTCCTAGAGACTGGTGGGTAGAAGAAATGGTGTGTGTGCTTGGGGGGGGATGCCACTGAAAGATGCTGATATCTTGGCATACGATGAGCAAGTTCCTTGTATTCTAATATTTCACATGGTTGGTGATAGTTGTTGAATGATTTTGAATGTGATGCTCATTACTTAATGTAACATGAAATATCATTTCACAAAGTGAATATATTTAATCTTTCAGCAGCTAAATATTTTATGATAAAAAGATTCCATAGAAATTGATCTCATAGAAATCCCATGAAGTAAGAATCTTAGAGTTGAGTGTCATGTATTGAATTGTAGGTCAAATACAATGAAGAAATGTAGGAATGTAGAAGGTGTCTTGTCTCCTCCTTTCATACTTCCTCAGGTTTCCTGAGAAAGGAAATCATGCTGATGCTTATGAGGTTCTGCTGACAACTGAGAAAAATGCTAAACATAAGTTACATTGATGGAAACAAAGGTGTTACCAACAGAGCTGAGATAGTCAAGAAAAGGCTTGTGACAAAGTCTTTCTCTGTACTGAACCTTTAAACCTAATGGATTTGTCAGGTAAGATGAACAGATGTTAGTTCTCATCACAGTGGCAAGCCTTGTAAAGGAATATAGATTACAGATGTCCCTGAGAAACACATCTGAATATTTACAAGGTCTCCTGTATTAACAGTTGCATAAAGTTGATGAGGCAATAGAAGCAGAAGTTGGAACTAATAGTTTCTTAAATGTTCAAATAGAATGCCTTGTAGTTGACTTAAGAAAAGTTTAGACTAGAAACTTAACAGTGAAAATTTTAGGACTGAAAGAACACCCAAATATTCATCACTCATAATTCCCTGCTGTTAGCATCTTTCATGACTGTGCCACATCTGTCAAGAATGAGACATTAATGCTAATTGTTATTATTGATGTAGCTACTTTACTGTCTTTATTTGATATCAACAATTTTCCACTAATGCATTTTTTTCTACTTCAGAATTCCATTTGGGTATCATGTAGCATTTAATAGAATTGTATCCTTGGCACTTTCTGCCATTTAACAGAGTATTGGTGTTTCCTTTTTCATGATTTTGTCACTTAAATATAATTTATTAAAATCATTACTATTGTCAGTACAAATCATAAGGATATCTATTAGTTCACTTAGTAGTTCTGTTGTAATAGGAAAAGATACCCTCGTCCACATAGCTCAGTATTATTCTTAGGTCTGTATGTAGAGAGGTCACTCATTATTAATTCTACTATTTCTACAAAGCAACAATAAAAGTTTAGTTTTCCTTTCTGATATAAATTCAATCACCTGTATTCTTATTTAATTTTACCCACTCGAAGACTAAATTGTCTAATCCTGTTATTCTCCTGGCTAAATTACTTTATTCTCATTTCAAAATTACTTATTCTAGCTATTTGCATGATTGGTTAGTTGGCTAAATTATCTCATGTTTTATAAGTTGTCATTCAACATTCCTTATTTATCATGTAGAGATGATTTCTTGATGTTAAACTACAACAGTGAGGACTAAATTTAATTAATGAGTGTTATGCCTAACTTGTGGGAACCTCAGTAGACCACCAGAAATTTCAATACCAATGTAATAAACAAAGAGAGTTTTGTTGTTTTTTATTTTTAATCTTTTAATTTTTATTAATTATTCCATTTGTTTATGTCTCAAATGATATCCTGGTTACTACCTCCACCAACCCCCCCCATACTATGATATCCCACTTCATGATGACCCCTCCATGACCACCCCATTCCACATATGCTCTCCCCCCTCCCTTTTGCCTATATGAGAGTGCTCCTCCACCCACCCACATTTTCCAGCCCCACCTCTCCAGCATCACCTTACTCTGGGGCATCAAACCACCCTCAGACCAAGGGCCTTCCATCCTTTCGAGCAAGGCCTTCTCTGTTTCATGTTTATCTGGAGCCAAAGATCCAGTTAGGTACACACCTTGGTTGATGGTCTATTCTCTGGGAGAACTGGGTGATCAGGCCAGCCTATGTTGTATTTCCAATGGGACTGCAGTCCCCAGTCCTTTTGCCAGCTCTTACACCAAGTTCCCTGCATTTGGCCTGATGTTGGCTCTAAGCATGCACCTCTGCTTTGGTCAGTTGCTGGCCAGATCTCCCCAGGAACTGCTACACTTGGTTCTTGCTGACAATTGCCTCTTGACCATGGCAACAGTGTTGGGTTTGATGTCTGCAGACGTGATGTATCCTCAGGTGGAGCTATTCCCCAGTTGGCGCTTCCTTCAGTCTCTATTCCATTTTTTGTCCATGTTATTCTTTGAATAGAAACATTTCTGGGTTAAAACAATTTTGAGATGTGTGAGTAGTTCCATTCCTTGATCAGGGGCTGTGCCTATATAATGGAATTGGTCACCACAGGTTCTATTCCCCCCTTCTCTGTGCATTATAGCTAAAGTCAATCCCATTGGATTCAGGGAGCCTGACATTTCTCTAGTGTGTGGGACTCACCAGTGGCTATCCCCCAATTCCTCATCCCTCTTGCTACCTATTGTTATTCAATTTCCTGACCCTCTGTACATCTTTCAAGTGTCTTCCAGATTCTGATACTGACACTCTTATTTCCTCCTCTTTTCTCCCTCCCTTGTCCCTCTCTCCTTCTATTTCCCAAATCAACCTCTTCCCCCCTCAGTGCAGGATTGAAGCATGCCCCCCCTGATCCTCCTTCCTTCTATGCTCCATATAGTCTGTAGATTGTATCATATTCATTGTGAGTTTTTGGGTTAGTATCCACAAAGTTCAAATCCAAGTGGGTCAAGGACCTCCACATAAAACCATACACTGAATCTAATAGAAAAGAAAGTAGGGAAGAACCTCAAATGCTTGGGCACAGAGGAAATCTTCCTGAACAGAACACCAATGGCTTATGCTTTAAGAGTAACAACTGACAAATAGAACTTCAGAAAATTGAAAAGCTTCTGTAAGGCAAGGAACACTATCAATAGGACAAAACGGCAACCCACAGATTGGGAAAAGATATTTACCAACCCTACATCTGATAGAGGGCTAATAACCAAAATATACAAAGAACTCAAGAAGGCAGACTCCAGAGAACCAAAGAATCCTATTAAAAAGTGGAGTACAGAGCTAAATAAAGAATTCTTAACCAAAGAATCTCAAATGGCTGAGAAATTCTTAAAGAAATGGTTAACATCATTAATCATCAGGGAAGTGCAAATCAAAATGACCCAGAGATGGATATTCCACCTCACACAAGTCAGAATGGCTAAGATCAAAAACACAGGTGACAACAGATGTTGGCGAGGATGTAGAGAAAGAGGAACATTCCTCCATTGTTGGTTGGATTGCAAGCTGATACAACCACTCTGGAAATCAGTCTGGCAGTTCCTCAGAAAATTGAACATAGTATTATCTGCGGACCCAGGTATACCACTCCTGGGCATATACCTAAAAGCTGTTCCAACATATTACAAGGACACATGCTATACTATGTTCAAAGCAGCCTTACTTATAATAGCCAGAAGTTGGAAACAACCTGGATGTCCCTCAACAGAAGAATGATTACAGAAAATGTGGTACTTATACACAATGGAGTACTACACAGTGATTAAAAACAATGACTTCGTGAAATTCTCTGGCAAATGGATGGAACTAGAGAGTTTTTATTATATATGGGACTGGACCCAGATCGCTGTCCTTCCATCTCTGCATGTTAGGAGAGTGACCCCTGAGTGTAGCAGTTTGATAGAAAGATAGATAGATGATAGATAGATAGATAGATAGATAGATAGATAGATAGATAGATATGAATATGAAGATGTGTAAGCTGGGGATTTGAAGCCCTGGCATTTCATAATTGGATAGGGGAAAAGTAGTGTGTCTTGATAACATTTGTTCAGACAGGGAGGGGGAATAGTAGAACTGGACAAAGACCTTTTTGACCTGGGAAGAAGTAACTTATTGTACATGGTCACAGCTGCCTTGGAATACTTAATTGTCTCTTTTCCATAGCTCAAGAGTGGGCTTTTATCACTTCAAGGATAGGAGCTCCTGCCTCCTTTAAAGACAAGAGCCATCTGCTCCAGGAGAGTGCTATCATGAAAAAGGGAATGCAATGTTCAGGAGCCAGGTTGGGCTCCCTTTTATCTGCCCCCTTTAAAGGCTAGAGGCATGTGTGCTGGGGGTTGGAAGAAAGGGAATACTAACATTTCTGGCTCAGTACAGGGTCAAGAAAGTGCAGGATTTGATGTCCAGAGATGGGGACAGATTACCTGTGTCTCTTCATGGGGACATGGAGAATCTCACACTGCAAGCACTTGACACTTGACAAAAACACTGACACACTCTGAGACAATATGCCAATTAACTATCCAGTTTACAACAAAAGTAGTATTATAAGAAATTGTACAAAATAATACTTCAATATTACTGCACTCATTACCCAGGTCAATGTTAGTGACCTGTAACCCTATAGAGAAATATCACCATGAAGACACACTGGGGAACAGAAAAAGTTCAACCACCATTAAGATCTCTCAAGTTTCTCTTGGATAGCCCTGTACTCTTCTACATTTTCCACTATTGTCTGACTCCTGTCAACCACCCAATGAGTACTTTAGATCTATAAATTTTAATTTCAAAAATATTGTATACATATAATTATGTAATAGCTAATGATTAAATATTAACTCTTTAACTTATTGTAATTATCTGGACTTTTGTCTAGTTGGATATATATATATATATATATATATATTAGTGATGTTTCTTTTTGATTACTGAGTAAGTTTCTAGGAGGCAGATATAGATTTAGGACATCTATTTCTAGTTATGGTGAATAAATCTACAATAAATATTTCCTAAATATTATAATGATAACTAAATTTCCTTTTTAGGAAATTAAAAGTTATCATTGAAATTTATATTTTATATATTACTGAAATATCTATTATAAATATGTATAAACATTTGTATAATATATATGCATGTAAACACATATAAATATAGAAACTCTCAAGACCTATTTCAGATTGAATGAGCCATTACACACTACTTTTAGTACTGTACGAATTGTTGGTGCCATTTTTCATCCTAGACATTCTGATAGTGGTGATATGATAACTCATGGTTTTAATTTAAATTTCTGATAGATCATGATAGTAAAATTTTTGTAATGTCTTTGTATATGTTAATCAATGTAAACAATGTGCTCATTTTCATGTACATATTATTTTCAGTAAGTGTTTCATATCCATTGTATGTTTCATATCAACATTTCTATCATGTGGTTTTACTGTTGCATTTCATCATTCTACTTACTAGTTTTTCATTAGAAAACTGTTTAGAAATATAATCCCACAATCTAAATATTGATCTTTCACATTTTTTATATGGATTTTCATTGATAATCATTTCAAAGGCTGACAAAGTTCAGTTATACATTTTCTTTTGGTTTATGTGGGTTATGTGGGCCAGATATATTTTGCCTTCCTTTGTATACTGAAAAATTTGGTTTTGGCTCTGTAAACTATTTATAGTTTCATATTTCACATTTAAGCTATTTATTTCATTGAATGTGTATATGTATTGTTTCTATTGAAGTCCATTTTTCAATAAATTTATAATTTTTGTTTATTCTTTGAGAATTCTATATGTGACTAAAATGTATTTGTCTTATATCCACCTCCACTGCATCTCTCCAACTCCCAGTAGAAGCACTCCCCTCTCCTTCTCAATTTTATTACTCCTCTTCTCAATTTTATTATTCCTTCTCCTACTTTTTGTTCCTTCCCTTTCTCCTTCTCCTTTTTCCTCACTGAGTTCAATTAATATCTCTAGTATTTGATTGAGGCCATCCAGTGAAGCATGGTCAAGGTATTAGTAGCCACGCTCATGAAGAAAACTTACTTTTCCTCTTCAGAATCCATCCATTGTCAATAATTTTTAAGTTGAAATGGGGCCTTATGAGAGCTCTGCCATCCATGCTGGATTTTGAGTGATTTGATCTTTCGCAGGTCAGGAATAGGTAACCACAGATGCTGTCAAATTATTGGAACAATAGCCCCTACCGTGTCCAGAACATATGACTTACCTAAGACTTCTTGCAATATTTCCACCCCTTCTTCCAAACTGTTCTTTGATATTTGGGGGAAGAATCATGAGGTTTATTTTCATGCTCACTGATACCCATCTAGATCTATATCAATGTAAAAAGTCTGGATTTATTATTCTGAATTGCATGTATATAGTTCAAAATTGTGCTAGACATGTTTGTGGAGGCCTATGTTATTTTTGAATTTTCTCTTTTACTTCTTCATTTAAAAAACAAAAACAAAAAGCAGAGGGTTTTATCTCTAGCCCATTGGTCAGGGTTCTGCAGGCCTCAGCGGGGCAGGAAGCAGGCTCTCAGAGGGCGCGTGCTCCACATTACTTGATGAGTGGGTTCTCACGCAGGAACATCTTTGAGATGTAGCAGTCCTTGTTGACAGGCTTGGACTTCTTGCCCTTGCCGCTCTTGGGGACCTCGGTCCACATCTCCTTCACATTTTCCAGCACCATGTTGCAGTGCCTGTCAAAGGCCTTCACCCGGCCCAGGAGCTTCTTGTTGTTGCAACAGTTAATGAGCACTTGCGTGTTGTTCTTGACTGACTGCGTGAGCACTGAGAGGGGACCTGTGTTGAATTCCTCCTCCTCCCGCTTCTGCAGCTCCTCTGGGGTCATCTCACTCTTGGGTTTATTGAGGAGACTCATGGTGGAGGTTTCGCTCGCAGATCACTCCCGCCTCCAAGCGTGTTGCTCTAGCTTCTGGAGTACAAGGAGAAGGGCGGGACTTCTTACTTCTTCATTTATGTGGTCATCCCAACACCAGTGTACTCTGTCTTGACCTGCAGATTTCAGCATATATATATATGTATATGTAGTATATATGTATATATGTATATATATATGTGTGTGTGTGTGTATCATACTTTTGTTTATTTAAATTCATTGTGTAGTGTTTGCCTGAACTATGCACATAGAAAATTTAAGTGATAATTGAATGCAGTATTAAAACAATCCAGGTTATGAAAAAAAATTTCTTTCTGTATAGAAGAATATAAAATAGCAAGCTTATGATTACGAGGAAGAAAAGTTCATGATTAATCAATTCAAAGCTTGTCTCTTTGGAGCTAAAATATAAATCTGAATGTTACATAAAAGAAAAGCCTAGACGGAAAGGTATGACATAACTGCAAAGATAGGCATTTTAATGACTTCTTTATAGGAAAGAAATCACTAGAGAGAGATATAAAATTATGTCCACTACAATCAGCTAACGAAATTCATATTTATGAGAAATTACCATATGCCAGGTTTTTTTTCAAAAGATGACAAATGAGTCTAATCACTATGTCAGTGACTCATGAATCTTTGCTCTTCAACATTGCCCCAGAATTTGACTACTGTGTTTCCACATGTTGTGTTCAATGTCATTTCATTTGTTTTCACACTTTAACTCATATACACCTGAAGATATATTGAAATTATGTACACACATATGCAAATACATATGCAGGACATACACATGCACCAAACATTATTTATTGTTTATTTGTTTTTATAGAGCAGATATAGTGAAGTTTTGTTTCATTGCTCTGGCTGACATCAAATTTATGACATTGAGTAATTTTATAATAACTAGGATTATAGATGTATGCTACAGTTTCTAGCTACTACATCATGTAGAACTTTTTCACTGTAAATTTCACTAAGTGTAAAGAGTAATTGCCTATACTACACACACACACACACACACACACGCATACACACACACACACACATACACACAAAGATACACAAGTCTATATTCAGCATAAATGAAAATACCTTGAAATAAATGCAATCAGTAAAATCCAAATATTAGAGACTTTTACTATAAACATTCACAGCAAAAAACCACAAAATTTAAAGTGAGAATTTTGACGTTGTTCTCATTTCCTTTACAATTTATGTGACTATCCTACTCCCTTTACAAAATTTGATAGCAATTTGACTTTTTAAAATTACTTTCATTTCTTAAAGTCCAGTCATTGACCCCCTCCTGATTTGTCCTCACAGTTTCATTTAATTTTTCCTCTCCCTGTATTCAGGAGAATGACCTCACCACCATTCCCCAACCAGTCCTTCTCACGTCCTGGGGCCTCAAGACTTTCTAGGGTTAGACACCTTTTCTCCCACTGAGGCCAGACTAGATAGTCTTCTGCTGTTCATGTGTCAGGGGCCTCAGACCAACTAGTTTATGCTGCCTGGTTGATGGATCCGAGAGATCTCAAGGATCTAGTTTAGTTCAGAGTGCTGGTCTTCCTATGAAGTTGCCCTCCTCCACAGCTTCTCCCAGCCTTTCCCTAATTGATCCACAGGGGTCCCTGACTTTATTCCAATAGTTGGGTGTAAGTATCTGCTTCTGTCTCAGTCAGCTGCTTGTTGGTGCTCTCAGAGGACCCCCATGCTAGACTCCTATCTATAAGCACAACACAGAAGCAGTAATAGTTTCAGGCCTTGGAGTCTCCCCTTGAGATGGAGCCTAAGTTGTGCTGGTCACTGGACCTCCTTTCCCGCAGTCTCTTCTCCATTTTTGTCCCTGGAATTCTTTTAAACAGGAACAATTCTGGGTTAGAGATTTTGACTATTAGATGGCATCCCCATCCTTCCATTTGATACCCTGTCCTTCTACTGGAGGTGGACTCTACAAGTTCCCTCTCTTGACTGCTGGGCATTTCATTTAAGGTCCCTCCTTTTCAGTCCTGAGTGTATCTCATCTCCCAAGCTTCTAATACATTCTAGAGGGCCCCCCTGCTTCCCAATAAAAACTTCTGTAGCATATTTCCATTCATTCTGCTGACCCTCAGGGCTTCTCTTCTGCAACCCCCCAATACCTGACCATGTTCTCTCCCATCCTCCTGTTTCACACACAGGTCACTTTCTCACTCTGCCCCCTTGATTGTTTTCTTCTCCCTCCCAAGAGGGATTGAGGCACCTTCACTTGGGCCCTACAGCTTGTTAACCTTGAGTTTTGTGAATTGTATCCTATGTCTTCTGTAAGTTTTTTGGTTAATATCCACGTATTAGTGAGTACATACCATGTATGTACTTTGGGGTCTGTGTTACCTCACTCAGGATGATATTTTCTAGTTCAAGCCAATTGTATGCAAATCTCATGATATCTTTGATTTTAATAGCTTAATATTCCATTGTTTAAATGAACCACATTTTCTGTATTCATTCTTTTGTAGTGGGACATCTGGGTTGTTTACAGTTTCTGGTTTTCACAAATAAGGCCACTATGAATGTAGTGGAACACGTGCCCCTGTGGCATGGTGAGGCATCTTTTGGGTATATGTACAAGAGCGGTATAGCTGGGTCTACAGGTAGATCTATTTCCAATTTTCTCAGGAACCTTCAGATTGATTTCCAAAATAGTTGTGCCATTTTGCAATCCCACCAGAAATAGCGAAGTTTTCCCTTTTTCTCCACATCCCCACCAGCATGTGCTGTAACCTGAGTTTTTCTAGATGGCTTGGTGGTTAAGAGTACTGGCTGTAATTCAAGAGGTCCTGAGTGCAATTCCTATCAAGCACATGGTGACTCATAACCATCTATAATGAGATCTTGTGCCCTCTTCTGGCCTTCAGTAATACATGTAAGCAGAACACTGTATACATAATAAGTAATATGATTTTTAACCTACTGCACACATTTTCAAATAATGAAGATAAAGCTGGCTTATGTGTGTATGTCTCTCAATGGAAGAGCAGTTCTCAAATATGACAAATGGCTCTGGATCTATATTCCACTGCACAGCACACAAGTACAAAGAAGAAAGGAAAAAGAAAAATTAAGAAATTCTCCCAAATCAAGCTTTTGTTATTAAATATCTTGGTTGAAATTGAGCAAGACATTATATATATGGTAAAATAATATTTTACAGATGACAGTTCTTTTGATAATATGAGTAGGATTGATTTTTTTTACAATCCAGAAGTCCATGTATATATGTTACTTCTTCAAAGACAAACATCTCTGAGTAAATTTGCATATTGCATTTTTATTTTTCTTTGTTTTTTTATATTAAAGGCAACAAAATACTGTTCATATGAGTAAAAGATAAGCTAGGCAAAGCTGTCTTACCATAATACTGAATTAGTTGAACTTTCTTGATTGTTTCCCAAATAAAATGGAGTATAAAAAGATGTAACTATATATGTAAAGTAGATTTTTGAATCTTAGGAATATTTAAGTGTATGGCAAGTTAGAAAGATATTACAAAGGCTTCCTATATATATATCAATTAATTCAACCTCATACTAAATAACGTTTTAGATTGTTACATCACACTGGCTGAAACAAAGAGAAACATTAATTCAATACTACGAACTGAACCACCAAACTGAAGATTTTATTTGTGATGGAACCTTGCTGAAACTATCAGAATCCCTTTGTTCTACTGGAAGTTGGAATTCATATTTTTGTGTGTCTGCATCAAGTAGTCACTTACTTTAAAGGTTTTCGCTCCTGTTTAATGCTTAGAAAACAAACTCAGCAAGATTCCAGATGATCACATTATAAAATTGTCCTAACATATTCTGCTTGTTATGAATGATGTGTTAAAGTGACTTTGAATCATTGTTTTAACCACTTGAATTAAGGCTATCTAACTGAGATTTCAAGCAGAAACCAAAATGTGGGATATTTTTACCTTCTCTTCACTTTTGTCCTTATTACCATGAATACAGAATTTCACAAATGTCTTAACATACAGATCTTGAAATTTTCATAGCTATGTATCGAGAGATTGTATTTTATGCGCTCACCTTTTTGTTCTCCAGTTGGAATGTACCATCTCAAAAGCAGCAGCTGCAGAAAATTGTGCAAGCCTGTTTATCGTTAATGTCTCTGCTTGGTAGCTCATTTATCTCCATCTAAACTCCACTGTTACGGACTCCTATAAAACTAAGCCTGAAATGTTTCTGTCAGTAGCTTTGAGAGGATCAGCAGAAAGAAGAACACAAGTATCAGACCCAAGTGTGAAGAAAGAGTATATAAAATGGGTGATCAGGAATGGAAAGTGAGGCAGAGCCAAAAGCTGGGTAAAAGCACAAAAGGCCTTGAATCTATATAAATTGAATGGGTCATTAAAGACGAGCAGCATTAATCACACATCTCTCAAGAGGAGTTTATTATCCAAACTAGATTAGTAACGTTTTTCTTCTTTTTTTTTCTTTATTGACTATTTTATTTATTTACATTCCAAATGTTGTCTCCCTTCCCCATCTCCCTTTGGCAACCTCCCTTGGTTCCCTTTGCCTTCTACCCATTCTCACCTCACCTTTCTAGCATCCCCCTTTGCTGGGGCAAAAAGCCTCCATAGGACCAAGTGGCTTCTCTCTTATTGATGCCAGAGGAGGCAGTTCTCTGCTACTTATGTAGCTGGAGCCAAGGACCCACCCATGTATACTCTGGTTGGTGGTTTAGTCCCTGGGAGTTTGATGGGTCCGGTTAGTAGATATTGTTGTTCTTCCTATGGGGTTGCAATCCCCTTCAGCTCCTTTAGTCCTTCCTTATCTCTTCCACACTGGGGTCCCTGGGCTCAGTTAAATGGCTGGCTGTGAGTGTCAGCATCTGTCTTAGTAAGGGGCTTGCAGAGCCTCTTAGAGAACAGCCCTACTGGGCTCCTGTTGGCAAGCAGTTCTTGGCATCAGCAATAGGCTCAGGTTTTGGTGTCTGTGGATGTGATTAGTCCTAAAAAGGGGCAGTTTCTGGATGGCCTTTCCTTCAATCTCTTAACTTTTAAAATATCTGTTTGGAAGTGCATTTGAGGTAATGTCCAAATTACAAAACAATTATAAGACATTAATTACTGTATAAAATATATATATATATATACATATTTTAAATTATAAAACACCCCCCCCAAAAAAAAACCCACACAAAACAAAATAACAAGGAAGCACTTATTTTCTTTTCTGGAATTAAAAGTTTAATGAATCCTCTAGTGCAATGGAATACTGACAGTGAGAATTGATCCTGGAAAGCAAAACAGGAGCATGTTCTTTAGAAGACAAAGCTGCTCCTGGGAATAAAACAGCTCTTTTCTTCCTGTGCATTTTAGCCCCACTGAATAAGCTGAAAAAGAGTGAAGTATGCTTGTGAGGTGTGGTTTTATGAAAGTTTGATTGCTTTAAAAACGATGGGGGCTTAGTGAAGGATATCAAGGCCTCTTGTAGTGCTCATGTCTTCTCTCACACAGGAAACATTTTGTATTATTGAATGTAAACTGAAGTTAAGAACCCTGATTTTATTCTCACCTCTTCCACTCAGTGAATGTGTGATTTAGCAGACTTCCTACCACCACTGATACTGGTCTGTCTTCAATAAATTGGATATATCAATCTGTCTCATAGAGAAAGGAATCACCAGCATGCCAAGTGGAACCTTTTACATAATAATGGCTCCTATGAGGCATTCAGAGTATTAGCAGCTCATTATCCTTTGGAATGCCAACATTGTATACGATTTTGAATATTTTTTTTACCTTAATGCTTAAGATATTATATGAGTTACTTTTTTTGTATGTTTCTGTGACAAAATACCTAAAAAATGGAGCCTAAAGAAGAAAGGGTATATTTTGTCTCAAAATTTTAATGTGCAGTCCATCATGGTGCAGAAGGCATGGGGTGACAAGAGCATAATGCAGCAGTATACATGTAAAAAGCATTAACTATTTATCACCTCATCATTCCTGTGTTTCTGCATTCAGGAAGCAGAGATGATAAATGCTAGGGCTCAACCTCCTTTTTCCTTTTAAGGTAGTCTGGGACTCTATCCCATGAAATGGTAGCAGCTACATTTAGAGTAGGTCTTTCCACCTTAATTGACTCAGCCTAGAAATTCCTTGACAAATATGTCCAGAAACTTGTCTCCTAAGTGAGTCCTAGAACCACTTAGGTCAACGATCAATCATCACACATATCAAACTGTACCTATCCGTATACCTTCATGAGCTTGGATGTAGATAAGAATGCACCCTTGCAACCATTACAATATACTGTGTCATAGCATATCTCTCACATCCAAAAATTGCATCCTTCATTCTTATTTATTATCATTACCATGTTTTGATAGGGATGCTGAACATGAGATATTTCCTACCAGCAAATTATTTGTCATATAATACACCATTGTTAACTGTAGACCATTTGTTACACAGTAGACGCCTAGAACTTGGCCATCTTCCATTTTCAGTCAGATAAATTGTAAGGAACCCTGATTGCCTATTTACTGGAAACTGATCTACTACAAGCAAAGGTGTTTATGTTTGTAAACAGTGCCAGACACATAGGCGATTCACCTAATGATTAATAAAAAATGAAAGGCTGACTAATTAGAATGAGGTCTCTGAGTTGCATGCCAAAGTTGTAGATGGAGCTTGACATGCAAGAGGAATTTGCCTTCTCTTTGTCTTTTCACTAGCACATTTTCAAGTCCTTCAATTGACACTTAGAGCCTTACAGTTCTGAGGAAATGCTGTGTATGTGCATCTGATTTCATATAGATGTTTCCCTTCCATAGGAATGAGACAAACAAATATGTTTACCTGAGATAAAATGCTTACACAGCTGCAGAGCATACACACACCCACTAGGTTACTACAAAGCAGACCTCTAGCTCTTACCTGATATGTCAGACACTCAAAACTTTCTGAGAACAAGATCATGACATCAGTGATATCAAAATCTTTATATCCTGAATATAGCTTAATAAATAATTGACACCTTTATCCAGGTAAAGTCTAGCTATTCAGAATTCTCAGATAGTTAAAACTTTTAGATGTTGAAAACATCTAAGATGAAATTCTCAAATCCATTTAAAAAGGTTCTTTCATTTGTACAAAGGTTCTTTTAATCTTTCCAAATGAATCTATTATCTAAAATTTATTTCTGGAATCTAATTCTGCTTATGCTAGAAATAGTATTCATTCACTCTATTAGAAAATTAAAATAAATTGAGAGGATTTGCTTCAATATTGATTAGTTTGGTACATATGAATTTATTCATTTTTTCTCATTCTAAATAGGGTAATTTAGTGGGAAAAGATAAGCATAGAGGAAAAAGAATAACCATGCTTAATTAATTTTATATGCTTTTAAAACACCTTTGGTGGAAGTAGTTATCAGTTGTGGGTGTTAAGGGCTTCTAGTTTTACCTCTAAAAGGCACGCTTCAAACTTGAAATTTGGGGATGCATGTAAACTCATGCAATGAGGATGCTCTTCTGGATGCCCCAGTCCACAAATATTTACTAAGCACTGTCTGTGTATTTGACATTAGGAACACGGTGCTGTAAAACCAATAGATTCATTTACTGTAGTTAGAGTTTATGTAAGACCTGTCACTGGTTTGGTTTCGAGTCAATTTGTGTGTTCAATACTTTCTTTTTAAAATATGTTCACGAGTCTTGAGGGATGGCTTGGTGGGTGAGAACACTTGCTGCTATTGCAGAGAGCTGGAGTTTAGTGCACATGTTCTATGTCTGGCAGCTGGAAAGCATTTGTAGTTCTACTTCCAGGACACCAGGTGCTTTGTTCTGACCTCTGTTTCCATCAGTATCAATGTGTGTACACTTACAGAAACATCAAAACAGCTCAAATCCTAGCCTAGATGAAGAGGCTCATAAAGTCCTACTTCTAGCTGAAGACAACTGACAATTCAAGGCTGCAGTAGGAAGTGAGTCAGCTTCCTCAGGAATTTTATACCTGAAAAACCACACACACTCCAGTAGATTGACATATAGACATGCACATAGAGGCATCATTTGTAGTCTGGGTTTAAGCAAAAAGATCACATGATATTGGGAGGGAAGAGTCAGCAAGATAGGGAAGGAGTTGAAAGGAAGGGGATGGAGGATAGGTTTGCTCAAAGCATATTATATACATATAAATTTTTCAGATAATGAAAACCAGAACATATATGTTTAAATATACTGTTACTATGATGCCATCATCTATATTTACTAGCTATAGAGACAAGGACTTTGAAGAGTAATATTCAGATTATCTCCTTTCTATTTTAGAAAAATGTAGCGTTGACAAAAATATTTGAAATTGTATATTCACTGCTAACCACTCTTCACTGGACAAACAATAAGGACTCATTCCTGAGAGGGGCTAGTTCTCCTTCTCCTAACAGGCAATAGTTGATGTGTTTATTTGTCTAGAGATGAGACTTCATGAAATTTTACCATTTCCATGTAATATACATAATAAAAGTGACAGAGGCTATCAAATGAGAATTTAGGGTGAGTATAGAGGAATTCAGAAACAGTTGCTGGAACCAGTTGGAGTGAAAAAAAGAGAGGGAGAATTTATGTAATTCTATATCAATGAGAAACAAGAAATAATAGAAACCACAGTTTATAAGACCAAAACATATTTCAAGAAGAATGTAGGAACATGTTTTTAAAAACTAAAACCATGAAAAAGAAACAGTGATAAAAAACGAAGTAAAGTTCTTGTCTTTTTATAGCTTTGAGGTTTAGAAATTAAAAGTTATGAAATTCTTTATGTCCAATATTTCTGGATTTTGGCAACACATTTAACAAATTCTCCTAATACCATTCCACTTAAGATGCCAAAACGAGGAATGGAAAACTCAGATAGAGTCAAAACAGATTTGCCAATGGTAAGAAACCTGCAGATAGTGAGTTGTGCAGTATATTGCAAATCTACATTTGGACCACATAATTGTTAAGAGTTAAGGTTCCAAGGAGTGTACAGGGAGGGACCAATGGCTTCAGATACATAGGTATCAGAGAATGACCTTGTCTGATATCAGTAGAAGGGGAAGCCTTTGGTCCTGTGGAGGTTTAATGCTCCAGTGTAGGGGGATGCTGGAAGGGTGGGACAGGAGAGGATGGATGA
This sequence comes from Grammomys surdaster, assembly GCF_004785775.1. Classification (NCBI taxonomy): domain Eukaryota; kingdom Metazoa; phylum Chordata; class Mammalia; order Rodentia; family Muridae; genus Grammomys; species Grammomys surdaster. The sequence goes on from NW_021604687.1 coordinate 2,671,685, forward strand.
GTGGGTGAGCACCCTCATAGAGGCAAAGGAGAGGGAGGAAGGGAGGTTGTGGTCTAGGGGAGTTGTGTGAGGGGGTAAGTGTGAAGTAGGATATCATTTGATATGTAAGCAAATAGAATGATTAATTTAAAAAGAAAAAAAGAGTTCAGGTTCCAATTTAGAATTCATGGCCCTGTTACTGAGCTTTAATTCATCTGTAGATACAATCAGCATTTTTCTTAGTGTGTGTTTGTGAAGCATTTCCCATAGATTTTCTAGTTGATTTGAAAGTTCATTTTAAGCTCAGAAAGGTCCAATTAGGGATCCATCAAAAATAACATGTGGTCAGGGATAGCTATGAATGTGACCCAAAACAGCATTGTGAGTTTATTTTAAAGATTATGGGATGTTGTATTGCCTTTTTCTGTAAAACTTGATGTCTCACCTCCCTGTATGAAGTTGTAGTTGGCAATATTGTATGGAAATGTCAAGATAAACATAGAGGATAACCTGAATGATATGATCAATGAAGTCTGAACCTAGCTGTATCATGATAGACACTTGAAAGATTTATTTAAATACTGTACAGGTTCAATATTGTTCAGGTTTAAAGAAATTCACTTCTTTGAAATTTTGATCTGTTGACCATACTAGAATGAGCTACACTGAGCATACTATGTCATTTACTGAGTGCTCATCACAGGTCACCTAACTTTAATGTAGGACCCTTTTTAACTTTTTAACTTTCAAGTTTAAAATTTTAAATTTTTATTTTATTACTTTACTTTCATTTGCTTGTCTTGTGTTTTCAGATCCAGGTTGTCATGTAGTCCAGAATGCCACTGTTCTATGAGGTTGGTCTCTTCAACTCTTCCTCCTCTTGCCCCGACCTTTCAAGTTTCTATGATCACTGTGTGCCATGGCTCATTTCCTTTGGTCTCTATAATAATCATAATAACCCAGAAGGAAGTTTCTTTGACTCCATTTAAATTTCAAATATTGTTTCACAGAAAAGTCAAAGGAATCGACCTCCATGAACCATCACACAGCCAGCTTACTGTAATTTAGAGCAGTGACAGGTATAATTTTCCACAGGGCTTAAAATTACAATATTATCTCTGCTTCCTCTTATGAGATGAATTTTACAGACATAATACTATATTTTATTTTAATTTAAAATATATTATGCACAAACATAATTACAACAAAGTAGATGCAGCTTTCTAATTTTCTTATTTTAAAAAAAATCTCAGTGTTTTTTCACATACCCATGCACCTAGTAGCATTGAGTGAACTCACTGAGATAAAACAAAATACTTATGAAATTAGGAGGGAAAAGTGGAAGCGGGTATGGGAGAAAATGAAGGGAAGGGAATGAAGATAGATTTGATATATATATTACATACAAACAAGTATGAAATTCTCAAAAAGTAAAGATTTATAAAGATTTTGACTTGTTATAGTTAAGACTGAATCAGGCATGGCATTTAAAAGTTACTGCTGTAGGTGCTTAAAGGACTGACAAATTCCATCATTGCTCTGTGAACTGTAGTTCTGAGTGACTAGAAGGCAACTTTTAAATGCCAGTGCTTATTGTCATTCTTCCTGCTGTTCTTTATGTTGAGCAGTCCACCTTGTGGCACTGCAGATCCACTGACTCTCCTTTTAAAACAATCCATAAATTAATCGCTCTTACATCTACAGGGATCTAAGTAGTTTGTAACTAAATAGATTTCTCTAAATCTCTTACTATTTGGTACAAAATACACCAGAAATACACTCTCCTATTAAAACAATCTCCTTCATGCCTCAGAAGAAATTGACTGAGTATGCTGCAAAAGAACAGTATATAGGATAAGTTTGAAGAAAGTAGAAAGGCTGCTTCAAGGAGAACTGATTAATGAACATCATTATGGTCTCCAAACCTTGAGAAGATGATCTCAGTTTAAGAAATTAAATTTAAGAAATTAGGTGATGAAATTTTCCTTAGATGAAAGAATCAAACAGATACTATATGATGTAAAAATAAGGAAGGGTATGAGTCCCATGTTTGAGGAAAGGTCTTATATCTTTTTACTTTCCTATTTGCAAACTTATGTGCATTTATATTAAAAATTTACCTTTATATGTACATGAGATAATCATATGCATATAAATATTTGTGCAGCTATTGTTTACACAGCACGCAGACACATATGAACACACATATATCAGTTCATATTTAAGGTCTGTGGGAAGAAGTCAATTCATAATAAAAATCTAAATTTCATATAGCAGCATTATCCTCTCTTTAAACTTAAAAGCACACTCTTTAAATTTCTACCCATACCTACTATAAAAACTTTAATTTGCTCAAGGGAGTTTCATATTGGAAAGTTTCATCATGGGGAATTTTAAGCCATGAGTCCTTTTGTGATCTGAACATAAAGGGCTAACTCATGCTGTAGATGATAACTGGTGTTACTGCTTATAAAACTAACCTGCATCTGTAACCTGTATCTCATTTAGTGAGTGAAATTTTTCTGGGTGCAGTGTCTCTGATTCTATAGGTAGTCAGAGGGCTCCTGTATTCTGCCTTTGCTTTAGGTGATGGATGGCTTCATTTACTACTAAAGCCCTTGGGGGTGTGCGTCTCTTAATATTATTTATACCTGTTGAACCTTCCACTCACTCAAAATTCCTTTGAGAGGGTAAATAAAATAAGTGTTAAGATCCTGCCTACATTTACCCTCCTTAGCTGTTCTCCCTTCATGGCTCTGCTCTACTTCCTCTGAGGCCACCACTGTAACATCTGTTGGCTCAAAGGTTTTTTCATTACATTAAAATGACATTTTCTGGTGTTTTTTGTACCAAATAGTAAGAGATTTAGAGAAATCTATTTAGTTACAAACTATCTAGATCCCTGTAGATGTAACAGTGATTAATTATGGAATGAAATTATTTTAGTGTGACATGCACCCAAAAACTTAATTTACATCTAAGACAAGTAAAGTAGAAAATTAGACTGCCTAAAAGCCCCTCTGAATTTTAACAGAATGAAATAGCCTGAAATCTACAGGTGAGTATTTCCCTTCCTCCTAACCCATTCATCTTTGAGCACTCCAGATTTGACATGGCCCAGGAGTGGGCTTTTGCATTAATATTCTGGCAATATGTGAGGTTTGTCTTGGCAATTTATTCAGTGTCACAAATGTATGCTGTTTAGCTTTCGCTGTTTGTATAATAAATATCTGTGAATTGAAGATTTTATATGGATGAAGTGCTTACAGCTTTATTTGGATAATTCTTCAAGTATAGAGAAACACTTTGAAAAGAACTAACCAAGGCTAAGATTGTTTTTTTTTTTCCTTTTTAGTATTATTTCAACTTTGTGTATGTTAAAGTATACGGTCCATTTACCAGAATGGAGTAACATGGTATGGTATAGCTATGTGAATGCATTTCGCAAAGTCCATTATCTGTATTTAGTGGTATGAAACTGAAGTCCACTGTTCAGTCATACTTCACAGGTACACTGTAAGGCAAATCTATTAGTTAAGTACTGAGTTTCAAACTCTGCTCTTCTAGAATTAGTTGAGAAACTGGATCGTTGTTTCCAATAGAGCTAATTAGACCGCAGAAATCTCATCTTTTAAATTTCAGAAGCAATTCTAATGTCCACTGAAAAACAAATGTGCTAAATGGGGTTTGGAATGATCTGTACTATTACCTAAATTGTGATTTCATCATTTGGTCTGTCAAGTCTTCCCTAGGTTGTTCCTTTGGTCTGACAGAGGGGCACAAACGTTTAGTCAAGCAGTTGGAAATCAGAGGCAAGTAGTTCTCTGAGTTTGAGGCCAGCCTGGACTAAAGAGAAAGTTTCAGGACAGCTAGGACTACTAAGAGAGACCCTGTAAATTTAACTTGTATTCTCCTATTGTAATTGTCATCCCAGAGGCTTACTGCCTCTATTTGCTAGAATTAGTCTTAGAAGCATCAAGTCTCCATATAATCTAATCTACAATGGTTTCAGCCTCTAAACTCACTAATGAATAAGCTCATACTTTGTAGTTCTCTCTGAACTCTGGCTTGCTGGATCTGTTCTAGCTCAAGCTCCTCTCCAAGATGACTGATTCAGTGTGGTTTCTCTCTCAGCCTCTGATGGAATTGCTCTGTTTGGCCTCAAACTAACTCTGACAATCTATTCTAATCTAGCTTCTTCTCATTCTCTGAATGATTCTGTCGTCACCAGCATCTAGCTAGTTGTCTTTCTCTGCAACCTGTCTCTGAACAACAATCCCAGTAAAACTGCCTCCTTCCTCTCTCTCCACTGCTACCCCAAGTAGCTTTTCTTCCATCTCCTCATGAGAGTTGAGCATATCCTATTCTGTCAAATCTATTTGTCACTTTTTCAGTTAGACATCAGTTTTAAACATCGGTGTTTCCTTCTACAAACTAAATTTACCTTCATTGTTTGGGATTAAAAGTGTGTGATAAGGGTGTGTCTGCATTCCAGCTGGATCAGAGAGACATAGAAGGTCTTTGAATGTCATCAGAGTAGCCATGTTGCTAGATTCAAAGGTCTCTACAAGACCATGTCTTGAACTACACCCCACCACAAAAAGAAATATTAAAATAAGGTTTTTAAGTTAGTCACACAATGATGCACCTGCTTAGCTCAAAGAAAGCATCGCCTGTACCCTCCACCAAAGTTTTTCTTTTATTCTAATCACTCCAAAGGAAGTCTATTACCAAAACAATCAGGATTGGACTGTAGTTTTCCCTACTAGTTTAAGTTTTCCCTGTTACATAGTCCATAAATGGAAAAATTATGGCTAAAATTATAGTCCAATTCCTAATAATATACTCTCAACTCTTTAATAACATCCTGAAAGACAAATCTTTTGGTGGAAACATGTCAGTAGCTCAAAATTGAGAAAATAATTTTATAGTAAATATATGATTATACAGAAAACAAGCATAAATAGGAGAGAATTTTAGAAACAATAAAATTATAATTCAAACTTTAAGAACATTGGAAATCTATTATAATTTCCTTCTCAAAGAAAAGAATATCCAGAGCAGCATCCAGCTTCGGGTCATATAATACTATCATGGACATTTCTCTCCAGTAGTGAAAGAAAACAGCTGACAGCCAAACCCATTTACTCTTTGGTCAGTTATCTCTCATTTTTGCTTTAATAACTCTCACAGCAATAATACGCCTCTGACCAACCTGGGTCTAATTTTATATCATTTTTAATTAGTCATTATTTTTAATCAGTCCACATTTGCATCCACTCAGTATATGTATTTTAGGTTGTAATTGCCTCAGAATCAATTTTGTTTTCCTCTTCTTGAGGTTCAAGTCAATAATCATTAACTAGAATCATTTCACTTAAAGCATCATTAAATTTACCAAATTAACGACTCAAATAGGTGGAACCAACAGAACAAATAAGCAATTTCACAAACAGCTCTGTGCTAGTTTCAACCTGAGTATTCATGCAAAGCGATGTCTGATGGCTAAATGTCGTTCTCTACAAATGAAAGTGAGGCATAATTTGATTACCACATGATTTCATTCTTACCATAACCAAGGTAGGTTGTCAACAATGTTAACGACATCTCACAGATGTGGGAACTAAGACCTGCAGAGCCATGGAAGTGATGCTCTCTTAAGAGCATTGCATCAGAAGATAATACAATAAGGAGGTTTACTACTACCATGGTCAATATTAATATTTAACATCTGATTGATAGCAAGTCAATTTTCCCCATAAGAAAGTAATAACTATGCTATTCATTAGCTTATAATATATATATTTATATATATTTATATATATTATAATTATAATATATATTATTTATAATATATTTATATATATTTATATATTATATATATTTATAATGTATATATATTATAAATATATATAAAGATACTTGATAATAATGTTAATGCTAGGTTTTGCTTCAGTCTTCCACATGTCAATTGAACTTTGCGGGAATCAGCCATCCTCATAATGATTTTCAATTGGGATCATCTAATCCCATTATTTGCTACAGATTTATTAGCCTGCCTAGAAGTAATCTCTTTCCCCAAGACTGTCTGTGTATCCATTAAGTACGTCTTGTATTAGTGGTGTTTCAGGAATTCCTATTTAACTTAGAAGAAAAATCATTACTAGCCATCCAAACTCCCCTAGACTTTGTTTGGAAGATATTCTTCAAGCTGGGCTCTGAATCTGTTTTATATAGTCCCTGCGTGCTCCCACAGATCAGAGTGCCCCAGATTGTTTTGTATTTCCTTCGGTTTCTGAACTGACTCAGCCATTTCTCTTCAGGGAGACCTAGCTCTCGATATTGAAAATTATCCATTTGGGCACTCTATCCTCTTCATGACTCATGTATCATTGTGTGTATGCCTTTTCAAAAATGTGGAAGGACAAATACGTGAGCATGTATTCACCTGTTTATTTCTATATTTTAGACACATCTATATATCATCCTGGATTGTTGTTCATAATGGCATTTTAATTACAGTCAGCAAAGTCTTTCTGTGGTCTTAAGTCACATTTATGAGTAATGCAATATGAAAGATATTTTGAGTTCTTTAATGAAATTTCGTGCTGGTTCATTACCTCCTGTATGCCACCAAACACTTAAGCAAAATTTGAGAGCCACAGTCTCTTCTCTACTGGTACGAGGTCTGAAAGCTCAAATAAAGTAAAGTAATAAGGCAAAGGAAAATTTCAGGAAGAAGCATGTAGAAAAAAAATCCATTTTGAAAGTTTAGCTTTAGAATCATATTCAAAAGCACTGGTCTATTAGGTTGAGAGTGGTCATTGTGTGCATCAGCTGCAAGCTAAGCATTTAGTGACAAGAAAGAGGATTAAAATGGACCAGTTAGAAATATTGCTTCCAAATATCCAGTGTTAACCACATAAGCATGGTAACTCAAAATGATCCGTCATGTGTTGCCTACTGTCCTCAACAAATATGTGTTCAACTCTTGACTACGCAGCTAGTCTAATTCCTTTTTACCTACTGTTCTTGTGAGCTGATTAGTCACAAATCACTGTGCCTTTTTCAATGTATACAGCAAGATTCTTATGCTAGTACTAGAAATCAATCCAAAGTGATAAACTTCAGTTCTGAAACAATTTTTATTTAATTTTTATCACATTTATTTTGTGTATGTATTTGAGTGTGTGTGTATGTGTGTGTGTGTGCTCGTGCACGTGCATGTGCACGTGCAATTTCACTTCAAAATGTATATGTGAAGGTTAGAGAACAACTTGCAGGAGCTGATTCTTTTTGCCATGTGTACCATAGAAATTGAATTTAGGTTTTCTCGCTTACCTACAAGCCTTTACCTGCTGATCCATCTTTCCAGTCCCCAACATTTTAAACAAAAATCCATGCCTTACCTCTTCTGCTTCTTGGTTGAAGAATTAGTGGAAGCTAAGCCTGAATAAAATGAAAGAAACATGCATTCCTTAGTTATATGTGAGGCACAGCAACTCAAAAGATTGGTAGAAAAACTAAAGACTATCTGAACAGTCTTTTATATTGATGAACTCTTCCCCCTCAGAATCCACCAAACACTAGTCAAAATATTAGACAGAAATTATCTGTACTGAAAATGTAATATTGGTTTTATTTATATTAAAAATACAGTAAGTATTAAGATTCACATATTATTTACATTGTATTTGACACTGTCCCTAGCTTACATATGAAATATAATACATATGAGTTAGTGATATAAAATGATATAAAAACACCATACAATTTTATATAAGGAACTTAAGCATCTAAAGATGTCAACACCTGTAGGGGATTGCATCTAAAAAGCTTCTTTCTGCATGAATCCTTGGAGACACGTGCTATAGTGACTGTGCAATTTATTTGTTTTAGGAACAACTTAATTAGTCATTAATGTGACTTTTAAGCTAATATCTATCTAACAATACATATCAATTGAATGCTTATATGTAGGCTATTACATACACATTGAGGATAATTAACAACCCACGGTAATCACAGAAAAAAAATTCAGACATGGTTACCAAGTACATAGCACTATTTGAGGCTCAGAAATCATAATTTAGAAAATCAGTAAAGAAGTGTGTGCTGCCCTCAAAGATAACGACATGCATGAAAACACGGAATGAGAAAAGTTGACATTATATTCATGCATAGTAAAGCTTCCCAATATGACTAGAGTTAAGATTCTGGGGTCACCATGCATGGAAGGATAGACACAGGTTTATTTGCTATACTGGATTTCTTTCTCAGTGTTATGATGGACTACATGAATCATATTCACATGGTTCCTTCATGGTCATTGTGCTGTTATATGTAAACAAATAATTTCTCATGTAGTAACTCATGAACATCCAAATTTTGACTAAGGTACTTTTGGTAAATAAGATTTAAAGGTTATTTTATCCTCTGGTTGTATATTTTATTAATACTCAGAGGCTTTTTATTAATGGGAATTTGGAAATGACTGAATGGTTTTGGTAGTGATTGCTAATACAAGATATTTGTTTGATTATAGAATTAAAATTGGTTGAACTTAGACCTTAATTTAGAGAGTGGAAAAGCTACTGAAGCCTGACCAGCTCTGTATAACGAAGGCTGTGTACTTAGTACTTAAGAATATCTGCAGAGGTTTCAGTTTCAACAGTGAAAGTGTGGTTCTCTAGGCAGTGACAGTGTTTCAGATGAAGGGTGACTACACAAATAACATTTTACCAGCCAGAAAAACATACAATCGAGGCTGAAAAATCATAAAACATTAAGTATAAATGTTTTAGATTTCTCCCAGGACCCTAATGGGCAGGAACAAGAGTTAAATGGCTGAAACGTCTTGTCTCACCCACTTTACTTTCATCCTGCTTCATGGCCAGTGAGCCAGTTCAGTTCTCCAGTCTCCAGTTAAGACTATGCAACTGTCATAGCTCCAGGATTGCCCCCTTTCCCCATGGCATAATTTCTACAGTGATGCTGGAATTTCATTTAAAGGATCTAATCTTACAGTTTCATAACACCCACAAAGTTTGCAGTCTCTACCAGCAACCTCAGAACATTTCTGTCACTCCAAAGGAAACCTTTAGCCCATTAACATGCACTCTTCTTGGTCCTTGGAAACCACTAATTTACTTATCATTTCTGTGGGATGGCCTGTTTTGGACATTTCAAGAAAATGAGACGATATAAAATGTCCCTGCTGTTTTCTTAAATCCTTTCTGTTTCTTAAGTGTCTCTTAACCTTTTCAGTACAGCTGTGCAAGCTCATATTATGCTGTTTTTCTTCATATATACTTTAATTTTTTAGAGAATAGATTTGATCATACTCTTTCCCTTCCTCCAACTCCTTCCAGATCCTAGCCACCTCCCCACCCACTCAATATCATGACCACCACACACACCATCTCTCTCCCTTCATCCCTATTGACAGTTTCTTGTTCAAATTCAAATTTCAATGACAGATTTTCTTACGCACATTTGTCAGTCTTCAGGTTTGTTTGTTCATTTGTTTTGTTTACCTTTAGGCCCTGTACTTATGCCACATAATAGTGGCTGACTTCTCAAGTACAGTAACCCATTCTCTATGGCTCCCTCTGGTCATATCACCCACTGCAGCTACACTGTGCTCTACTCTGGCTCCAGGTAGGTGATCCACACTCTCACCATTCACTTCTTATCATGTGTACATTGACAGTATCTTTTAGTGTTTTGACTAATGTTATTATATTTCTTCCTGTAGAGGTTGGATAGGTATGCGTGGGTTGTTGATGTTTAATAAATATTGGACTATTCACTGCATTAACTTTTTATATAATGTTTTGATAGTTTGTGACTATCAAGGAATAGAATGTCACAGATGTTCAGTCACTGTGTAACAAAAATTTATTCAGTAACAATCGTTCTGACGGAAACACAGATCAGTCTTTTGTATAATAGTAGGTTTACCTAACAAATTATATGACATTGCATTCTCCATATCAGATTTTTCTCTTGTTTGACCTAACTGCCTGGCCACAGTTAGCTTTGAGAGACTCTAGAAAATGCATTTTTTAAACTGTCAGTAGTCTTAAACATGGCTAAAATTCCAGGAATCCATCTTATTTTGATTTTTATTGTTGAGATGGCACTCTATATTAAAAGACAGATTATCTACCCCAGTGTGCTTCTTTGTCTCTCAGACATCATGTGTAAATTGAGTCCTCCATCTGGGCTATATTCAATACGCACCCAAAAATGACTCCTTGAAATCTAATGTAGTTACTTCATGAGCCCTAATATGGTGAACCCTGGAAATGAATGCTCACTTCCATCAATGCCAGCTGTAGCTTTCATGATCAAGTGACCCAAAGTAAACTCCAAATGAGAACTGAAGCAGACGTGATATTGCTATGAGGAAATCTTCAAATTTAACCCAAATAATACTAGATAATGATTTGGTTTCCATTATCATTCCAAGGTTTATAAAGATAAAGAAATATTATCTTATTTTTGATTACCAGTATGATGAGGTTTTTATGAATTATCTTTCAAAACATTCAGCTACATTTCTGTTGTTTTCTGTTTTAGGTTTTTTATTGGATATTTTAATTACATGTCAGATGTTATCCCCTTACCCCATTTCAACCCCGCCCAGAAACCTCCTATCCCATCCCCCTTCTTCCTGCTTCTATGAGGAGGTGATCCCACCTACCCCTCACTCTCACCTCCCCACCCTCAAATTCTCCCATACTCAGTGTGCAGCCTTCGTGGGACCAAGGATCTCCTCTCCCACCCATTCCCAACAAGGCCATCCTCCCCTACATATACAGCTGGGGCCATGAGTCCCTCCCTATGTGCTCCCAGGCTGGTGGTTTAGACACTGGGAGCTATGGTTGGTTGGTATTGTTGCTCTCCTCATGGGGCCACAAAACCTTTCAGCTCCTTCAGCTCCTTCTGTCTAACTCCTCCATTGGGAACCCCTTCATCAGTTCAATGGTTAGCTGTGAGCATCTGCCTCTGTATATGTCAGGCTCTGGCAGACCTCTAAGGAGACAACTATATCAGGCTCTTGTTAGCATGCACTTTCTGACATCTACATCAGCATCTATCTTTGGTGACTGCACATGGGATGGATACCCAGGTGGAACAGTCTCCAGACAGCTCCTCCTTCAGTTTCTCTCCCACACTTTGTTTCCATATTTGCTCCCTTGAATATTTTGTTACTCCTTCTAAGAAGGACCGAAGCACCCACACTTGGTCTTTCTTCTTCATGAGCTTCATGTATGAGTTGAATCTTGGGTACTGAGAGCTTCTGGGCTAATATACAATTATCAGTGAGTGAATGCCATGTGCGTTCTTTTGTGGCTGGGTTACCTCACTCAGGATGATATTTTCTAGTTCCATCCATTTACCTAAGAATTTCTCGAAGTCGTTGATTTTAATAGCTGATTTTAGTTTAAGTGTTTTAGATTATTTAAATTTGTAACTTTCATTTGCCTTGGGCTTGTTTATTCTATTGTTTACTTTTAAGCTAGAATTTGAGGCATCAATGTAAGGTTCACATTTTTTTCCAACTATGCTGATGCTGTAACTTTAAATTTAAACCCTTATTTAGTTATGTCTTATAAAATTCATTATGTCAATATTTTCTTTTAAATTTTTAAACTTCTTTATTATTCTTTTTCTTAAATTATTTTATTTGTTTCATTCCAGTTATTGTCCCTCTCCCAGTCTCCCCTCTGCAGTTCCTCATTCCACTCCTCCTCTCCCTTGCCTGCAAGAGGGTGATTCCCCTACCAGACCACCCCTTACCCTGTGGTCTCAAGTCTCTCGATGATTAAGCATTCTCCCAATGAGGCTATACCAGCAGACCCCTGCTATATATGTACTAGGGGCCTCTACCTGCCCATGTGTGCTCCTTGTTTGTGGCTCGGTCTCTGGGAGCTCCCTGGGGTCTGGGTTAGTTGACCCTGCTGGTCTTTCTATGGGGTGACCTTCCCCTTCAGCTTCTTCAATCCTTCTCCTCATTCAATCGTAGAGGTATCCTGCTTCTTTTCATTGGTTGGGAGTAAGTATCTGAATCTGTCTCAGCCACCTGCTGATAGCGCCTCTCAGAGGACAGGCATGCTAGTCTCCTATCTGTAAGAAAAACCATAGAATATGTAATAGTGTCAGGCCTTGATACCACCCCCCCATTAGTTGGATCCCAATTAGTGCTGGTCATTGGACAGCCTTTCCTCAGGTCTCTTCTCCATTTTTGTAGTTGTATCAGTTAGCAATATCAAGCAATGGAGGAGTATTCCTCTTTCTCCAGATCCTCACCAGCATGTGCTGTCACTTGAGGTTTTTTTTTTTTTTAATCTTAGCCATTCTGATTGGTATACAGTAGAATCTTACAGTCATTTTGATTTGCATTTCTCTGATGACTAAAGACTGAACATTTTTGAGTGCTTTTGAGCCATTTGAGATTCTTCTGTTGTGAATTCTCTGTTTAGCTATGTATCTTCGTTTTTAATTGGCTATTTGGTTTTTTGGAGGTTAACTTCTTGAGTTCTTCGTAAGTTTTGGATACTAGCCCTCTATCAGATGTAGGGTTAGTGAAAAATTTTTGGCAATCTGTAGGTAGCTAATTTGTCCTATTGACTGTGAATTTTGGCTTACAGAAGCTTTTCAGTTTTGTGAGGTTCTATTTATCAATTCTTGATCTTAGAGCCTGAGCCAAGGATGTTCTGTTCAGGAAATTTCCCAGTATGCCAATGAGTTGCAGGCTCTCTCTCACATTCTCTTCTATTAGATTCAGTGTATCTGGTTTAGTGTTGAGGTCCTTGATCCACTTGGACTTGAGCTTTTTGCAGGGTGATACATATAGAACTATTTTTATTCTCCTTCATACAAACCACCTTAGACCAACACCATTTATTGAAGATGATTTCTTACATCCACTGTATATTTTTGTCTTCTTTGTCAAAGATCAAGTGTACATAGTTATGTGAGTTTATCCCTGGGTCTTAGATTCTATTGCATTGATCATCCTGTCTGTTTCTGTGCCAATACTATGTGGTTTTTATCACAATCACTTTGTTATACAGCTTGAGGTCTGGAATGGTGATTCTCTCAGAAGATCTTTTATTGTTGAGAATTCTTTTGGCTTTCCTTGGTTTTTTGTTTTTCTATATGAAGTTGAGAATTGCTCTTTCCACGTTATTGAAGAATTGTGTTGAAGTTTTGATGGTGATTGCATTGAATCTGTAGATTGCTTTAGGTAAGATGTCCATTTTCATTATGTTAATTCATGAGTATGGGAGATCTTTCCATCTCCTGAGGTCTTCTTTGATTTCTTTTTTCAGGGATTTGAAGTTCTTGTCATACAGGTCTTTTATTTGCTTGGTCAGAGTTATAAGAAGATATTTTATACTATTTGTGACAATTGTAAAGGGTGTTGGTTTCCTAATATCTTTCTAAGTCTGTTTATCATTTGCATAATGTAAAGCTACTGATTTGTTTGAGTTAATTTTATACCCAGCCTTTATCCTGAGGTAGTGTCTCTTTTTGTCACTAAGGTGTGTTTCTTGTATGCAGCAAAATGCAGGATCCTGTTATGTATCTAATCTGTTAGCCTGTGTCATTATTTTGTTTTTGAAGAATTGAATCCATCAATGTTGAGAGATATTAAATACAGATGATTGTTAGTTCCTATTATTATTGTAGCTGGAAGTGGTATTGTGTATGATTATCTCTTTTTTTCACTAAATGTTTCATTTCTTGTGTTTTCTTGGGTGTAGTTACCTTCCTTGTGTTGAAGATCTCCTTCTAGCATCCTCTGTAGGGCTGGATTAGTAGAGAGATATTGTCTAAATTTTGTTTTGCCATGGAATATCTTGGTTTCTCCATCTATGATGATTGAGAGTTTTGCTGTATATAATATCCTTGGCTGGCATTTGTGTTCAGTTAGAGTCCAGATAACATCTGTCCAGGATCTGCCTTTCACAGTCTCTGTTGAGAAGTCTGATGTAATTCTGATAGATATGTCTTTATATGTTACTTGGTATTTTTCCCTTAGTGCTTTCAATATTCTTTCGTTGTTTTGTGTATTTACTGTTTTGATTATTATGTGATGAGAGGACTTTCTTATCTGGTCCAATCTATTTGGTGTTCTTGTTCTATTTGGCTTCTTGTAGATTTAAGGTCATCTCTTTAGGTCAGGGAAGTTTTCTTCTATGATTTTCTTGAAGGTGTTTTCTAGCCCTTTGAGCTGGAATTCTTCATCCTCTTCTATTTCAATTATTCTTAGGTTTGATTTTTTCATTGTGTCCTAAGTTTCCTAGATATTTGGGGTTAGGAGCTTTTTACACTTTGCATTTTCTTTGACCAAAGTCTCAACATCTTCTATGTTATGTTCTATACCCGAGATTCTCTCTTCTATCTCTTTTTAAATTTATTTTTAAATTTACTTATTTTAAACTCCAAATTTTATTCCTTTCCCAGTCCATTCTCTGACTATTCCAGATCCCATACCTCCTCTCTGTCCCCCTGTCTCCACGAGGATGTCCCCACCGTCACCCCCACACGCTACCCCATCAGACCTCTAAATTCCCTGGGGCCTCCAGTTTCTTGAGTTAGGTGCATCTTCTCTGACTAAACCCATACCTGGCAGTCTATTGTGGATGCTTGCATCTGTAGCTCCTGGTCTCTTTCCTAAGTTGACCTTCTTTATATCTGCTTCCATTAATGTTTTATTAAGTTTTCATTTCCATTTTTAGTTCTTGGACAGTTTTGATCAATTCCTTCTCCTGCTTGATTGCGTGTTCCTGTAATTTTATAAGGGATTTATTTGTTTTTTTTTTCTTTAAGTGCTCCTACCTGTTTGCCTGTGTTTTCCTGTATTTCTTTAAGGGATTTCTTTCTATCCTCCTTAAAGGGCTCTAACATCTTCATGAGATGGGATTTTAGGTAATTATCTTGCTTTTTAGTTGTTTTAGGGTATCCAGAGCTTATTACAGTAGAACTGGGTTCTGATGGTGCCAAAATGCATTCTGTTGCTTATGATCTTGTGCTTGCCTCTCATCATCATCTCTGGTGTTAACTGGCCTGGGCATCTCTGACTGGAGCTAGTTTCTTTGGAGGTAGGTAGAGCTCTGTGATGTTGCTCAGAGTTGGTCTCCTTTAAGGTAGGCATTGCTGTCTCTGATTAGGATTCTTCTCATCTGTGTGTCAGGTTAGAGCAGGTCTGCTGTGTCCCCAGTTACTGTAGACCTCCTGGGAGGAAGAAAGGCTGTAGGTAGTGGGAGGGTACAGGGCCAGATGATATGACCTGGGTGGGGAAGCAGATTGGAAGGAAGTTGGAGCTCTGGAGCAGGGGTAGGTCAGCTGGGCTCTGTAGGTGTTCCAACTGCAAGATTCTCACCTGTGTATTTGGTTACTATGGACCTCCTAGGAGGCATACAGCCTGTAGGGTGTGGGAGGGTATCACAGGTCACTCATCTGGTCCTGGTGGGGAAACAGACTGGAAGGAAGGTTATGTCAATATTTTCAAACCATTCAGTTTTTTCCTTGAGTTGTTCTTTTTTAGTTTCTGGATTATTTATATGTGTATTATTTAATTTTCAAATATTTCAGACTTTCCCAGGTAGTTTTTGTTTGTTTGTTTTCATTTGTAAGTCAATTACATTATAGATCCAATGACACATTTAGTATGACTTTTAGTTTTGTAAGTTTATATGCTGGTGAATCACACAGTATATAGCCCATTGTGGTGCACTTGAGAACATTATGTATTGGCCATTTTCGATACTATTTTCCATAAAATGAAATTAGGTCAGGATGATAACATGTGTTCATGAGGTCTTCCCTTCACTTCTTGACACTTGGGTTACTTGTTCTGTCAGTTAGTTATAGAGAGAAAGAATATTGATGTCTCTAAATTCAGTATCATCTCGTGGGCTTGTATATATCTTCCTTAGGGCTAACAAATTTTGATTTATTTTGAGATCATGATTCTTTTTTTTTCTTGCACCACCCAAGTCCCAGGATAATGTACATGCAAGTACCATGTCTGGCTTCAAGAGGCTTATTAGAGACCAAAACATGATACAAAATGATAAATGATTATAAACATATTCTATCAGTCAAACAGCACTTGGCATTATGAAACATTCCTGTGGGACAATTTTGGGTTTTCAATTCCTAATGGACTTCCTTGAAGGACCTCCAATCCAGAATCTAAACAAAAAATTCATTTCACAGACTGACTTAGAGGGAAACAAATGCACAGGCTGTGTCTGAGGTCCCACAGAAACTCCTAGAATTGGTGGTACAATGGCAGGTGTCCAATTTCTGGTACCTTTTGCTACTCCTTTTTGATGCCTCTATCCTTGAGTGCCAGGTGGATGAGAGCACCACCAGCCATTTTGTAGTAAGCCAGGGAGTTGGAATCCTTGATGAAGATGTCTTCATACTGTAGTTTCTATTTCCCTTGAAGGCACTTTGATGACAGAGACCTGGTCTGTGGAAGGAGAGTGAAGGCCAGCCCCTATCAATTCAGCTTCCATTGTGTCTTTTCCTGAATGTTGGGTACCTGCACTTTGATGGATATGGGACCCTTGTTCCTGTGCAGAAACTCTTCTTAAAGCATGAGGCTGTCCTAGGTCTTTAGTTTCTTGGATGGTAGCTCATCTTCCATAGTGGTTGGGGAGGCACTAGAGCTGAACTGGGACTGGAGCCACAGTTGAGACAGGAACAAAGGCTGTTGGCACAATCATGGGATGTGAGTGGGTGCTGTGATGGGAGATGCTACAGGAGGCATAGGTACCACATTGATCCTGGGTTTGTGGATAATGGATGGTATAGGGGTGATCACTGAGCTTGAGTGCAGCTGGAACACAGGTGCCATGGGTGACTGAGGCATAACAGGTACCTCAGATACAACAGTGGTAAGGATTGAAGTTAATATAGCAGGTGTCTGGGGCACTGATGGAGGCAGTGTCTGCTGAGGGATTTCATTGGGCTAGCTAGGACCAATAATCTCCTTAGTGTTATCTTCTGGTACCAGGCCCTTGATCTTATGGATGGCCTTAATCTGATCCTAGAGGGTGATGTTGGCCTGGGCAGCCTGCTGGGTCCTGGCAATGCAGCCTGAATGGGCATCCCAAGTCACCTTTTCCTCCAGCCTCTCGATCTCTTCTTCACCATTTTCTTACCAATGCTTATCTCTTCTACGCCAAAGATGTCAGTATATGATTCAGCCAACTGCTTTAAGCTGCTCTCAATATCCAGACCTGGTTCATAAACCTCATCATCACTCTGTTTCTCTAGGATGGAGCGATCCCACTACTGCAGCCAGAAAAGGTCAAGAATCCCAATGTGCATTTGTTCTTGCATTTTGCTGGCAGAAATTTCCTCCCCAGTGATAGGGGATATAAGATACTCATCAAGAGCAGGAGCTGAAGAAAAGGGTTGGGAAGCTTTGGGATCTTAGTCCTTTCACACAATGACTTGGTCTAGAGTTGGAGGCAAGCAATGAAATTTTTGCAATAGGTTTATATACTATCTGATGACACTCTTACTTTCAAAGGTCATAGAAGCTAACAGTATCTAAATTTCACATATTCCAGAGGTCTCAACTGTTAGCCACAAAGATGTTAGGTCAAGCATAGAGGTGAGAAATAAATGGTTATCAAGGTGGATAAAGATAGCCCAAAGTATTTTGACTATTCCTCTGTAATAGTCCACTTTCTCCAATAAAGTTCTAATCAGTCAGTCAGCCTTAAAGAAATAGATGTGGTCTTTTAATATCAATATCAGCTCACAGACACTTAAAGCAACACAACTGATTTCTTACAAGAACATGAATTGTTCAAATGCAGCTGAACTTCTTGAAAGTCTTACCCCAGCATAGTTGGGAATTCACAGAAGCCGAAATAACAGAGTCTTATTCTCAGTCAACCTAAAACTTTTTTTTTTATTGGATGTTTTATTTACATTTCATATGTTATCCCCTTACCCCATCCCCCACCCACCCCGGAACCCCCAATCCCCTCACCCCTCCTCCTTCTTCTCTGTGGATGTAACCTCTATCTACTCCCCCCCACTCCCACCTCCCCACCCTCAAAATTCCCACCCCCTGGGGCATCCAGCCTTCATGAGGTCAAGGTTCTCTTCTTCCACCTATGCTCAGCAGGGCCCTCCACTCTTACATATTCAGTTGAAGCCCTGGATCCCCCCCCTAAGTGCTCCCAGGCTGGTGATGCTCGAACATATAATAAGGACATATGCTCAACTATGTTCATAGCAGCCTTATTTATAATAGCCAGGAGCTGGAAAGAACCCAGATGTCCTTCAACTGAGGAATGGATTCAAAAAATGTGGTATATTTACACAATGGAGTATTACTCAGCTATTAAAAACAATGAATTCGAGAGGTTCCTAGGTAAATGGATGGAACTAGAAATTATCATCCTGAGTGAGGTAAGCCAATCACAAAAGAACACACATGGTATTCACTCACTGATTATTGGATATTATCCCAGAACCTTGAAATGCCCAAGATGCAACTCACAGGCCACATGAAGTCCATAAAGAAGGAAGACCAAGTGGGGGTGATTCGGTCCTTCTTAGAAGGAGCAACAAAATACTCAAGGGAGCAAATATGGAGACAAAGCGAGGGACAAAAACTGAAGGAGGGGCATTCTGAAGACCTTTCCACCTGAGTATCCATCCCATGTGCAGTCACCAAAGGTAGATGCTGATGTGGAAGTCAGGAAGTGCATGCTGATAAGAGCCTGATATGGATGTCTCCTCAGAGGTCTTCAAGAGTCGGACATATTCAGAGGCAGATGCTCACAACTAGCCATTGAACTGATCATGGGTTTCTCAATAGAGGAGTTAGAGTGAAGACTGAAGGAGCTGAAAGGATTTGCGGCACCATGAGGAGAACAATAATACCAACCAACCACAGCTCCCAGGGTCTAAACCTAAAACTTTCTATCGTCTGTAGTACTTACACAGTCCATTTGTTATTGAGAGGCAGAGGGAATAGTCTTTAGGATCTCAAGTGATGATCTCATGACTCAAACACCTCCTCTATCAGGGAACATGACTATCTATCATTATAATGACTTATTTATTTAATCTCCTTGACTGTGCAGCCAAACGCTTGCTAGTTACTATAGCAACTCCACAATGGCAAAGCACTCAACTGATATAAAGAGGAAGCAGGCATACTATAACATTATGACACCTAGCCTGAAAACACTCTTAGATGTTGTTGGCTTGATTTCTTATTAGACTAGATATAGTACATTTTAAATCTTTCCCATCCCCACAACAAAATATAGACTTTAAAATGATCATAACTCTGTACAATTCATTATTTGCAAACTTCTCTATAAATCCCATGTCTCCTGAGGATTCACCTCCCTCAGAAGAAATCTGGCAATCTTGGAATTAATTGTAGTATCTGGCTTGGATGAATAGTTAGCACCCTTGATTTGACTTTTGCCATTATGTAGGCTCCAATATCTGACTATTTTTAACTAGAAGCCTGAGTTCTGCATTTTTTTTCTCTAGCTAAAGTCTAGATTTTTCATCATTCTAAGATATAAAAATCAACCCACCTTCATAACCTAATGTGTCAAAAAAATTTCAGATCCTCTTTCAGATAGATTACATTCTGAATTCAAGGATACAGATTCAGATCTGTTACACTTAAGTTGTATTAACTGTTTTGTGTAGATCAATATTAATCTGTCTTTCCTGGGGGTTTACTAAAAGATGAAATAAGAGTGAAATATACAGTAAAATCAAAATTTCTAGTAATTTTTTTTTTAGTATAGACACTCAAGAATGGGATTGCTTTGCAAACAATGAGACACTCATTTCCAAATATTTGCCACAACAGACTGCATTTTCAGAGTTTAAAATGTATTCTGTCTTCATAGTTTCTCATGGTATCTCAAAGCAATGCTATATAGTTTTTCTTCTGTTTAATGAGCCATTCCATCTTAGATAGTGGAATCTAAATGATAATGCCATTAATGAATTAATTGTGTCTTAAATATGATATAAAATCAAGCCTCAACCTAGAAAGGTCCATCAGCAAAAATACATCAGTGAAGTAGGTCCTTGATCCCAGTATTCTGTAATCTTTAGAAGGATGCATTTACCTTTGTATTCTAAGGCAACTCAATCACATAACACTCTTCCAGCCAATAGAGATTAAAAAAGAGAGAGAGAGAGATGTGACTTATTTCTTTAAAACAAAATAAAGAACAGTCCATGCATTCACATTCAATTATAAAGCTTATATAAACATTAACATATAGCTAGTTAGTGAAGGAAGCTTGAAAATAAGACCTTGATTTTTATTAACTATATAACTAAATATTAATGGGTGATTTTATCATCATGATAGCAAAGAATAATGGACATTGAAAATTCCAAACCCTTTCATATATGTCCTATCATTAACATAAATGTTTGTGGTGGTATGAATATGCTTGGCCCAGGGAATGACATTATTAGGCGGTATGGTCTTGTGGGAGTAGGTGTGACCTTGTTGGAAGAAGTATGTCACTTTGGATGAGCTTGGTAATCTTCCTCCTAGATAGCTAGAAGACAGTCTTTTTCTAGATACAATGTGACCAATGTGTAGAGTACTCAGTTCCTTCTACACCACCATGTCTGCCTGCATGCTGCCATGCTTCCTGTCATAATGATAAGGGACTGGACCTCTGAAAGTGTTATCCAGCCCCAGTCAAATGTTATCCTTTCTAAGAGTTGCCTGGGCCATTGTGTCTCTTCACAGCAGTAAAAACTCTAACTAAGACAGAAGTTGGTATCAGGAACTGGGATATTGCTATGATATTCCTGAACGTGCATTTGTTTAGAAGGTTGTGAATTTGGGGACTTTGGACTTGAAAAGCAATGGGATAATTTAACTGGGGCTTAATGGACAATCCTAGTAAGAATATAGAATACTTTGTCACAGAGAGTGATCTGACCTGTAGAAGCCTTGTTCTAGAGGTTTCAGAGGAGAAAATTTTAGTATGTAGCCGGCAGACTGTTCTTGTGATATTTTGGTGAATAACGTGGATGCTTTTTGACCTTGTCCAAAGAGTTTGCCTGACATTAAAGTGAAGAGAGTGAAATTTATTGCATTGACAAATGATATCTCAAAACAACCTCGTTTAGACTCTGTGCCGTGATTTATTCTCACAAAGAGAGTAAATTTTTATTTGAAATTTTTTACAGTTGAACAAGAAATAGTTATATCTAGACATTATTATTATTACCTGTTTATTGTTTTCATTTGGACCTTTAACCTGGAGTCAACTAAAAACCAGAAATGAAAGACCCACTTGTGATCCAGATCTTGAGGCTGGCAGACAGCTTTTGATCTAGAACTTGAGGAATAATGGCTTAGGTTCAGGCTAATAGTACATGCCTTTAATCCCAGAACAAAGGAGAAAGTGGCATACGGATCTCTGAGTTCAACCTATGGAACAAGTTCCAGGAAAGGAAATGTTAGGCTTATGAAGTTGTTGGGAAACTGAACTTTGGTAATAATGAAATAGAACAAGAGGGCCATGTGCCAGCCCAGAAAGTAGAATAATACAGCAGTTTCCATTTCAAGAAGATACCTGTATCACTAAGGTGTAGTCTTCTAGAAGTGTTTTCTGGGAGTGCAAAGAGCTCTCTCCTGAGGTTGTACCTCCTGCTGCACCTAGACTTTATAATGTGTAAGAATCACCCAGGTGGTACTGGTTTTGAAGACATGAAGATATCATAGAGAACAGCTGAGGCTTGGAACTGTGAGAGGCAAAGGAAGGCCATTGCTGACAATGAAGCCTAAGGTGCAGCTTACATCCAGGAAGTAAAACAGTCATGTGAGAAGTAGAGGCTTGGCACCATAAAGAGCTGATAAGAGGATATTGGTGAGCTTTTGGGCTAATATCCAATTATTAGTGAGTGCATACTATGTGTGTTCATTTGAGATTGGGTTACCTCACTCAGGATGATATTTTCTAGTTCCATCCATTTGCTTAAGAATTTCATGAATTCATTGATTTTAATAGCTGGGTAGTACTCCATTGTGTAAATGTAACACATTTTTTGTATCCATTCCTCTGTCGAAGGACTCCTGGGTTCTTTCCAGCTTCTGGCTATTATAAATAAGGCTTCTATGAACATAGTGGAGCATATGTCCTTGTTATATGTTGGAGCATCTTCTGGGTATACGCCCAGGAGTGGTATAGCTGGATCCTCAGGTAATGTTATGTCCAATTTTCTGAGGAACCACCAGGCTGATTTCCAGAGTGGTTGTACCAGCTTGCATTCCCACCAACAATGGAGGAGTGTTCCTCTTTCTCCACATCCTCACCAGCATCTACTATCACCTTAGTTTTTGATCTTAGCCATACTGACTGGTGTGAGGTGGAAGCTCAGGGTTGTTTTGTTTTGCATTTCCCTGATGACTAAGGATGTTGAACATTTCTTTAGGTGCTTCTCGGCCATTGGTGTTTCCTCAGTTGAGAATTCTTTGTTTACCTATATGCCTCATTTTTAAATAGGATTATTAGGTTGTCTGGAGACTAATTTCTTGAGTTCTTTGTATATATTGGCTATAGCCCTCTATCAGATTTAGGATTCCTGGAAGATCTTTTTCCAATCTGTTGGTTGCTGTTTTGTCCTATTGACAGTGTCCTTTGCCTTACAGAAGCTTTGCAATTTTATGAGATTAGATTTGTGAATTCTTGATCTTAGAGCATAAGCCAAAGGTGTTCTGTTCAGTAACTTTTCCCCTGTGCCCAAGTATTCGAGATCCTTCCCCACCTTCTCTTCTATTAGTTTCAGTGTATCTGGTTTTATGTGAAGGTCCTTTATTCACTTGGACTTGAGTTTTGTACAAGGAGATAAGAATAGATCGATTTGCATTCTTCTACAAGCTGACCTCCAGCAGAACCAGTACAATTTGTTGAAAATGCTGTCCGTTTTCCACTGGAAGGTTTTAGCTCCTTTGTCAAAGATCAAGTGACCATAGATGTGTGGGTTCATTTCTGGGTCTTCAGTTTTATTCCATTGTTCCTCCTGTCTGTCTCTGTACCAGTACCATGCAGTTTTTATCACTATTGCTCTGTAGTACAGTGTGAGGTAAGGGATAGTGATTCCCCCAGATGTTCTTTTATTGTTGAGAATAGTTCTCGCTATCCTAGGCTTTTTGTTATTACAAATGAATTTGCAAATTGCTCCTTCTATCCCTATGAAGAATTGAGTGGGAATTTAAATGGGGAATGCATTGAATCTGTAGATTGCTTTTGGCAAGATGGCCATTTTTACTATATTAATCCTGCCAATCCATGAGCATGGGAGATCTTTCCTTCTTTTGAGATCTTCTTTAATTTCTTTCTTCAGAGACATGAAGTTCTTGTCATATAGATCTTTCACTTGCTTGGTTAGATTCACACCAAGGTATTTTATATTATTGGAGACTATTGTGAAAAGTGTCATTTCCCTAATTTCTTTCTGTTTATCTTTTGAGTAGAGGAAGGCTACTGATGTGTTTGAGTTTATTTTATGCCCAGCCACTTTGCTGAAGTTGTTTATCAGGTTTAGGAGTTCTGGTCAAAGTTTTTTGGTCACTTAAGTATACTCTCATATCATCTGCAAATAGTGATATTTTGACTTCTTCCTTTCCTATTTGATACAACTCACAGACCACATGAAGCTCACGAAGAAGGAAGACCAAAGTGTAGGTGTTTCTGTCCTTCTTAGGAAGAGTAACAAAATACTCATGGGAGCAAATATGGAGACAAAGTGTGGGACAGAAACTCAAGGAGGGGCTGTCTAGAGACTGTTCCACCTGGGTATCCATCTCATGTGCTGTCACCAAAGGTAGATGCTGATGTGGATGCCAGGAAGTGCATGCTGATAGGAGCCTGATACAGCTGTCTCCTTAGAGGTCTGCCAGAGCCTGACATACACAGAGGCAGATGCACACAGCTAACCATTGAACTGATCATGCGGTTCCCAATGGAGTTAGAGAGAAGACTGAAGGAGCTGAAAGGGTTTGTGGCCCCATGAGGAGAGCAACAATACAAACCAACCAGAGCTCCCAGGGTCTAAACCACCAGCCTGGGAGCACATAGGGAGGGACCCATGTCTCCAGCTGTATATGCAAGGGAGGATGGCCTTGTAGGGCAGAGATAGGAGAGGAGATCCTTGGTCTTGTGAAGGCTGGATGCCCTAGGGTGGGCAGGGAGCTAGAAGGGGTTGGGTGGGTGGGGGCACCTCCTCATAGAAGTAGGAAGAAGGGGGATGGATAGGGGGTTTCTGAGTGTGTGGGGAATGAGGAAAGGGTATAACATCTGAAATGTAAATAAAATATCCAATTAAAACAATAACAATAAAAATAAATAAATTAAGTAAATTAATAATAATATAATCCTCTTTGGCCTGCCTACAGCAGCCAAGGAAGACAAATAGACACTTTCCATTTTTTGAAAATAAGAAGCAAATAATACCTAAGCATTAGCTGATTGTGATGATTATAAATTATTTAGTGATGGATCCCTTCCCACGTCGTCACTAATGACAGAACACTGCATATTTGTTAACGTGATTGCTTTTAAAATAAAGATAAATGTAATCTGGAAAAAAGAGGTTATTGATGAAGTCTAGGTGCAGTGGAAGACCCCAGCATGTTGAAAATACCATTGAATGATCACTAAAAACAGCAGCAGTAAAGCGTAGTCAACCAGAGTGCTTTTGAGTGTTACAAAAGGCATAGCTGGAGAAGTGACTCAAGACATTTGGATGAACCCAGAAGATCATGTTTGGATCCCAGACATTAGAAGAAGGAGGTATAGCATTGATGTTGCCTTGGAGACCACAAGATGTTAAGTATGTCAGAGCTGTAAGATACCTGATGAGGAAACCTGCTATCAAGTAGTGGAAAGAGCCTACAAGAAAGAATTGTGTTGCAGTCAACAAACGTGAAAGGGTTGGACATTGAATTTGCCCAGCTGGATTTTGGTCTTGCTTTTGTCCAGTATTTACTAATTGTGACATTTTGGAATTGTAATATATATCCTGTGATGTTGGAGGTATGCGATCTGCTTTTTGATTTTGATTTTATAGGAAATTACACTTAAGCAACTGGATGAATCTCAGAAGAGACTTTGAACTTTGGACTTTTAACATTGTTGAGACTGTTATATATTTTGGGACTTTTGATGTTGGAATAAAGCTATTTTGCATTATGCTATGTTTAGGTATGGTCCCCATAGCCTCATGTGTCTGAACAAGCCTGTGAGGGTCAGGGAGTGAAATGTAGTGATTTGAATATGCTTGACCCAGGGAGTGGGACTATTAGTAAGTTTGGCCTTTTTGAAGCAGGTGCAGCCTTATTGGAGAAAGTCTGTTAATTTGGGGGTGGCATTGGAGACCTTCTTCCTAGATCCCTAGAGGACACTCTTCTCTTGAATACAAATAGTTCAAGATTTAAAATACTCAATTCCTTCTAGAGCACCATGTCTGCCTGCATGCCACCATGATTCTTTTCATGATGATAATGAATTGAAGCTCTGAAAGTGTAAGCCAGCTCCAATTACATGTTCTTTATTTAATAGTTGCCTTATGGTGTCTCTTGGTGTCTTATGGTGCCTCATGGTGGCTCTTCACAGCAATGGAAACCCTAGCTAAGATAAAGTGCATTCACTTTCTTTTTCTCTTTAGTTTGAAAGACTTCTTTTCCCACTTGTTAGCACATTTGTTTCTTTTGTGCCGAACCTCTTTGAGGAAGTGCCTTTGAATCATTAACTTTCTTCCTTGAGAAAGTGATTCGTACTTTTGCCACATCACAGTCTTTTTGAGACACTTGTAAGTTGGCCTGCAAGATATTCTAGGGTAGCAAGCATATTTTACTTATCTTGGGGTTCAGTGAGTCTGGCAAGGGTCAATTCTAATGAACTAATGTGAAATTCTGATGAGTTAATATATTTATAAGAAGAGAAAGGTAAGTGGGAAAATGAATGGATATACTAGAAATGATTGAAAAAATAAATGAAGAGACAGATGATTAAGTGAATTATATACTAGAATAATATGCTAGAATATACTAGAAATCATTTAGCTGATAAATGGAGAGGAGGATAATTAAGTGAATAAGTGGAGAGACTGGTAAGACTTGCAGTATGTGAATACAGAAGAAAATGAATAGTTGTACTGGATGGGTGAGAGGCATATCAATAGGCTGATTACTATATACAGGCAAAGTTAGCTGAATGGTTAGATAAGTGAGTGAAGGGATGGATGGAAGAAATTTTGAGTAGAATGGAACGATGAAAATGTACCCATGAATGGATAGATTGGTAAAATGGAGTATGGTTGGAAAGAAAATACAAGGATGAATAACTCTTTACATTGATGAGAACAAACATAAAAGCATATTGAAATGGTGCTTCATAGAGAAATCTGTGAACTGACACTTCATCTATCGTATGGTATCAATTTGAGACTTTATTTATTTATTTATTTAAATAGAACCACATGATTGTTTTGATTTAGAGGGAAAGTCTTTAACGGCAAGAAAAACATGGCAGAAATCATTTGGAACAGGAAGATCCTTGATTGAATTTTATCCCACAGAAACAGAGATAATAAACTAGGGATGGAGTGAAATTATTAACTCTCAAACCCCACCCAAAAGCAACATATTTCCTGGCAAGTCTGTATATCCTACGCAAACAGCACCAACAGGAGCCCAAATGTTCACACATAAGCATGTGTGGACATTTTTCATTCACATTCCCATGATGAATTACAGTAAAAAAAACAAGCAAATTAAAATGTAAGAGGAACAATTATAATAAGAACAAACAATGACAACATCACCAAATCCTTTTCACCATCATTACCCAGGCCTGTTCCAATCTCTAGAGAGTAGGTGAAAAGAAGCTTTTGTGACTGTATCTCTTTGAAACTCTTTGCTAACCTATTATTCATCTTCTTAGTGGTTTCCTCAGTAAAGTACATGTTAGGCAAGTGTTCTACTACTGAGGCATATTTCTACTACTACTTATTGTTTTCCATTAGTAATTTTATATGAACTTTCATAATAGTACTAAATAATATAAAAAGATTCCAGTCACCATACACACTATTTCTCTCAATGGTGATGATACTTTCCAAAATTATAATTTGTTAGCAGAATCTTAATTTTTATATAATACACAGATCCTTGGGATTTCTGTGGTTTTACTTGTATGAGTATATTAAAACTCACAATGTTTCTGCTGTATAGGTTCAATAAGGCCAAATACGAAACATTTATAATTTATTTAAATTTCTTCATGAAAATATATCTTTTAAAAATATTTATTTTTATCTTAAGTATCTGAGTATGTTAACTTCTTGTACGTTTTTACACCATATATATTCTTTATATTCAAGGAGGCAAGAAAAATAATCATCAGGTATTCTTAAATAGGAATTTTGAGCCATCATATGAGCACTAAAAATCAAGCCTGAAGCATCCACACTTTGGTCTTCCTTCTTCTTGAGTTTCATACAGTCTGTGAGTTGTACTGTGGGTATTCTGAACATTTTGGCTAATATTCACTTATAAGTGAGTACATACCATGTGTGTTTCTTTGTGACTGGGTTACCTCACTCACTATGATATTTTCCACCTCCATCCATTTACCTTCAAATTTCATGAAGTCATTGTTTTTGCTAGCTGAGTAGTACTCCATTTTGTAAATGTACCACACTTTCTGTATCCATTCCTCTGTTGGGGTTGTTTCCAGATTCTGGCTATTATAAATAAGGCTTCTATGAACATAATGGAGCATGTGTCCTTGTTATATGTTGGAGAATTTTTTGGGTATTTGCCCAGGAGTGGTATAGCTGGGTCCTCAGGTAGTACTATGTTTCAGTCCTACTTAGAAGGGGGGACAAAATAATCACAGGAGGTAGAGAGTGAGAGGGAATGGGGAGTAAGAGAGAACGAGGAGAAGAAAACAGGGGCATGATTGGGTGTGGGAGGAGACAGGGGAGGTGTACAGATGGTCAGAAAATTGAACAGTGGTGTGTAGAAATGTGGGATGAGGAACTGGGGTAACCACCAGAAAGTACCTGATGCCAGGAAAGCAAGAGGCTCCAAGGAACTATCAAGGATGACATTAGCTGAAATACCCAAACAAAGGGGAGAGAGAACCTGTAGAGACTATATCCAGAGGTTAGGCATGGCCCCCTCGTTTGAAGGATGGGGCCACCCAGCCATCTCAAAAACATTAACCCAGAATTACTCTTGTCTAAAGGAAATACAGGGACAAAGAATAGAGCAGAGACTGAAGGAAAAGCCATTCAGAGAATGCCCCACCTAGGGATCCATCCCATTTGCAGACACAAAACCCAAACAGTATTACTGTGTCAGGAAGTACTTGCTGACAGTAACCTGATAAAGCTTCTTCTGAGAGGCTCTGCCAATGCCTGACCAATACAGATGCTGATGCTCTGAGTCAACCATCAGACTAAGCACAAGAATCCCATTGGAGGAATTAGGGGGAGGACTGAAGGAGATGAATGGGTTTGCAACCCATAGGAAGAAAAACAATATCAACCAACCAGACCCCCAGAGCTCCCAGGGACTAAATCACCAACCAAAGAATACACATGGAGGAACTCATGGCTCTAGCTGCATATGTGACACAGGATGGCCTTATCTGACAGCAATGGGAGAGGTGCCTCTTGGTCCTGTCAAGGCTGGGTCCCCCAGTGTAAGTAAATGCTAGAGAGGAGAAGTGGGAGTGGGTGGGTGGGTGAGGGAGCACCCTCATAGAAGCAAGGGGAAGAGGGTGGGATGGAGGATGTGGAGCGGAAACCAGGAAGTAGGATAAAATTTGAAATGTAAATAAAATAACCAATAAATAATAAGAAAAAACAACAACAGCAAAAAAGTCAAGCCTGGATTATTTTATAAGCAAAAAGTGCTTTTTGTTTTTCCTTCTGATGATTATATACATATACATACACATACACATACACACACACACACACACACACACACACACACACACACACACACACATATATATTAGAGAATTCCAGCAAAGTGTCTGCTCTGGCAAGGGGTCATATCCAAAGACCTTCTAGGTTTTTATGATCTGAGTGAAATTGACACAGCTTTAATCCCTCTGGCTGGAATGCTGACAAATTGTTAATACAGATCTTTAATCCCAAAGAAGGTAAAGTTAGTTTGTGGTTGGAAGTAGCTATGTTTGAAAGGGACATCTAATTGAGGAACAGACAAAGTGATAAAGCAATGAGATTTGACACAATGAGTCAGAAGTAGGATATGCTCAACTCTCTTGAGAACAGACAGGAAAGAAAGGCTACTTCAAAGTATTGCAGAGAGAAAAAGCAGAGAATTGGACTTGTGCAGTTTTTGCAGTGCAAGTTAGCAGAGGCAGTTGAAGCTAGAGAATAAGAAGGAACCAGAAGATTAAAACAGATTAGATCAGAGGCCAAGAAGAACAATTCAGTGTGAAGCTGGGAGAAACCAGTTTGAATCAGTCAGCTTGAAGAAGAGTTTGAGCCAGAGCAGCTGAGTTGAACCAGCCATATAGAATTCAGAAAAAGACTAGAAAAGGTGTGCATATTCAGCAGTAAGCCTCCATGACGACAATTACATCTGGAGAAAAAAGTTACATTTATAGTTTTTTCCACACAATATATTCTGAATATGATTTCTCTCCTCTCTACTCTTTCCACTTCCTAATTACCTTGCCTACTATCCAAATCCACCCCTTTTCAGTGTCTTACTAGAAAACAAACAGGCTTCTTAGTGAAAATAATAAAATTAATTAAAATAGAATAGAATAAAACAAAAAGTAACATCTGAATATAACAAAACAACAAAACAAACATAAGGAAAAAACCTCAGAGAGGGCACAAGAAACAGATATAGAAACAGAGACTCACTCATTCACACACTCAAGAATTTCATAAAAGCATTAAATTAGCAGCCATAATATATATGCCAAGAACCTGTTGGATAAAATGAGTGATGAAAAGCTATATAAATAAAATATAATAAGATAAAATGTAAAAAGGAAAATGCAGTACTTGCTATTAATTACTTTACTCTCACTACACAGTCAACCTTTTATTCCTACTCAGTATTTCACCAATCTCTGGATATACATATAAATACATGTGTAATCCTCGGTCTGTATTCTATGATTACTTTGACTAAGGAGATAGGACACATGCATGAGAGGATTACCACCATAAACTGAAGGGGACACTCAGCACCAGATGACAAACTTATGAAGAACTGAGAAAGTGTGAAAATTCATGGATAGTGTACTGGCTGGTTTTGTGTCAACTTGACACAACCTGGAGTTATCACAGAGAAACGAGCTTCAGTTGAGAAAATGCCCCCATGAAATCCAGCTGTAAGGCATTTTCTCAGTGATCAAGGGAGGAGGACCCCTTGTGAGTGGTACCATCCCTGGGCTGGTAGTCTTGGGTTCTACAAGAAAGGAAGCTGAACAAGCCAAGGGAAGCAATCCAGTAAGTAACGTCCCTTCATGGCCTCTGCATCAGCTCCTGCTGTCTCACCTGCTTGAGTTTCAGTCTTGACTTCCTTTGGTGATCAACAGCAATGTGGAAAGTGTAAACTGAGTAAACCCTTTCCTCCCCAACTTGATTCTTGGTCATGATGTATGTGCAGGAATAGAAACCTGACTAAGACAAGTAATCAAGATAGCCTTGAAATGCTACATGTCATTTCCTTACAAGTAAGGAAAGAAATTAAGTTCCCAGAAAGGAGGTGACAGCATATGGCCCATACTACCTATTAAATCACAAATTATTTCAAAGGAGAAATGAATGAGTTGAACTTGTCTGTGAGAAAATTAAGGTCTCAAAATAGTTGAATGAATGGCCCAAGGGCAGACAGTGACTTTCATCTGGCACTGGTGCAAATGGCAGTCTTTGTTCTTGGCTGTTGTGTCTCTGGATTTGCCAGTGTTTTTAAACAAGCCAAAGTGGGGGAAAATCTTAAATTTCTCTAAGGACAGCTTGGTTGAGTTTCTTTTCCCTCTGAGTAAACAAGTAGAGCAAAGAGTTGGTTACTTGCTGTCTACTGAAACAGCACCCAGAACCTGCTTGAATAAAAAGAGTAGACTCCTCAATCTCACAACCAGGGGAAAATTCTGACATCTCCACATGCATTTATGTCTGTCTCCTTCATTCTGGATGAAATTACAGAGATCATTCATTGCTAAATCTATAGGTACCATGGAAAGAGAAGAGAACTAAATTGCCCAGAAGAGATTCCCTAACCCTACCTCCAGATGAAGGCAGTCATCCATGATAGTGAGGCAGTACCCTGAAGCAGAAGGAATCATCTTCTGACAACACCTGATCTTCTTCAGGAAGACTGTGATGAGAGCTTCCTTTGAGCACCACAGAACCAGCACCTAGACAAGATCCCTTAGCCTCGAGGGAGACTCTTATTAGGCCTTCCTTGTAGCACCACAGAACCAGGAATTAGACAACGATGAAGCCTCACATTGGCCTTTTCCCCAGTGCAGTTCTCCATAAGACTAAAGCTCATGTCAGGTCTAATAAATGAATGTTGACCCCTGGATTCATTCGTCTGCCCCTCTTCTGAATGTGCATACATTGACAAAACTCCCTTCTTGACTTTTTGTCATTACTTGTATATTCATAAGCCCATTTATCAATAATCAAGTCTAGCTTGTTGGGGCTTCCAGAAGTGAGACCTTTACCCTCACATCTCTGCTTACAATGCTATAGATAGCATTCCAGCAGTTAGTTCTCTTTTTATACACCATTAACTTGGCTTCATCTGGCTTATTTGTGTGACCTGTTTTGGAAGAAGTTCTCAAAAGTATACCCAAAGGCTCCCTAGAATCTGTAAATTAAAAACTTAATGATTTAACTTGTCTACTTACTAATTTAATGTTCAAACTCTGACACAATGAGGTTTAATCCCTAGTTACAAGTATTTGTGGTGTATACTTTAGCTTGTGAGTAGTTTACTCTGAGTCTCATGGAAGGTATTATCTGAGGTACATTTTGCTAGTATAATGTAGTTAGGCGTCAACTTTATCTGCACTCACTCATGAATAACCGTTTGTACTCACTGCAGCCCCAGAAGTTTGTTTGACATGTTTATGTTTGTTGTTATTTTCTGGACTCATTACTATCTCTCCCAACATTTATCAAAGGAAGATCACCCACAGTGAAAGGAGACCAGGGTACATAATCCAAATATGTCCATGTGTCTTTGAACAAATCATGCAAGATTAATGGCTCAACAGTCTGTCAAGTAAGAGGAAAAACTAAGTGTGCCCATGTGAGTATGTGTGGAATGCACACTCTCATGATTTGGAGCCCTGTCAGAACATGTTGCTTCTACACTCTTCCTGTTTCCTAACAAATGTGCATATTAGAATTATGTTTGTTATATGCAGCACTGTTCTATAATCTATCTTAATCAGCTGGTGAGGTTTCTTTATGGAAAATATTTGTCTGAAAGTGGTTTGAAGAGTTAATTTTAATATCTCCATAAAGACTTTTAAATAACCAGTAATTTCATAATGTGTCTGTGAATTTCAGTTTTATGAGCATTGAACATGTTAAAGTACTTAAAGCAGGGCCTGGATCAGTTATAGGACATTGTCTCTGCTTCATTTACAATCTGTCAGTCTTTCTCAAATCACTCAAATATGATTGACCTGCATAGTCTAAACCCTCCTATCTCCTGGCTGAATGCCTTCTCCTCTTCCTTTACCCATTATACCATGGAACAACGGCCTTGTTGCTCTTCTGTCACTCCATGCACAAGCTTCCTGAGATCTGACACCAGCTCAGTTTCCTCCACAATGAGCATGTTTTATGAGGAGACTCTCTGGCTTTCTGCCTCCTCTTATCCAGATGCCCACTCAAATGTCATCGTGTAACTGAAGTCTTTGCTAAATGCCATATTTTAAATTGAGTTGAAAATATTATGGAAAACAAGAAAAAGATCCTCTCCAAATTCTAGCTGCATACTTTTTTTTTCTTGTCAGGAATACTTGGTTTGCTTGCTAATTTATTCCATCTGATCTCAATTAAATGTAGCAGACAGGGGAGTGATTAGCAGAAAGCAATGACCTCTTGTCACTCTTCTGTCTTCTTGGCTAGATGCTAGTTCTAACACAAAGCTTGTATCTCTGGCTGAATCATTTAAGGTCAATGGCTTAATAGTCTCTCACATAAGAGACAGAAGCTAAGGAAGACATGGAAGCATTATGGAATGTATAATATTGAGACTTGTTTTCAAAATTAAGTTTTCCTATCAAGCTGTTTTAAATCAGTTATAGTCGTTAAACAGTATATGCTTATCAGTTTCTGGTTCTGAAAATGTTAATTGTGTGAGTTTGCACTATATTTAATATAGTCCACAGAATATTTTAAAATTACATATAGCATACCCAAGCTATTTATTACGTTTTATTTTCTATTGAGTATCTGAACATTGACAATTGAATTATCTAAACAATTAGTATTGTTGAAGTTTACCTAATTTTATTATTTGCCAGACATTTGTCTAGGGGAGTCCCTGAGGTTTTCTGAATCAATTTACTTCAGTAGTTATCACCATGTTAAGTTGATGCAGTCATCTTTGAATTTGTATTTTTCATTGTTTTCAATGAAAAGCAACAATTTTCAAAAAGTAATGTGAAGACGAAGGAACCCAAAACCCTTCTGCAGTGTGCATAAGCTCAGTAGCACATGCTGCATGACCCTTCCCCTTCCTCTTTCTCTGATGAGTGAATATTAACCCTCCCAGCCATCCTGACATGCTGAACTCTAACAGACTGACATAGAAGCAGACTTGAGATTATAACTATCTTCTATTAAGTCTGATCATCCTCAGAAAGACTTTTTTTTGATTCAAGATAACTTTAGTGCTGAATGTATTACCCAGAGGCATACTATGTGTTCTAATCAATAGATCTGTATGTTTAATATTAGTAGAGAGGCTTTATTTTTTTCCATCACAAACACTGGCTCTGGAAGGTCAGGGGCTAAGGATGCAGCCTGACACTTAATATTTTAAATTTTATGTATTTGTTTAGTTGGTGGTCATAAGGATGTGGTCTCCCCACATGACACAGAGTATATCTGGATATCAGAATGCAACTTGATGGAATTGAGTGTTGTCCTTCCATCATTTGAATTTGTGGGATGGTACTCAGATGTTCAGGCTTGATGTCAGGCACTTTTCCCATGAAGCCATCTTGCTGGTCTGCTTCCTGATACATTTGCTACTTTCTTAAAATTCCTGTGTAATTATTTTGTTGTGAATATGTTCTTTGAAAATTAACATATTCTGCATTCAAGACTGTCCAGACACTTTCTTTGCAAGATTAAAGATGAAAAATGAAGGCAGCTGTCATTTGGAAATCCAGGTAAATAGCAAGCTGCTTTTATGCCATGATAAATGATTTCTCCTAAGAAGTAGCAAAAGATAAGCAGAGACTGCCATGTCTTCTTACCCTGTTGGGTTGAAATACACTCTGGTTCAGTAATTCACAGTTGTGCTATAAACTGAACTGCTCTTCTCATTCATCAGAATAAAGCGAAAGGACAGAAAACAAAGATCTTAATTGTGTGTCTCTTGTAGTTCTTTAACTCCGCTGGAAGGCCAAAACATTCCTTGTGTGCAAAGGCTAAGAACCTTTCCAGCCTTGGCAGCTTTCAGAGCATGTGGCTGTTCTCCTGTATATATCTTAATAACCTCCTCTAATACTCTCTGCCATGGCAGCTAAATCTAAGCCCAGGCTTGTCATTATTCAGTTTCACTTGGCTTGAGACATATCCGACCACCCACCTCTTTAAGGGCTCATTGAATAATGTCTCCATCTTTAACCACTGTCGCTTTCTGAGCTCAGTTCCCAAGTACAGCACTTCATCTGAAATCTCCTTAGAGTCAGACTGTATGTCATTGTTGATATGCTATTTTTGTTTGATTAACAACCACAACAAGAACAACAAATTTATAGAGCTTGCCAGATGACCCATTGCTCTGATGGGAGTTTTGCCTGATGACCCTCCATGTTCCCTTTTTTGCCTTCTGGAGACTCTTTTGATGATAATGATAGTTCAGAAGATACTAAATATTTTCTGCTATGGGAAGAAAGAGAATGGCTATTTGAACAGCTCCTACTCTTTCCACAGGCTTGGATCAATAATGCTTTTCAGAAAAGAAAGTGCAGAGGTGCATTAAAGAAGTGCTACAGTACTCTGCACTCACTGAAATGCTATGTGTAGAAGGTGGTTGGACTAACTAACTTCAGGTTAGGAAACATTGTCACTGACTCAGAAGCAGGTTAAAGTGGTGTGGGAGGCACTGAGAAGCAGAAGGCTCATAATCAGCCCTTGGCTAATACCTGTAGCTCCTACTTCTGCAGAGCACTTAGATATGTAACCCCTACTTTCCAAGAATAAATACTTAGAATGTAAAAAGGTACCTTTCTTACTAAAAGGAAAGTTAGTGGTAAATATTTGCATTTATATTTATTAACTTTTTATTTAAACAAAATTTTACCATTTTTCAAAGTTTTGATTTTAGTATAGTAATATTGACTTCTGTTACCATCTAAATTAAGCTAAAGTTCTTGGAATAATTCTTTAATTCTAGAGTACAAAAGTCATCTGTACAGAGAACATACATAGATTGTAAATTTTTGGCTGACTGTGCTTTCACCTAAAATATGGACAAACTTTGTTATCACCAGAAAAGGATGTTGTTCATTGATGGTTGAGGTCATTGGTAATTTATTTTGAAATGTATAAATACTTAAACCCACATGTCTTTACTCATTGCCTTCATGATATGTACTTTGACTAATCATTTTATAATAAAAATTTATTTGAGTAGTTGTTATTTGAATCTTTTAATATTTTAGTAGCTGTTTCAGATAAAATTTTATCCTTATTTTCCATGCATAGTAGTATAAAATACATTTTTCCAAAATTAGGTACAACAGTTAAAAATATTCCCTCCATAATTGCTGGTAAGTGAAATATCTTTATACAGTTTAAAAATTAGAATGATATACACAGATTAAGCTCACTTTGTATGTGTCCTTTTCATTTTTTGCAAGATAAACAACATTTTGAGTTCCTTTACCCATAAATTTAAAATGAAGGACACTTAGATTTTGGAAAAGTAGTTGGCAAAATGGGAAATTGGGAGGTTCTGGTTAAAGTCAGGATTGCCATCTGCCTCTGTAAAATCCAGTAAACAAGAATAGTCAGAAAAAAAAGGAATAAACTGTATTGTTAGAAGAGAAAAATATGAAAAACATGAGAAATACACAAACGTCAGCAAAATCTTGACAAAAATAAAGACTAAAGAAATAACTAACAGAAT
Organism: Grammomys surdaster; assembly: GCF_004785775.1. Lineage (NCBI taxonomy): Eukaryota > Metazoa > Chordata > Mammalia > Rodentia > Muridae > Grammomys > Grammomys surdaster. Next base: position 2,708,112 of record NW_021604687.1, read on the forward strand.
AAATAAGGAAATAAAGAATAAAGAAATAAAGAAATTAGCTCAATAGATGGCTCTAGGGAGAAGCAAGATGGGTAAGACCTGTTCTGGGCACATGCCTGAATGATTTAATGTAGTTGCCTGGGATGTGCTCTTCCTTCCCAAAGAAGATACAATAAGGAAAGAGACAGAACAGGATGCAGACGCATGACCCAGGCTGAATACAGTATTAATGGAGGGATAAAAGCATGGTGTGCGCTATGTAGACTGCAAGGGAATGCAGCCTGGGATCCTGAAGAAGAGATTCTTCCAAGGCAGTCCTTGGTAGCTAGCCTGAGAGGACTCCATCACAATCATTACCTAGACTACTATCTCACGTATCATGGAACAAAACCAAACAAACAAACATAAATAAAATTCTAAAATCCAGCTAAGGAAAAGAGTTCATTTGCAGATGTAGAGGAAAACAGTAGAAAAGATGTAGAGGAAAACAGAGGCTGTTTGCTACAGCCTCTTAGAATGTCAGTTACAGAAAGCCCTGTAGAGTAAATTGGATCCCAGCCTTCAAAACATAAAATTGTAGCTTGCAGGTAGGAGGATGGAGTTGAAAGTAGAAGATCTTAGAATGAGATATTTACAGGAAGTGGAGTTCTACATGGAAATTGAAATCAGCAGAAACTACTCTCATGCAAGGATAATTGACTTAACTTGGAACCTAGCAGCTCTAGCCCTAAGTATAGAGCACAAATAGAAAGATACTCAACGTAGAACAAAATATATTCACCTAGCATCAGAACTGATGGCATGCTACAGTGTCATCTATTCCAATTTATTCTTTTTATATTTTATTCTTTGTTTTTACACCCTTGAACTTTTTTATTACATTCTGTTAGTTATTTTGCTTAGTGGCTATCTCCAAGTACCCAAATCTGACTATCATATTTTCTTGTACTTGTTATATATTTTCTCTATTATTTCCTATTCCTATCCCATATACATTTTGTCATTTATACTTTCACCCTAATTTTCTACTTATTCTCTTTTACTTCATAGTAATTGATACCTTTAGTTCTAAAACATTATTGCCTACATTTAACCATTCAAGCTGTTCAGGATTCTGTGTTGAAACTTTATCAAAGTCACAAATGGTGTTTGCAAATTGATGAAGGCTCTACTGTTAGATCATTCTGCAGTTGGTTTCCATACTGGGTAGCGATGAAGATCATTAATCCACATGAAGATGACTAAACAGTAGCCCTCTTAAAAGAAAATGCACAAAAAAGGAGAAAAATAAAAATTTGAGCATATATTATAGTAACAGCAGTAGAAGTACAAACCATAACAAAGAAACACAAAATATGAGAAAAGGAAGTACTATGACACCTCCACAGTGCTGTGGAATACTGATAACTGACCACCACTGAAGAGTAAGAAATGCCAAAAATACTTCATTATTTTCTTTTGAATAAAGGACCAATGACCACATAGAATTCTTATATGAATGAAGAATGAAAATCAATTAGGAACTACTTAAGCAGAATAAATGAGATGATAATCCATGACAAATGAATACGTATGGAGGAAAACTTACCAAGGACACTAAGACCAAACAGTAATGCTGCAAATGAGTCTCTCAAATGAAATAACATAATGTAAAGCATTATCAAAATATATAAAGAATATTACAAATATGCAAACTATGCAAAGAATATTGCAGATTGGGACACTCACAAATACATACAAACAGAAAGAGAGACTGGGACAATCAAAAAGACAGAGAGAGGCAGACAGAGATAAATGGAGAAAGAGAAGGAAAGAGCATTACTGAAAGTTTTAAAACTCTGGGATACCTTATGAGACCAAACACAGGAATCTATGATGCTTAACAAAGAGTAGAGATAAATTCTAAAGTCATAGACAATATATTTGACTAAAATTATATCATAAAATTTCCTAAGTTAGATCAAAATTGACCTATAATTACAAACTACATCAAATATAAATAGTCAGAAGAGAACTCTCTAAGATATGTGGTAGTCAAGATGTCAAAAATAGAAAAGTAATAATCAACATAAAAAGCTGTCATGGAAAAAGGCCAACTCACTTACTAAGCAAATACCTAAGAATACATCACATTCCATAAGCAATCATTAAAGCCAGCAAAACATGGATTGACTTATTCTACTCTCTGGAAGTAAATAACTGCCAAACAAGGTTGTTATATCCATCAAAGCTATTACTTAAAAATGATGGAGAAAAAAGAGCACTTTAGGACAAGTACAATCTAAGGCAATGCATGACAACCAAACCACTTCAGAAAATACTTAAACGAATACTACATATACAGGAAGAGGGAGGAAACATTGTATCATTCACAATAGGTTTTTTTTATTGGATAATCTACTTATTTACATTTTAGATGTTATCCACTTAACCCATTCCCCCCACGAGGAACTCCCTATCCCATCCACCCTCCCACTGCTTCTATGAGGGTGTGCCCCCACCCATCCACACACTCCCCTCTCCTCGCCCTCGGTTTCCCCCACACTAGGGCATCCTGCCTTCACTTTCACTCCCATCAATGCCTGACAAGGCCATCCTCCACTGTATATACAGCTGGAGCCATGGGTCCCTCCCTATGTGCTCCCAGGCTGGTGGTTTTGACCCTGGAAGTTCTGGTTGGTTGTTATTGTCGCTTGCTCTTCTCATGGGGTCACGAACCCTTTCAGCTCTTTCAGGCTTCTCTCTAACTCCTCCATTGAGAACCCCTTGATCAGTTCAATGGTTAGCTGTGAGCTTCTGCATCTGTATATGTCAGATTTTTGCAGACCCTCTCAGGAGACAGGGTCCTGTCAGCATGCACTCCCTGACATCCACAAGTGTCTGCATTTATTGACTCCACATGGGATGGATCCCCATGTAGGACAGTCACCAGATGGCCCCTCCTCTGCTCTACACTTTGTCTCTGTATTGCTCCCTTGAGTATTTTGTTACTCCTTCTAAGAAGGATCAAAGCATTCATACTTTGGTCTTCTTTCTTCTTGAGCTTCATGTGGTCTGTGAGTTGTATCTTGGGTATTCTGAGCTTTGGAGCTAATATCCACTTATCAGTGAGTGCATACCATGGGTGTTCTTCTGTGATTGGATTACCTCACTCAGGATGATATTTTCTAGTTCCATCAATTTGCCTTAGAATTTCATGAATTCATTGTTTTTAAAGTTCAGTAGTACTCCATTGTGTAAGTGTATCACATTTTCTATATCCATTTCTCTGTTGGGGTTGTTTCCAGTTTCTGGCTATTGTAAATAAGGCTGCTATGAACATAGTGGAGCATGTGTCCTTGTTATATCTTGGCTCTTTGTGAACAATGCTATTTCCATGCTAATCACTCAGTCTTAGTTTTTTTTTTTATTAATTATTTTACAGCCTAAACATTGATCCTCACTTTGGTCACCTCTTCCAGAGTTGCTCACCCCATCCCCTTTTCGTCTGTGAGGGTGCCCCCCCATCTCCTTTCTCTGGTGTATCCATTCTCTTCAATGTTAAACGCATCCTCTTCCACTGGGGCCAGGAAACAAAATCAGTCCTCTGATGCATGCTTTTCTGTTGGTGGCTCGGTCTCTGTGACCTCCCCAGGGTTCTGGTTAGTTGACACTGTTGGTCGTCTTATCAGGTTCCATCCCCATCAGTTCCTTTAGTCCTTCCTCCTAACACTTCCACAAGGGTCCCTGACCTCAGTCCAGTGGTCTGCATATGTTTCAGTCAGCTGCTGGAAAAGTCTCTCAGAGGACAGCCATGCTAGGCTCCTGTCTGAAAGCATAACATGTACATACACATACACATATGCATACACATATGCATAATGCATACATGCATACACACACATATACACACATATATATGTATGTGTATATATATGTATATATATATGTATATATGTATATATATATGTGCACATACACATACAGAATAGGTAAAGCAAGTAAAAGAGAATTGGTTGAATGTGTATGATACCTGATATCAAATTATGGTCATTTGAAGAAAAAGCCTTTGACAAAGTTCAGAAACCTTTATTGTTAAAGATGTTGAAGACACTAGGAATAGAAGCAGATGCTTTGGTGTAATAAATTTTTAAAGTACATTTTGTATTAATTAGGAAATGTTGAGCCATAATAACCAAAGAACATGGTACAGGCTCAAAAAATAGACATGTAGAGCAGTGGAATAGAATAGTGGACACAGAAACACAAATACACACACACACACACACACACACACACACCTATCTAAATTTGAACATATTTCTGAGAAAGCACATATTGAAAAAAACAGGCTCTTTAGCAAATGGAGCTGTAATATTGAATTTCCATGTATAAAAGAATCAAACTGGATCCACATATTTTTACCATACACAAAACCAACTCAAAATAAATAAAAATCACTATTGAAAGACCTGGATCTTTGAAACTGCTTGAGGAAAAAGAAGATTAACTCTTCATTGTAAAGGCAGTGATCTTATATAAAGAGGCAATCTACAGAATAAGAGGGTGTCATTTACTTAAGACTGTAGTTGATATTTAGAAAAAGAATGAGAGTTCCAAAGCACTAAACACCAAAAAGAAATTTTTTATTCAATAAATGTGCTAAGAATTAAATAGACAATGCTCAGGAGAAACATAAACAGCCAAATATATTTTTAAAGGAGCCAACATTTTTAGCCTTTAGGGAAACTCAATTTAAATTTTATTTTATACAAATAAGAATGTCTCAATAAAGAAAACTAAGGATAATGCATGATGTTAAGGAGACGGAGGATGAAAAAAGAAAAACCCTAAAGGTATGACTAACACATGATCCATGTTTATTGTTCCTGATTGTAACCTAAGGATCAAGTGAGGTATTTGCATAACCTTGTTCATTGTCTCTCTATTAATAATAACTATAAAATGGAACCAGACAAGATGTCATAAACAGATAAATTGACATAGTGGTAAACATACACAGTAGAATTTTGTTTTATTGTAAATAAAAATAAAATAATGATAAATGCAGGCTTGGTGGCTTGAATAAGAATGTTTCTTAAAGACTTACATATTTAAATAAATATTTGAATACATATATATAATATTTGAGTATATATATATATATATATAAATATATATATATATATATATGCACATACTCCCACCAGGGAGTGTTACTCTTTGAAATGTTTAGAAGTCTTAGAAGGTTTGGCCTTATTAGAGTAAATGTGGGTCATCTTAGAGGAAGGGTGTAATTGGGGGTGAGCTTTGAGGGCTCAAAAGTCCATGTCAAGCCAGTCTTTTTCTCTGCCTACTGATCAGGTGTAGATTTATCATCTGTTTATATCCCAGCAGGCTTTCTGCCATGATAATAATGGACCAAACCTATGAAAGTATAAGCAATCTCTCAATTACATGTTTTCTTTTTTATCTTATTATAGTAATCTTGGTCATGGTGTCCTTCCATAGTAATAAAATACAGACTAGGAAAATGGGAAAATAGCTCTATCCAAATATTATTGTTATGTGGCAGAAACTTGACTCAGAAAGACACCGTGTATTTTACTTCATCTGTAAGTGTATGTGTGCATGTATGCATGTGTGCATCAGTGCGTGTGCTTGTATGTGTGTGTCAGTGTGTCTGTGTGTGTATGTTTAGTCCTCACTGAAAGGATAAAAAAGGCCAGGAGAGGGAAATAGGCACTCTTAATTGGAAGAAGTGAAATAACATACATTTTATTTTTAAAACATAATGTGAGTTCCAATGGAGTACAAAAGGGCCAGGGTGACCCTGTTTTCTACCCTGATATTATGGACAGGGTTCAAAATTATAATGATTGTTACATCATTTCATCCATCCTATTCCCTCACCTCATCTGCCCTGCAATGCTTAACTAATATTTCAGCTAAGGTGGACTTTGTAAGCCATAGATCACTCATCTGTGTAGAATGTACACATAGAAATGTGTACCATAGAAATCTTCTCCTCTCCTTTGAATGTTTACTTTTCCCAGCTCAGCCATCTTTCCTGCTTACACTGTCTGCACTAGCCATCATGTGATACTTCTTTTGAATGTATTTTGAGAAGGTTGCCATAATAAAAATATATCTTACTAATGTCACTTGGAAAATTCCTACATTATTTCCAAGCTTACTTCTGAACATTCTTCCTCTGAACAACCTTCCTCAGCTCTCTGTGACAGAATCAGGTCTCTCCTTTCACATTTGCATAATGTTTTCTCTAGTCTTTGATTAATCCAATATTCACCTTGAATTTCATCTGTTACCAATAGTATGTGATATATCTTAATACATTAATTTATTGAACTCTGACGCTAACCTGTTGAGGTGTTTTCTCTGGTGTCTCAATTCAGTAGATAAATAGGTTCAAGAAATGCGAAAGGAAATGCTCAGTTCAAATGACTGAGTTGGTTCACCTAGGGAAAATGAAAATCTTTTCCTATGCACTAATGCATTCTGTTTTTGACTCGTGTGATTCTCCCCTTTGTACTGTATTATGGCCTCTTGAGAAAGTAGACAATAATATTTGTGTCCATTTTTGGCCTAAGACAATGTCTATCACAGGATAAGTTCACAATAAAAATTTCCTGAGTAGATGGAGAGATGGCTCAGCAGTTAAGAGACAGAGGACCCAAATTCGATTTCTAGCAGCCACATTGTGGCTCACAGATACATGTAACTCCAGTAGCAGGGTATCTGATGCATTTTTCTGGCCGCTACAGGTACCAGACACACACACACACACACAGACACACACACACACACACACACACACAATCACACACATAAAATTAAATTTAAAAATATAAAATTATGTTTTAATGTACTGGATAAGTATGTGTCTATAACTAATAGTTCTGGAAAGGTGGCAGCAGGAGGATTCCTTTTGCTCACTGGCCAGGTAGATTTGACTAGTTCCTGAGTTCTAGGTTCAGTAGGAGATCATGTTTCAAAAAATTAAGTAGAGTGGTGACCATTCTAGTGGGTTTGCCAATATGGATTGGGAAATTTCACAAGCCTCTACCTGTTGATGTACTAGAGGCAATTACTGACTTCTGGGGTTGGTAGTAGTCAGTTTTCTATGGGAATCAGATCCTTGGCAAGTTATCCAATCTCAAGTGGTCAGCCTTAATCACATGTGTGTAAGAATAACACTAAAGAGACTCAAGAATGAGTGTGTGTTTGTTTATGTGTGTGTTTTTTAGTGTGAGTGTATGTGTGTGTGTGTGTGTGTAGAGGGCAGGAAGAAAGAGAGGGCTATAGGAAGGGATAGAGAGAGAATAGTTAAACAAGATATTATGAATCTGAAAGAGTATTAGTAGTGTGGGGATGGGAAGGATGTAAATTCTGTGTACTCATCCTGGAAGTTCTCAAAAAATTATTTGGTGGAAAAAAGAAAACAAACAAACAAACAAACAAACAGGACTAGGGAAATGGCACAGTAGGCCAAGCATATATTTGCTGAAATATCTATGGCAAAAGAACATTCAATTATATGTTCTTTCTTTTAGCCATGGAGTCATACCTTTACCTTCTTCAATCTAATAAATTTGTATTTTATTCATTTATTCGTGACCCCATTGGCATTAACACTGAGATTAAAATTTCTAGTCAGATGGTGGTGTTACTGTGGAAAACTATGAGGTGTGGCTTTGACCAGGGCTTTCTGACTGTCATTTCTTTAGGGGACAAACTATTGCTAGGTCCCTTCAGTATTACATCGATAAGCACAGAGAAAACAAACAAACAAAAAAAAGGATTAGGACCCAAAGATTTTATTATTAAAGATCAGGATATGTAATTTAAAAGGGTCATCACCATGTTAGTACATGTAAGTCAAGCTTCTGTTTAGCAAACTTTCTTATATTTCTTTAAGACAGTGTCTGAATAAACAAAGTGTGATTTTTTTTAAAAAAATAAAAGCTTTATTGAGTTTGAAAGGTGCACATTACTTGCTTTAAGATCTCACCTGGCAAACCTATTCTCTGCCCCGTTCTATTCTGTAAGCCTCTGGTATACTGATGGAAATGCATTCACATGTATGTGTGAGTGTGCATGTGGATATTTACCCTTGTGATTGTTCCCTCTTTCTTATAGCAATCAACTAGTAAACAGAAATCCAGGCAGCCTTCCAGACAATAAGCATCATAATGTGTAGAAGCGCATCTTATCAATAACAGCAAGAAATTGCTTTTGTTATTTCAGCGGCAAGACAAGTGAAGACGTTTCAAATAGCTGATTCTTTTCTTATATCTCTATTTCTTTGCCTGTTACTGAAAAGATGATTTAATATTCCCAAAAGTTTGGGGAACTCAGGGAAAGTTCATCCATTGTATTCACCCAGAAATGTAATGACTTTTTGCATTTTGATTTTATTTGTAATGATGTTAGAAGATATTTTGGATATGGAAGCTAATAGAGATGAAAGATGAAAATATATATTTGTTGCTTCTTCTCCACATCACATAAGAAATAGAAATGATTGTCAGAGATAACTTACTATGATTTACAAGTGCTTTCAGATGGATTTCCATTTTCTGACTTCTAGTTACCTATGTTGGCAGGTAAGTAGACATTCTCACATCTTTGGAACCCCTATGGCTTTTATGTTACAACTACTAGAAGCCAACTATTTCCCTTCCTCCTGTTGTCTTTTCTGTTCCTTGTGCAATTTAGAGAAAGCTATCAAGTGATAATCAATTGCTTGGAATTTTACCACACATTTTGGGTGGGCCTTTAGCAAGAGAATATTAATTTATTCCATTGGTCATCCAACCAATATTCAATGGATGCATTCCAGGTATCATCTACTACACCATTCACCAGCAGCACCAGGAGAGAAAGCCATTGCACAATCCCATGCAAATGGTCTCCTTTGGGTGACAGCAAAAAACTCATAAAGCTGCATGGATATACTGATAATGTCAGGAAGATCAAAAGGTTGAGTGAAGAAACCTACAGAATATATAGATCATTTCAGGAACTGGAGAAGGTTACTCAAAAAAAGAAAGAAAGAAAGAGAGAGAGAGAGAGAGAGAGAGAGAGAGAGAAGAATAAAGCATGTACATTTAACTTGTGTTTGTGTGTGTGTGTGTGTGAATGTGTGTGCATGTGTGTATATTCATTATGTATATGCAGTATGCTTCTTAGGAGCGTTTGTGTGGTGAGGACTAAGATAGTTTTGCTGAGAGAGAAAAATTGGAAAAAGTTGGCAATCTGTACAACCTTGCTAAAGAGTCCTTCAAAGGAATTTTCAAAATTATATGACTTAGAAGGTCATTGTGGGCAGAGCCATTATAGAAGAGTCTCAGGTAAATACACTGATAGAGAAATTAGGATCATTATAGATTGCATAAGAGAGATAATGATATACCATGGTACAATGCTTAAAGTCATTGAATTCCATCCTCAGGTTAACTAGAGTAACTGTCATGGGGACACATGCTTCTTGGGAAGCTGAGGCTTCCATTGATAAAGGTCATTAGTCTAAAACCAGCTTGAGCAATATAGTGAAATCCACTTCAAAACACGAAAATCATAAAATTTAATAAATCCTCCATACATAAATGCACATGTACACATAGATATAGAGACTGAATTGATAATCAGTAATTGTAATCACATTTATCTGACTTAATATGAGCCAAAAACGTCTATAAAATATTTCACTTCACGGCATCTTACAAAATGGATTTTTTTTAATTTTTAGAAATTTGTAATTTCCCATAGAGAAAATGTGAACTCAGAGGGAATCAGGAAATTGCTGGAATCTCCAATAACCAATACAGTACTCTTTCTACTAACAGCAAAGACTTTATGCCTTCTTTAGTTAACCATTTCCAAGGACACCCAACATGAATGACTGTTGACATCTGAAAGATTGTAGAAGTTTCTGCAAGGTGAGTCAGCTCTTACAAAGAGTCAGCTCTTCAACCTTCTGAATAGAAGTATCAACTGAATAAGTAGCAGATGCAAGCTGACTAGGACCTTCACTGGTAGGAAGGTCTGCTGCTTTCTGAAAAGCATTCTTTGCCCACTCACTTCTCTTGCCTCACAAAAGCTCATTTCTTAACATCCCTGGGAGTGTAAAGTTAATTTCAAAGCTATATTCTAACTCCTAATTCTTTGTTCATCAATAAAATCCTGTAAAATTTTAAGCTTCTGAGCATACTGAATGTTTCCCACATACTATTTCTTATTTGGATTCAGTACATATATTCCCTCGGTAAGAAATAAAATAGAGAAGACTTTCTACTTACTTATTTTAAACATAATCACAGAGGAGTAGAGATAGAAGGAGAGAGAGAAAGAGGGATAGGGAGAGAGAGAGAGAGAGAAAGAGAGAGAGAGAGAGAGAGAGAGAGAGAGAGAGAGAGAGAGAGAGAGAGAAATGGACGTTCCTATTTATTAAATAACCAAGAATCACCAACAGATAAGTAGGTATTAACAAATACTTAAAACCAAAGATGATATTTGCGGATTCTCTAGGAAGCATATAGAAGTTATAATAACTTCAGGGGCACACAGGTATAAACAACATATTATATGCAGCTAAAGCATCCTGAAAAAGTGAAAGTCACCAAAGCTTGTTCATTTTTATCTATATAGAAAAGCATGGAATAACAGCAAAGTATTCATATAAGATAAAAAAAATAAAATGAATAAAAAATTAAAACGTGAGTGTTCCCCAATGATACAGTAAATAAAAGAGAATTATCTTTTGTAAATCAAACAACTCATTTAGCCACCCTATGTAAAGTTTGCTGCGTCATAGTACCTCCTTCTTTATTTAAACTACTCAATATTATCAATTGATTGCTAAAGAGTAAAAGCATTTGCTTTCTTATTCCAGATATCAGTTTGGTTCCTCTGTGAATACCTTTGCAAAGAACTTTCCTGCAAATATCCTTGCCCATATTGAGGCTCAACATGTCACAATGCAGCTTCATTGAAAATTCTCTGATGATGATACTGCATTTTTGGGCTGGTCTCCAGTGACAACAAGGCCAACTTGAGGTCATTTGCTGCTGAAATGATGTAATGAGTCCAGTACAATAGCTAACCAAAGGGACTCAGAAGAGAAGTAGTTGGGATGTAGTGTGTGTGTGTGTGTGTGTGTGTGTGTCTGTGTGTGTCTCTGTGTGTATGTATAAATAAATACTTAAATGATAAATAAAGACAAAAGAAAAAATTTGTGTATTTGTATACTGAAAATGAAGTAATAACCATAAAAGAAAAAAAAAACAATATTTATAGTGCAGCAATAGGTACTGTTTTTAAAAAAATCCCAATGGTATATTTTGTAATTAAAAACATCCAACCTGAAAATCAAAAAATATTATTGATATCAGTGTCTTTGTGTACACATCCAGAACAAGTGATATGTAAACATAAGGAAATTGTCATGTAATCTTTATATCAAATTACATCATCCTTTACAGATTCTGAGCAGTTTAAACAATAAAAGTTTGTTTTTAGCGAAGTTTTCATTATGTTTTTCTATATAAAATTTTAGTCAAAATGACCAACAGGGAATGTAAGAGAAAAAATTTAGTGAAATTTCCCATATAATTGTCTTTCTTAAAAATAAAATGCATTCAGGGATCTAATGTGTAACTTTTTTTTATTATAACTGGCCTTGCAGTGTGAACTAGAAGGTTACCAAGAGAGAAACATTTTCAGATATCTTTCCCACATTCACCCACCATCTGAGATAGTGATATGTTGGTTTTTCTTGACTACAAAAGTCACTTATATGTAGTGTTCATAAAAATATACATAAAAGTGATTCTGATGCTGTGCACCTTATGAATAGATGGTGAAATAGATAAATAGAGGAATTGCCCTTTCTGGTTTGATCCAGCACAGACATGTGCATACACAACTTGCTCAACTCTAGGTATGAATTAAACCTTTTTGAAACATTCACCAAAGATGATCTCATAACCTTTCCCAAATGTCACAGACTATTGCCAAGGTTATCCTTCATAAACTGAGATCAAGGTTCTATTTCTAAGACACTAATTATGATGTCTAACATGAAGAAATCAAGTTTATGCCCAACTAGAAAATTAAATCCTACTCACTAGTGTTCATGGTGTTCAAAAGTAATTTTGATAGTATCAAAAGAGAAAAGTATTCATCAATATCATCCTGCAACAAAACTGTGACCTACAACAAAGACACATACACACACACACACACATATATTGTATGTGAAAAAGATACATATATATAATTTCATAACACATTATGAAAATATACAACCAGTTTCTGCTTAGATTTGAGGAAAATTCTCTGAGACAGAACTTATACCTGACATTGCTAAAGTAGCCAAGAACATGAGATAAGATAGGGCATGACTCTAGGGAAAAGCCTAATACTATTAACCTAATACTAATTATTAACTAGTTCTCCTAAAGAAACATAATCATAAAATTATTGCTATTGGTATATTGATATATTGATATATTGATATTAGCCATAGAATAGTCCATCCTTTATCCCTCATCAGAGAAGCTTCTTACAGATGGAAGTTAGTACAGAGACCCACAACTGAACAATGTACAGAGTGAGAAACTTTAGAACATGTCACTTAAAAAAGGTTATCTTTATCAAATCCCCCTCCCCTTAAGGCTTAGGAATCTTTGTGAAAGAAAGAAGAAGAAGGCTGTAAGAACCACAGATGATAGATGACTATATGGAAACAATATCTTCTAGCAACAACAGTGTTGACACACATACAAATACTAAGGGGCCATGGCAGCATTCAAAGCAAGGTGTTGACCTTTGCAAGTTCAAATCAGACAAAATCTTGGACAGAGAAGTGAACATAAAGCTCCCCTTCTTATCAAGAATGTATTTTTAATATATATTTGATAGGAAAAGGAAAGTCAGTTTTCTCTAATTGAGTGACTTCGTAATAGCAATCTAGGGCTTGTCCCAGGCCCAGAAGTACCTGTCCAACACAAACCTGATTCCATGCTTATGTATTTTTTGTTGTTTTTTTTTTCATTATGGTGTTCTTTAGTCTTACTGGATTTTTGTTTATTTTGGGGGGCACGGCGTTTTTTATTTGAGAGAGAGAGAGAAAGCATATAAACTTTGGTAGGCAGATAGAAAACCTAGAGGAGCTGGGAGAGAGAAAATAACATGATCAAAATATATTGTATAAAAACAAAAAGCCCACATATTAAAAATAAAGCAAAGCAAAGGTAGATTTGTGATAGCAATAGTGTTGAAAGTTATTTTCTGAGGTTGTAAAAGAAAATGCATTTTTATCACCTAAATCAACATTATTATTATTTTACTACATTATTTCTGTGGTGAGGGGAAAAGGGAACAACAAATGAACTATGGAGACTAGGGGAAGTTGTCTGGAAGCCTGAGAACATGTTATTTACCCTTAAGGAAATAAAAAGAAAAGAAACAAATTTTTATAAGAACAAAATAAACTTTGCATTCAGAGGGTAGCCAGTGAATCATTGTAATGTTCTAAGATCAACATATATATAGTCAAAACTACCTACACACAGTCAGAACTTAGATTTTTAATATTCTATTCAGTAATATTCTTTGTTGGAAGAATTCTAGGAGATAAATGAGATTATCTGATGACTGCTATGTAGAAACCTAGTGAGTAGGAAAAAAATTCAGATTCATTTTACATCAGTTTCTCGTATATACAAATACGTATATCTTTCATATATTTTCATGAGAGTAGATAGGTTTTACAAGGGAAAAATTTGATTGTATCAAAGGAATCCTATGCATTTAAAGTTCCACAAACACAAAAACGTATTGCCTGGTAGATGAAAACAAACGTGAGACTGCTCTTAGCATTCAGGAGCTCCTTATGAATGACATTTAGGAGGAAGCCTGCTGTATAGATTGTGTCAGTTAATCTCTCCAAACTTAAAGTAGTAACAATTATTAATTACAACAGCAGGGATGTGCTCACACCAGGCCATTTTCCCTTACTATTTGGAAAATCTCTAATAATTTAAGAAATGTTGCCATACAAGAGAGACACTGGAGTTATTTTTCTTGTGTTATATTTCTTTAAAACTACTGACTTGTTCCTTTGATTTGTATCCTGTATCTTGATGAACTATACTGTTAAATAAAATATTAGGATCTACTAAACTCAAAACTTTAAAACAATTTTAAAGATCAAAGAATAGTATACTGTTACTGAACTCAGTGCTGTCCAACAGAAATTGAAAATTCGGTGCACTGAATCATTTCTTGGACTGTATTTTATGTGGCACAAAGTTTGTAAAGCACTGGAAGAGTTCTTTAGTGATATGCTCAAATTTAACTTATTTAAATATAACTCTGGAGGAAACTGAGTATCATAAACCAATTAATTGGACATAGCGGAAAACAAAATCCACTTATTAAACAGTTCACATTCCTCTCAGGAGGAAATATGTACTGGATGTATTTATCTAAGGTCTAGCAAACACTAAGACTTTTTTTGGTACGTTGTTTTTTCTTTCTGTTTTTATTATTTATGTATGCAGAAATTATATTTGAGGGGTGTGTGTGTGTGTGTGTGTGTGTGTGCCCCCGTGCATGTGTGCGTGTGCACGTGTGTGTAGGCTAGAGTTCAACCTCTTATACTTTCCTTCAGGGATTATATTTATTTGAGCTAAGTTCTCTCAGTCAGACCTGAAGCTTGCTGATTAGGCCAGATTGCATGCCCAGGGAGTCCTGAGGAATCCATCCATCTTTGCTTCATTTTTTAAAAAAAATTTTTAATTGAATACTTTATTTACATTTCAGATGTAATCCCCTTTCCCCATTTCCCCTCCACCCAGGAACCCCCTATTCCATCCCTCCTCCTCCTGCTTCTATGAGGATATGCCCCCACCAACCCTTCTATTCCCACCTCCTCATCCACAGTTTCCCCCACACTGGGGTATCTAGCCTTCACTGGACCCAGAACTTCCTCACCCATTTATGCCTGACACTGTAATCCTCTCCTACCTATACAGCTGGGGCCATGGGTCCCTCCCTCTGTGCTCCCAGACTAGTGGTTTAGACCCAGGGGAGCTCTGATTGGTTGGTATTGTCTCTCTCCCCATGGGGCTGCAAACCCTTTCAGATCCTTCAGTCTCTTCTTTCACTCTTCCATTGGGAACCCCATCATCAGTTCAATGAATAGCTGTGAGCATCCACCTATGAATATGTCAGACTCTGACAGACCTTTAAGGAGACAGCTATATTAGACTCCTGTCAGCATGCACTTCCTGGCATCCACATCAGTGTCTACCTTTCGTGACTGCTCAAGGGATGGATACCCAGGTGGAACAGTCTCTGGACGGCTTTTCCTTGAGTTTCTGTCTCACACTTTGTCTCCATATTTGCTCACATGAGTATTTTGTTACTCTTTCTAAGAAGGGCCAAAGCACCTACACGTTGGGCTTCCTTGTTCATGAGCTCATGTGGTCTGTGAGTTTTATCTTGGATGTTGCGAGCTTTTGGGCTAATACCCAATAATCAGTGAGTGCATATCTTGTGTGTTCTTTTCTGATTGGGTTACCTCACTCAGAATGATATTTTCTAGTTCCATCGATTTAACTAAGAACTCTAAGAATTCATTGTTTTTAATAGCTGAGTAATATTTCATTGTGTAAATGTACCACATTTTCTGTATCCATTCCTCTGAAGAAGGACATCTGTGTTCTTTCCAGCTTCTGGCTATTATAAATAAGGCTACTATGAACACAGTGGAGCATGTGTCCTTATTATATGTTGGAGCATCTTCTGGGTATATGCTCAGTAGTGGTATAGCTGGGTCCTCAGGTAATGCTATGTCCAATTTTCTGAGGAACCACCAGACTGATGTCCAGAGTGGTTGAACCAGCTTGCAATCCTACCAACAATGGAGGGGTGTTCCTCTTTCTCCACATCCTCGCCAGCATCTGCTATCACTTGAGTTTTTGAGTGCATATTGCCACATCAGGTTTGTTTGTTTGGTTGGTTGGTTAATTTGGTTTGTTTTTTGTTTGTTTGTTTGTTTGCTTGCTTGCTTGCTTTTATTGGAGGCTCTGGCGGTTAATCTAAGGTCATCTTGCTCAGTTGACAAGCACTTTACAAACTGATCCATGTACCCAGCCCCTTAGAAAACTCACATTAGAACATAATCAGGTGATGTAGCAGAGATTAAAGTATTCTTTATCAATGTTATTATCTGCTAACACGTTTTCTCACATTTCCCATTTGCCAAATCATCTGAATGTAGATTTATGGCTGTCAGGACATCTCACCTGCTATATATTAGAACAATTGCTAAAGCCTAGGGAAGTAGACAGTAACTTGACAACAACCACGTAAAAGCATGTCAGTGTCTCACTTTTTCCAATGATCTTAGGAATATTCTTAGGCTCCATTTTATTTTTTTATGTTTTGCATTTGATTTTGTATTTAAGATACAATCAGGATTCATATATTAGTCCTTCTCTTTAGTAACTCTTGATAAAGTGGTTGTCTCAATTGCTTCCCCTGTTTTTCCTCAATTGAATTATTTGTAAAATCAACAGGTATGTCTCATCAGGTATCTCAGAGTGGGGGAGTGAATATCACCATAAGTAAACTAATGTCAAAGTTATCATGGACATGCATCCCATGGTGATATTGTGTATTTCTCATGACATCATGCCAGCAGTTATTATTTGGCTGTGTTCAGCATTCTCAGTTATTTGCCTTGTTAAGGTAGTTTTATACGTATAAAATTGAAATTGATCTTACTGTGTTCACAGCACCATGTAAGCTATTGTTTTAGTCATCTTGTATTGACTCACTTGTTAATACAAGCGACTACATTAATAACCAATATGTTTCCACTGAAGGTTTTATTTTACCTCTCTTTTCTCTCCTTGCTTCTCTTACCGTCCTCTTTCCCTCTATTCCCTCTGCCACTGTTTCTTATTCTTCTGTCTCCATCATCTCTGACTTTCATCTCTTTTTTTCTTTGCTTATCCCTCCCTCTCTTCTCCCGTCTTACCATTTCTCCTTTTCCTCATTTCCTCCCTTCACCTACTGCCTATTCATAGTATTTCTAACTTTCCCTTCTCTTTCTCAGTCCTTCTGTCATGCACTCCTCTCTGTCTCTCCCTTTCCTTTACCATTACTGTGTACACATAATTTCTTTGTTTTATTATATTGTCTTCATATTTTCTTTCATTAGTTTGAGTGTTCTCTCTTTATAAATGATTGTCTCCCAAATTACATTTTTTCCAAATACGTGTCTTTATATCCATTGATGTTTGAACATATCTTTGTTTTCTGAAACAAAGACTTCATCTGTACTCACCTTGTATGTTTCTGTACCAGATGCACAGTAGCCATTTCTTCAAGAAGTTTTGATTTCTGTCAGTAGAAAATGTTCTTTACAAACAAAGTCTAAGTGCTGAGATTATCGCTTCATAAGAGTTACTGTTTATTGAACTACTCAGGAGCAAAAGCTAAAAAAAAAAAAATGGGGTACATGTTTTTGTTTGTGCATGTGTGTTTGTAGGTTCTAGGGAGTTTTCATTGCATTAGGTTTCCACCTCACCCAGAAACAACCCCAATTCCAGTTGTTTCTCTCAGTATTTAATCCCTCCCTCCTCTCCACCTGATCCTTTTTGTTCTCAATCCTATCTACCCCACATTCACCCTCAAATTCCATTCTATTTTCCTTTCCCAGGGAAGATTCTTCCCCCCTCCCTCTTAAACCCTCCTTGTTACTTAGCCTCTCTGGGTCTATATATTGAACCATGTTTGTCTTTTACTTTATAGCTAATATCCACTTATAAGCAAGTAGATACTAAGTCTATATTTCTGGGACTGTGTTACCTCACTTAGAATGATTTCTTCTAGTTCCACCATTTGTCTGCCAATTTTGTAATCATGGTTTTTAACAGCTAAGTTAACACTCCATTTTGTAAATGTACCATATTTTTTTAATCCATTTTTTTCGTTGAAGGACATCTATGTTGTTTCCAGTTTTTGTATTACAAATAAAGCTTCTATGAAAATAGTTGATCAAATATCCTTGTGATAGGATGGAGTGTCCTTTGGGTATATGCTCAAATATAATATAATAGTCTTGAGGTAGATAGATTTCCAATTTTCTGATAAACTGTCGTATTGACTTCCAAAGTAGCTGTACAAGTTTGCACTCCTGTTAGTAGAGTAGTGTTCCTCTTGCTCTATATCCTTGCCAGTATGAGTTGTTATTGATCTTAGCCATTCTGGCAAGCATAAAATGGAATTTCAGAGTAATTTTGATTCACATGTCTCTGATGGCTAAGGATGATGAACATTTCTGTTCCTTGGCCATTAGAAATTCCCCAGTTGAGAATTCTCTGTTTTTCATTGTACTCCATTTTCTACTTGGATTATTTAGTTCATTGATGTCTAGTTTCTTAAGATCTTTGTATGTTTCTGATATTAGCCCTTTGTCAGATGTGAAATTGGTGAAGACCTTTTTCCATTCTGTGCACTGCCATTTTGTACTATTGCATTACAGTATCATTTGCTTTGCAGAAGCTTTTCAGTGTCATGAGATTTCATTTATAAATTGTGGTTCATAGTAACTAAGCTCTTGGCATTCTGTTCAGGAAATTGTATCCTGTGGACATCATATATAATAAGGCAAGGCCTCAGGTGGAACGATTGGGACATTAAGCCAATCACAAAACTTTTGACCTAGAGTTGGTCTCCCATCTGCAGAGTATTCTGAGACCAGAACTTAGCAGAAGCTTCATTAAAGAGACCAGAGAGACTACACCTAGCAACTAATGGAATCAAATGCAGCCAAATGATAGGTGGAGCTCAGGAGGAGTCCTGCAGAGTACGGGGAGGAAGAATCAGATGATCCAGAGGGGTCTGGGGCACAGCACAAGAACAAGCCTCACACAATCGACTGAATGGACTCATGGAGGTGAACAGAGATCAGCAAACATTTAAGGGTCTGACCTTGGTCCTCTGCATACATGTTCTGGATGAGTAACTTGGTGTTCTTATAGGAAACTTAACAGTTGGATATAATATAATAATATGTGCCTTGTCTTATTATGGAGTGTTATGCTGTGTTAGCTTGGTATACTTATGGGAATCCTGTAAGTGAGAGTAGAGACTATTATCCCTGACTCTTTTGCCTACTTTAGGAACCTTTTTCCTTATATTGGGTTGCCTCAATAAATGTTGATATGATGCTATGTGCCTGGTCTTATTTTAGCTTGTTATGCTGTGGTTGGTTGAAGTCCCTCA
The DNA here is from genome assembly GCF_004785775.1 of Grammomys surdaster. NCBI lineage: Eukaryota > Metazoa > Chordata > Mammalia > Rodentia > Muridae > Grammomys > Grammomys surdaster. Next base: position 2,727,396 of record NW_021604687.1, read on the forward strand.
GAAGTCTACTTTTTTTTTCTGAGGGTAAACAGTAGTTAGGGACAGATCTGAAGGAGAGGGGGCATCAGAGGGGGACAGAATATAGGAGGAAAAGACGGAAGGGGAACTGCATTCAGAATGTAATATATATGAACAAAAAAAATTTAAAATTCGAGTAACAAAATTTTAAAATTTTTCCAATTATTTTTAGTCTTATATTTCTCACACTTTTTCATGTTCAAAATATAGTATGTATATATTATTTGAATTAATTCTTCTTTGTATCAATATTTTATCAACTTTACCTGAATTAAGGTTATGCTGTTTCTATGTTGATTCACTTTTACCTATCATTTTCATTCAATTCTGTTTGATATAGTTTTGAATAAGCTTTTTCCATTGTTGAGTGGTGAAGTACTACAAAATGATACTAGGGGAGGGAAAAAATGATTCAGTGGTTACTAGCACTTGCTGGTATTGATAAGGACTGGAGCTTGTTTCCTAGCATTTTATTGGACAGTTAACAACCTCCTTTAACCCTATTTCCCAGAAATTGAACATCATCTTCTGTCCTCTGAGCACATCTGTTTCCAGTTGTGTGTGTGTGTGTGCGCGTGTGTATGTTTGTGTGTGTACATTCACACATTCAAAAGTATACACACACATACAAATGAAAATAAAATACAATATAAAATTAAAAATGTTAACTATGGCAACCATTTAGCCCATCTTTATTCCCATCAAAAGTTCAATTTCCTCTCTTTTTATATAAAAGAGCTTGCCTGTCTCTAAGACTTGAAATGGTGTTAAAGGTGTTTGTTTTGTTTTCATACAATGAACATAGGATGAGAGCACTGAATGAAGGATGTTTCTAGATCAGGAACAAATAGGCACTCATTATGGAATTATGGATTTTTTTGGAGCATTTCAGAGTCCTTCATTGATGAGGCTGGGCCACTAATAACTGATTAAGTGTATCCAGGTATGCTTACTTGATTTTGTGTTAAGAAACCCGCAGTGGAGCTGAAGAGACGTCTTGGTGTTTAAGAGCACTTGACTGTTCTTTCACATGACCCAGACTCAATTCTATGAACCTAGATGTTGACTCACCATAACATGTAACTACAGTCCCTGAGCATTCCACGCCATATCTTCCCTGCCACTGTTCAAGGCTATATACCTATGACATGCTCCTGTTTTGCCTTCTTTATCATTGTATCCTTCATTCCAAGTTTTCTTGTCTAATATTCTCCCAAGAGTCACCGAACTGAACAACAGTTGTTTGCACACAGTCTGCCACTTCTTGCTTCTGTATTCTTCTCCTTGTTTGAAATGCTGCCTGGTGTATTTTTCAACTGGATTACTACTACTTTTCAATTTAGCTACATACAATTATTGCAATGTAGCTTAGGAGTTACACGTAACTGTGAGCAAAGTAAGAGTAACCTAAAGGACTCAGCATAACTGTACTACATAAGATGTCCAACAAGTATCAATATCATGAAGCTATTACAACAAAAGGCATTATTTATTCTTTCCTTGCTTGCATTAAGAAACAAAATACACATAAGTCACAGCGTTTAAAAAAGTGCATACCTTTCTCCATTTGCTCTACTTTTCTGTACAGCTATGCCTTCGATTCATAGTAAGATTATATTGATATTTCTGTTTTTTTTTTCACTGACATATAGTGTAGATACCCTTGGTTATTTTGTTGAAAAATTTTAACAGCACTGACATGCTCCTTTCAGGTAAATATACCTGGCACCAAAATTCTTATGGGTAAAAATAAAAGAAAATTGAGTAAAATATTTCAGGCTTCCAGCAGTGACATTTGAATACAGACTGTAGTGATCTCAAGAGAAACAAAATTATTTCAGATTTGCCAAAAAAGAGAGGTCTTTTTGAGTCATCCAGAGTTGAATTAGTCATAAACTAAAAATAAAAAATTATGAAAAGAAAAAAAGAAATCACCAGAGAAGATGATAAATGGAAATTATTGTAGCACATGAAAAATGAAGCAATTGTAAAATTAAACATGCAGTAGTCAAGGACTTTTAAAGTCAAATATCAATAAGTCAGAAAATACAGTATAAATTGAGTTTTTGAAAAATGAAAAAAAAAACTGTGGAATGGAATCCATTCTGAACATATTAATTGAAGAGGTTGGGTTTTAGGATTCTAATCTAATATAGCATAAGAAATAAAATAGATTTCATTTTGATATTAATACTTTAAAATATAACTAGAATTTCACATTGATTAATGAAGTGCATTCAACTGATTTTCTTGACTTTAATGAGTGTTTTACTGATAGTACTGGATGAAGGAGGAAGGAAGAATAGGAGGAGGAGGAGGAAGAGGAGGAAGAGGAGGAGGAGGAAGAAGAAGAAGAAGAAGCAGAAGAGAAAGAAGAAGGGAGGAGGAGGAGGCACAGAGTATTTATCATGTGAATCTTGAAAATAAGAATCTTGTACAGAATTCTGCTTCTTAGAAAAACAATTTGACTTCTGAGGCATAATTTTTTTGTAATAATAATAGAATACTAATTACTTTGTAAGATATTTGTATGAATTAAGCTTGAAAGGATATCAGAGGGTGGAGAAATAGTTCAGGTGATAAAGTGTTTACCTTCCACTCTCAAAGTCCTGAGTTCAGATCCCAGCCCTCATTTGAAATTACAAGCTAGCTGTCAAATATTTATAATACTTATAATTCTTATATTTACAAATATAAATATTTATAGTACTGGAGGCAGAAACAAGCAAATCCTGGAGGTCTCCTAGCCAGTCTAAACTACTTAGCAAAATCCAAGACAATAAGAGACAAATGTCAAAAAAAAAAAAATGAACTAGGTGGTTTTAAAATAAATACATGCAAAGTCGACCTCAGGCCTTAACACATAAGCATACACATAGGCACAAGCACATGCACAAATATTCAAATGTATACATGACCATACACCTAACTGTGTGTGAAAATGTATTTTAATATGTTTGACTGTAATAGTTGCTGAAAAATTTTTAGTCAAATTTTGTTTATAATGAAGCTTTGTTTTCTATATAAAATTTTTTAATAGTCAATGTTCAGATGCTAACAACAAAACTTTAAGAACTATTTCTTTATTTCAAAAAATGATTAATGAGAAAGCGTATATATAAACTGGAAAGTGATCAAGGAAGATATCCACAGTCAATCTCTGACTTTCACATGAGCATCTGTTCATACATCCATAGTTGCACATAAATGAGCCCTCTCACAACTACAACTGTGTATACTACACACAGAACCATTAGAAAATATAAAATGGCTAACAGCTTATCAGAAGCTTCTTGCTAGAACTATATTCAGCCCCAGTTTATTAAGAAAAGTTTATATGTTTTTAGTGTTCAGCATGGTGTACAATATATGAAAAATGTCTACATACATCATAAAAATTATGTTAAATTAATTAGCATATTTGTCATATCAAATACTCACCAACATGTTTCAAAAAATCTCTGAGATTCTCAATATGCCTATTTTTATATTACTCGTTATGAATATTATAAATATGTGTAGGCTTTTTGTAAAATTCATGCTTATTATAGACACTGGATCTTTAAATTGTCCACTTAGTAAATCACACCATATACATGGTATACAATAGCATTTGACACTTCCCTTTTTGACTGTATGCTATTCTCTGTCTTTGTAACCTTACATTTTCTCTTATTTCGTGTGTTTTTCCCCATTAAGCTTGAAAATAGTATAACAGCATGCTGAGAGCTCTGTCTATAAAGTAAAAGCCATACAGTATGTCAATGACTCCCTCATCCTTTGAGAGAGGTGTGAGACTGTGTTAAGGGTATCTTGGTTCTTGGCTGCACATGGGCCTGGAACCCTGAGATTCCAAAGGAGAAATGACAAGTGTTCAGCCATGTCCCCAGAACCCATAGTCCTGACATGCAGTCAAGTCTCCATGGACCTACATTGTTCAGTCACGTAAGCCATTACAGCCCCTCTCAAAGTGCACAGGTAGAGGGCGTGACTACAGGCTTCAGGCCCTAGAGAGATTTACATGCTAATGAAGGTCAGAGGGTGGAGCCAATTAAGCATTCCTCCCCAGACCCTCCCCCTTTCTCCCTCCCTATTTAACTCTGGTCTGCCCTGAGTTTACGGGGGGGGGGGGGGGGTGTTGGGGGGTACATCCAGATCCATCTACTATCCACCATGAAAATAAACGCTTTTGGAACCAAGGACTTTCTTTGGGGCCTGCCATCATCAAAGCCTCCAGCCTCTGAAACCTTAGACTTTTTCCTGTTTGTGGGACCTGCCACGTGGACAGTCTCTGAGACACCACCGCAGCTATTTTACCCACAGAGAGGCATACAGTATTTTCAGATTTTGTGACAGAATTTTTGTAACAGTCAGAGGATCAGGAAGTTTAAAACTTCCTAGGAGACTGTCTCCTAGTAACATCAAAAGTTATGTCTGTAAAGTCTCACTGACATGACTTCTTAAACATGAGATGAACAAGGTCAGCACCAGACATGCTAAAACAGATGGAGAAAAGCCCTCAAGTCCTCAACCCTACACAAACTACTACAGGCAACTAAGAAATGTAGAGCTGGGAAAAGACACTATTCTCCAGGGGAAAACACACCAATTGTTTATCTAATACTAAGTGGTTAGTCCTGAAAACATACATATAGGTAATATCCATTCGTACATATAAAGATTGGGTAGCATGTGTTTATGAACATATATATGTGGGGGGGGGATGAGAAAAAGACCATAAATTTAAAAGAGAGCAAAACAAAGAGGGTTTAGAAGGAAGAAAGGACAAGGGAAAATGTTGTAATTACATTATGATCTCAAAACTAAAACATTTTTAAAAACTGCATACTTAGTGTCTTTGGTAGGAGCAATTTTCTATGGTCTCACTGAAAACATGAGACTGGAATTCTCATTCTAGTTTCTTCCGGTGCCAGGCTGGCCTTTGATCTCAGTGAGGACTCTTCCTCTGCCAGGTAGGAAAGCATACAATGTTTCTTACATTGCTTGAAAGTACGTACACCCACAATATGACACTTAAGACAGTTGCTGTGAATGAGACCATAAGGCTGGTAGCAATTAAAAGCCAACCCAAGTCTAAAAATCCTGCCTCTGCCTCTGTGAGACTCTTTGAAGTCATTCAACTGTAAATGGGTCAATTAACAGTTATTTACATGCCACTATTAATATGTGAATGCAATGATATTACTAAGTATGGCAGTACCAATCAGCGTACTGTACTAGCATGTACTACATTCGAGTCAAAGGTCAGGTGGCAATGTGACACTCGTTCATTTACCAGCATTTTGAACATGGAATTTAAAGAACTGACTAGACTATTGATGGCGTATTACTACTACCTTTCTTTTCTTTTTATATTTGACACAATGCCATCTTCCCTTTTTAATTAAAAATAGATTCTTCTCTCATACAATACATCTTAACTGCAAGTTTCCCTACCTCTCCTAGCCCCAGTCATCTGTTCCAGGTCTATTCCCCCTCTATTTATGCTTCAAATAAGTGGAGACGCCAAGATGTGATAGGATAAAACCCGATACAGGCAAAATCCCTCTTATGGAGGTTAGACAAAGAAACCCAATAGAAGGACAGAAGTCTCAAGAGTAGACCAAAAGTCAGAGATGTACCTGCTCCCATTGTTTGGAGTCTCACAAGAAGATAAAGTAAGCAGCTATAACATATACACAGAGGTCCAGTTACAAACACATGCCTGTCCCCTGCTTGCCATTTCAGTCTCTGTGAGTTAATGAGAGCCCGTTTAGTTGATTTTGTGAATCACGTTTTCTCTCTCAATCCTACAGTTTCCCCCAGACTTTTCCATGGGGTTCCCTAATTTCCTAGGAGAGCACCTGATATAGCCCTCCAATTTAGACTCTCTTTCCTCATAATACTTGATTGAGGTATCTATACTTGTTCCCATTTGCTGCCAGATGAAGCCTCTCTGATAATGCCTGAATGTTACAGATCTATGAGTATAGTACCATATCATTAATAAATACTTCACTGATATTTGCCAATAGTGTTTGGTTCTACCCTAGGACTCTGGAATATTCAATCTATTGTTTCTGGTCATCCACTAGTGGAGTGGACCTTAAGTTAAAACCAAGACACCATTGATCCAGCATATTTTGCAGGTAGGGCAGATTGTAGGTGAAGAAATTTGTGGCTGGCTTGGTATCCATGTTTCTTTTTCTGTAACCTGAAGAATAACATCTCATGAAAAAGAGACTAGTAGATAGGGGTGAAGGCTCCAAGCATGACCCTTCTATGTTTAATAGCTGAGTGGAAATTGTCCTCAGCAATGGTGTCAGTTTTCAGATGGTGACCCTCTGTCAAAGAATCAGCTTGTGTCCTTTAAAGATATCCACAGGTCCTCCTCAGTCAATAACTCAAACAAATAAAACTAAGTCTTACCACTATAAGCCTTCCCTAGCTACAAAAGAGACCCAGCTCTGAGTCACTATTCTCCTTTATTAGTAGTCATCACTAGGGTAACCTTCATAGATTCCAGGAATTTTCCACTGGACTAGGTTTCCACACCACCCAACAAATGCCCCCAATTTCAGCTGTCTTTTACCACACTCTCTCCCTCCATCCCTTCCTACTCCAAGCTTATCCTTCTTGTTCCCTTCTCCACCCATGCCCAGTCCACCCACAGAATCTATTTCATTTCCTTTTCCAGAGAGATCCATTTCTCTCCTGTTTGCCCTAACCTCTCTGGATCTGTGCATTGTAACTTAATTATTATTTACCTAATAGCTAATATCCACTTATAAGTAAATATATACTATATATATTTGCCTTTCTGGTTCTGGATTACCCCACGCAGGTTGATTTTTGTCTAGTTGCATACATTCCCCCACAAATTTCAAATTGCCATTTTTTAGACAGCTGAGTAATATTCTATTGTTTGAATATAGCACAATTGTTTATCCATTCCTTAATTAATGGACATCTAGATTGCTTCCAGTTTCTGGGTATTTTAAATAATACCTTCATAAATATAGTTGAGGAAGTGTCCTTGTGGTAGTATGAAACATCCTTTGGGCATATGCCAAAAAGTGGAAAGCCAAATCTTTAAGTAGAAATAGTCCCAATATTCCGAGGAACCACCATTTTGATTTACATAATGGCTATATATGTCTGTGTTCCCACAAGTGATGGAGGAGCATTGTCTTTTCTTCATATCCTCACTAGAAAGCCTTTCCAGTTGTGTTATTGATCTTAGCCCATCTGAAAACTGTAAGGTTATAATATCAAAGTAGTTATCATTTGAATTGATGGCTAAGGATGTTAAACATTTCTTAAAGTGTTTCTCAGACATTTGATATTTCTTTACTGAGAATTATGTTTCTACTTGTACCCCATTTAAAAATATTATTTATTTTTTAATATCTAGTTTCTTGAGTTCTTTATATATTTTGGATGTTAGATATCTATCAGATGTATCATTGATAAAAAAAAAAATCTTTTCCCATTCTGTAGGCAGCCCCTTGTTTGACTGACAGCATCCTTTGCCTTACAGAATCTTTCAGTTTTATGAGGTCTGATTTATTAACTGTTGCTCTTAGTGACTTGCTGTTGATATTCTGTGGAGAAAGTCATCTCCTGCGATGACAATGCACTCAAGGATGTTTCCCACTTCATTTTTTCTAGAAGGTTCAATATGTCTGGTTTTATGTTGTGGTCTCTGATCACTTGGACTTGAATTTTGAGCAGTTGATAAATATAGATTCATTTGCATTTTTCTACCTCTACATCTAGCACCATTTGTGGAAGGTACTTTATTGGTTGATTGTATAGTTTTTACTTCATTATAAAAACCAGGTGTTCATAGTTGTGTGAAATTATGTCAGTGCCTTCAATTCTATTTCATTTATCAAAATGTCTGTTTTATGCAAATACTATGCGGTTTTTATTACTACAACTTTATAGTACAACTTGAGATGGGGGATGGTGATATGTCTAACATTCTTTTATTGTTCAGAATTGATTTAACTATACTGGGATTTTTATTTTTACTTTTCCAAGGGAACCATCTGATCCCCTTATCTCCTACTACCCTTTCTCTCTAAAATCCACTGTTATATCTCAGATTTCACACTTGGAAATGCAAAATCATTCTTATTATCTGTGAGCAGCCTTATTTAACTAAACTTAGTGTCTCTAGGTTTATTGTGTTGTCAAAAATAAAACCTTTAATATTACTAATGTCCAGATGCAGTGAAGATATGTAGTTGTCTTTTGTAAATCTTGATACCATTTCTTTAAAACTGAGTAACACATGGTTGGCTCTATTTTGCTTTGTTGAGGAACTTCTGTAAATATTTTTCACAGGTATTGTAACTCAAGTCTCCATGAAAACTTTTAGACTTTCCCTTTTTTTTTTTTTTTTGAACCCTCATCAGGTTTATTTATTTCTGGGTAGTATCAACTCTTACCACAAAGAGGTGATACTTTATTTCATTGTGATTCCAGCTTCATTTCTCGGTGATTGGTGATATTGAACATCTTCCAGGTATTGTCGCTTTTTTCTCTTGAAAAATACCTTCTATACTGTTTCATAAGCCTGTGAGATGGCTTAGGAAATAACAGTTCTTGCTGCCAATAATAATGACCTGAATTCAATCATTTGAATCCAATGGCAGAAGAAAAGAACTGATTGCCTTTGTTCTCTGACTTCCTCACAAGTACTATGGGGTGCGTGGGCACATGCACACACACACACACACACACACACACACAAACACACATGCACACAGAAAAGAACATATAGCAGGGGTCTTTGTACATTTTAATTATTATTTTGTTAAGTATTTTAGTTTGACACAATTTAATTTACCAGTTTTCTTTTTATAACTCATGCTTTTGATTTCATATCCCAAAATAACCCATTCCAAAGCCCTAAATAATTTTACAAAGTGAATAGTTTCAAGTTTTAAATTTATATTTTAAATCCATGCTGAGTTGATTTCTGTGGCTGCTAAGAAGTGGGGTATCTCTTTTCACCTTTCAGTTCTCTGTCATTATTTATCAAACATTGAATTTTCCCTCTGAATGTATGTTTTGTACCTTTTCAAAGACCTGTTAACTATATCTGTGTAGATACATTTTTGATATCTATTCTTTCATTGGCTCACATATTTATTTTTAAACCAGAGCCATACTATTCTGGATTCTATATGTTTGTACTACATTTTAAAGTCAAGTTTTGTGATAACTCCACTTAGACAATTTTTTTCCAGAATCACTTCAACTATTTGGTACCTTTTGTTGTTCCATGTAGTTTTAATAACCTCTTCTGCAAAGAATACCCTATTTTTCTAAAGCTGTAAAATGCTTTAAGATGGTATTAATATTTCATAATATTAATCTAAGTATTAATTAACATGGGGTATATTAGTACAAAGCTTTCAGTCTTAATTTCAACCCGCTTTAAAGGCAAGAAATTTGCCTGCACTCTTACTGCTGCCCCCATTTTTAAAATAAAATTAAAACATAAGACCATTCATGATGATTCATGCATGAATGTTTATAGCTCTTAGTCAATTAAAAGATTAAATCTTGAGTTCCAATTTAAGTTTAAATTAAAGTCCAGTAAATTGAAGATAGTTTAATTTAATGTAACTGATAATGTTTGTATGAAATACTTTACTCATTATTGTTACAAGAAGTCATACATGAAGAAATGTGAGGAGGTAAAGGTTTATTGTCTCATAGTTTGGGGTCACATTTCATCACCATAGGGAAAGCATGCTGGCAAGAATGGCTACAGTGAGGCAGCTGGCATATGATGGCAATGGTCCCACTGTGTTCCCAGAGAGGAAGATAAGGGATAATGCTGATACATGCTTTGATTCTTTGTACCATTTGAATCAGTTCAGAACTCCAGCCCAGGGATGGTGCCACCAACTAACTATCCAAGTGGGTCTTCCTTCCTCAGTTAAAACTTTAAGTCCTCTCACACACAAGACAGAAATGTGTTTATAAGTGATTATAAATCCAGACAAATTAACGATAAAGATCAGCTGTCATAATGCTGTGAATAACTGTGTCATGGGAACTATGATATCAACAGTACATTTCCTTTCCCATTCAGTTTGATTCTTCTATATTATGTGAAGTCTTGATTATTCATTCACTTCAAGGTATTATTATTAAAAGTTTGACTCAATTCATTGATTTGAATTTTGGTACTGTTCAAGACAGGAGCAGTGCACCTAACAAACAGTACATTTCAAAGAAAGGAGAATGTCAGTTCGTATGCTTTTAGGTAGTAATCTACAACTTTTATTTTTATCACTGAATGCTGTATTTAGTAGATCCTTGTCAAAGGAAAGGTGACACTTTCTGTTTGTACTGAAAAATCAAGCAAATGACTAGCCACACGGAGTTGAGTTGCATAATTCAGTTGAATTCAGAGCTCAGGTAGTTTGAATCAGGAAGGATTCAAAAATCCTTCCAATTTTTGAAGGGGTGGGTATTAAAATGTAGGAAAGTAAAGTTTAAATGTTAATTGCTTGTAAGTGACCTTTCTGAATTGCTTATTTGGTAGGCTTGTCTCTGAATTGTTTAAAAAGATCTCAGATAGTGTATTTTTCTAAATAAAATTGATTTGTTAAAAGGTCATATACACGATTTAGAGACAGGTGGGTCAGAGGAAGCAGATAAGTATTTGCAAATTAAATGGCTACAGTTCAGAAGGTCTTTAACAAAGGCCTATTAGACATTTGGCAACTTCAGAACTTTAATATGCTTTATCTGGTGAATCAGATGACTGAAATTCCTATACAACATGGATATGCCTAGAATGGATTTCCACTTGAAGTGAACCATTGGTGTCTAAAACATTAATAATTTCAAATCATATCTAGAAGACATATTTATAAAGCAAAGCATTCTCCAAATACTATAATAGCATGATGTAAGTATGACAAATATTAATCTGTCATCAGATGTATACCTGTCTATAATCATTCTATACAGATTCATTCATTATTTTAACAGTCATTCAAATTTTATTACTAATAAATAACGGATATAGTAAGTGTCATGCTGATTTAACTGTCCCCTAAGTGGAATGACTATGTTAATAACCATCTACAGTATGAACATTTCCATGCCACTAAATAAACAATTATAAATCTATTCTAGCCTTTGACAGTTGAATAGTATTTCCATTTTGATTAAATCATACCTTTCTTAGACAACCTCTAGCAGTGAGATACACATTATTTCCAAGTGTACCATATGATACGGCCTACATAAGATAAGACATGGTTTCACGTAACAGAGACTGACTTGTAATTTACTGCTTAGTTGAGGCTAGTCTCAAACACATGATAAACCTACTGTATTTCTCAAGTGATAGAACTATAAACTCATTCCACTACCATACTGGCTTCAGAAGAAATTTGTTTTAAAAAATCAACTCTTTCACACACAATAAATCATTTTCTATTTCATTCAAAAGGTATAAAGTCATGGAAATATTTGAGTCACTCAGATGCCCAAGCAGTTTTTGTGCAGGCCTTGCCATTGAGATTTATGTCAAGATTTCAAAATATAGCAAGAAAAAAAAACAACTCTAGGAAGCTGTCCTATGACTACTGTACATGTGCTCTGCTGAATGTGCGCCTATACTCATATAAACATACACATTTATGTACCAAAAATAAAATAAGATAAATGTGGGTTTATTAGACCCATTGTTAAATTATCACTCAATTTATGTCAGTTTGTACATCCTTCGTTGCTACATAAAACTTTTTCTTCACAGTATTGCTGGTATTTATATTTCACTTTATACACAGCTTCGAAGCAAGTGGATTTATCACATATTGAGATATTGAATTATTATTCCTTCTCCTAAGAGATTGGTTTAAATGTTAAGGCATCTGAATAGGAAGCCATATATTATATATAATTTATGACATATCTGCTCAAAGATATTTTCTATTTTAGCATGTTAGTGAAAATGCAAACCACAAGAAATCTCCTACAATGCAAATAGTTATTCTACTTTACACACACACACATATGCACATATATATATATATACATATACATATATATATATATGCTTATACACTTAAATAAAATAAAAAGAATACAAATCAACATTAAGAGCATTTAATCTTAAAATGAGATGAGATAAGAGGTTACTAGATTAAAATTCTCAGATTAATAGAATCAATACAGGGGAACAGATGCTATTGCATCTGTATTTTATCCCTAACAATGGACATGTGTCTGGTATGCTATTTCTTCAGATGAGTTTTCTAACCTCTCTAACTTCCTTCTTTGTTTTTTTTTTTTGTTTTTTTTTTTTGTTTTTTTGTTTTTTTGGTTTTTGGTTTTTCGAGACAGGGTTTCTCTGTATAGCCCTGGCTGTCCTGGAACTCACTCTGTAGACCAGGCTGGCCTCGAACTCAGAAATCCACCTGCCTCTGCCTCCCAAGTGCTGGGATTAAAGGCGTGCGCCACCACTGCCCGGCCATAACTTCCTTCTTTGAACAATCCTATACTCTTTATCATAAGGACACTTATCAAATGCTGCTATTTATTATGGAGCTACCTTGAATTATTTAATTAACATTTAATTTTTTCACTTAACCTCTTTATACTTTTTCTCTACTTTTGGTTTTTCTTAAATTTTGCACACTAGTTTTTAAAAAGATAAATTATTTCATATCCCTTGTGCCAATACACATACATTTGAAGGACACAATATGAATTATCATTTTTCTTGTTTGTATAATGTATCTATTATCATTTAACTTTGTCTACATTGATTATACATATAATTTTAATCTTGGTGGAAAAATCAGAATCTGTAATTAAAATAGCTAGTAGAATTAATGTTTAAAATAGTGTTAAATTAATAATTAATTTAGTTACAAGTTTTACATATATGCTTTCTCGTACTGTGAAGCCTTCGGCATTCCTAAAATTAGCACTAAATTGTTTTCAGAAAAATTTTAAGTGTTTTATTTTAATTTTTCTGGTTTTTGTGACTGTAGTTGTTTGTCTGTTAACAGACCATTACACCACCCTGTGCTTTGGATGTTGTCTTCCAGTCTCATACATATGATCTAAATTCCCTGTATAGAAGAAAATGAGATACAAAACCACAGTTAACACTTTTATAAAAGAAATTCTGATCTACAGAGGTGGTTTAAAGAGTAGATCACTTTTTAAGCCAGTCTGAGAAACAGAGTTTGGATCCCCCAAATGCACATAAATACTGCCTTGGTTTGGCCATAAGTGTAAAATTCCAGTAAGCGGAGATGAGATAGTCCTTGGAGCTAGCTAAATATTGAGACTATCCATGACAGTGAGTTCAATTAAGAAGCTCTGTGTCAAAGAATAAGGTAAAAGGAAATGAAGAAAATTTACAATTTCAATCTTGGGCTTTCACAAGCATCATGCATGTACATTCTTGCAAATGCCTACCATACACATGTGAACATACATATGTACATAGCATACAGAGTAATACTAAACCAAGAGAAAAATGTTTTTCTCTATTTTTTCCTCATTTATACTGAACCTGATTCTTACTCTACTCCCTTTTCCTCTTTGTTCTGAGTTTCAAATATCAGTAGTCCTCTTTGATGATTGTATGATAGAAATGTTGGCTCCTTTTCCTTTGAAACAAATTTACCATTATCATTTGAGCTAGCATTTTCCCTTGCCTGAATTAAGAGATACATTTTCTTTGTAATGTCTTATTTTATTGGACCTTAGATACATAGACAGAAAACATCATTTGGAGAAACAGAATTTTTTTTTCTTCTGTGAATGATAGTTTCAGCTATGTTTGTATAATTTGTCCTGTTTCTTTGACGTTTGTCTCAATGATCATACTTTAAAAAAAAATGAAAGCTGAATCAATTAGGGTATTCATGAATGAGCATGAAGTGAGCAAACCACTTATGCATATAGTGACTATGTTCAGATAAACTAGGGAAATCACTCTCATTTTATATTCATCTTGATTTAACTATATCTAATAGATGAAACTTACAAAGCTTAACAAATATATTAAATAAGTTTAAATATGTAATTTGTTTTTAACATAAAGAATTTGGGGGCTGATAATAATAATAATAATAATAATAATAATAATATAGACTAGCAGCTCATCAAATACCTGTTGATAAGTACGACAGAGTTAAATGCAGTGAAAGTTTGAAATTAAGACAGAAAATCAAAGTCAGACATCTGTAATATTTAAATAAGAAGACATTTAGATTTTCTGTCCATCTCAGCAGAACTCAGACTTGTTGGTTTTTCTCAATCGTGATTCTGAAAACACATGCTAAATAAAAACTATAATATATTCAAGTTTATGTTCAAATAGTTTTTATGTTATTTAATAAAGCATGCTTTTATTCTTTAGAAATTCTCAGTGTGTGTCTATGTGTATGTTGTGTGTGTGTGTGTTTTGTGTGTGTGTGTGTGTGTGTGTGAGAGAGAGAGAGAGAGAGAGACAGAGAGACAGAGAGACAGAGACAGAGAGACAGAGAGAGAGACAGAGAGAGAGACAGAGACAGAGAGACAAAGAGATCGAGAGAGAGAGGAGGAGAGATTGTTAAATTTTAGATGTAAAACCTGACAGTTCATTTCTGGAGCTGCAGTTGGTGCAGCTCTCAAGCGTGGGATCACTGGTGCAAGCTGTCACTCTCATTTCATGGATGACAGATGTTGTGTGCTGAATGGGGAACAGAGTCACCTATAACTACACCCCTTCTGAGCATCCAACTATAACTAAAACTTATGTTTTCTAACAATTTCTCAATTTTAAAATTGTACTCAATTTCTAACACCATTGCTCATCTTTATTCACCTCTGAGTTGAGAACCTGATAGACTGTGATCCCAGAGAACTTCCCTTGTTCCATGGGCATAGGAAACGCTCATGATTCTAGGTGGAGTCATGTTGAATCTCGGCCTCTTGCACTTACCGTCTTTTCTATGTTAAAACAAACTTGTCTGAAACTTAGAGCTGCTGGAGAGAGGGATTCCTGAAACTGGTTCTAAAATCCAGTGATTGAGAAATATTTTCAAAGTGTCATTTCCTCCTCTGTTTATCAGGGAACATCTGATTGATATTGTGTATTTATTAAATACTCCATTTTCAATGTCTTTGATTTAGATAAGGTTGCATGATATTAGGGAAGATTCTTTTCTATCTTAGTGAATAACACACACACACACACACAAACACACACACACAAACACACACAGAAAACCAAAACAAAAAGTGAGACTCCTTCCTGCTTATGTTCGTAAATCAAATCAGTTGTATTTTCAATAGAAAAGCCAGCCTTTGAATGGAAAGAAGACAGGAGTTAATAATAAAGCTCATAAATATTGAAAAGCACGTTCTTCCTCTAGAGAGAGTAGAGACTATTCCTGTGATTTCAGTTGCCAAGAGACAAAGTTTTGCCCATTTAAATTAAGTTCAGTGATCTGACAAGTGTCAATGTTACATAAAATAGTCCCTCCCTCTTTGTAGTAGGAAATAGGCTACTTAAAGCACTTAGGCGTTTTATACGCAGTTTTTAAAAAATGGTAAAAAATATTTGCAGTTTTGAAATGAAGATGATTTTCTTCCTCCTCACCAGCTCTTGTTAGCATTGTAGTTATAAATAATGATGACTTCCTCCTGACAAGACAATCCAAGAAGGCTTAATTTCAAGAAAATATCCTTTCCTCTTAACATGCCAAGGGCTTTCATCTTTGTCCTGGGATATTTGGCCGTGTACAAATACCAGGGAGCAAACTGGGAACATGTCCAGAGGGAGACGAAGCTTCCTGAAAAACTCTATTGCTTTCTTTTCTTAGAGTATACCTCCCTTCCCAAGGCAGTCAGCTAAGGTCATTCAGACCACCTCTGTACAAAGAGAACTTTATTCAGAATGCTGTGAAGCTAGCACTAAGTATTTTATGTAGCAATGTCTTAGCCTTCTGAGAAGAAAGTCTATGCAAAGAAAGACTACGAGGAATTGTAAAGTAATTAGTCATACCACTTTTGTGTGAATGGGATATGTAAATAGTTTACACTTGTATCTTAATTAAATGAAATACAATTGTTAGATGTTTTGCAAATAACTACAAATTAAAGGAGACAGAAAACTAGTTCTTAATATAATGAAAAAATATTTCATGAACATCTACAATATGTAAACAAACAGCCATTCCAAGCAATTTATCATCATTCACACCACATGGGGTAGCTCTTAAATGGAGGTCTTTCAACAGGCAGAGTTGGCAATGGTCATAAAAGAGGAGGGTAAGGTTGATTTAAATATATTTTAAAATAGCTATTTTACAAGTTGAAATGAAGGTGAGATTTGTAGAGATACTGCCAACTAGAAAATGAGTTGTAAAAATGACAGCAGTTTAAAAAATTCATCAAATATATTTATTTTACATGGTATTGTGTAACCTAAAGGCATCTTGTACAGGCAAATATTGGACACTGTACATATCCTAGGCCCTCCTACCAAGTTCTCTTAGTTTCCTTATACAGTTTGGCTTTAGTGTCATATATAGATACACACGTAAATTTATTTATCTATGTAAATCCCTAAAAACCACAAATAAGAAACGAACATGTGATCCTGTTGTCTTGA
>NW_021604687.1:2744470-2803284 GCF_004785775.1 Grammomys surdaster
ACACGGCATACACACACACACACACACATATATATAACATTATATATATAATGTAATATTTATATATATATATATAATGTAATATATTATATATATTATATATAATGAAATGTACAATGGAAATAAGTAGGAATGGCAACATTGACTCAGAATAACATGAAATAGATGAAAAAGATGTGTGTACCCACATGCATGTATTTTCTCTCTCTCTATTCTTTGTCTCTTTCCCCAAGTACCCACAAGGATAGACTGCTCTTGCTTTTATTAATGTTAGCCACAGTGATTGGACTAAAATGAAACCAAAATGTAGTTCTAATTTATATTTCTGTGATGGCCAGTGAGATTAAGCATTTTAATATGTTTAATACAAGTTTGATTTTATTCTTTTGAGAACTATCCTGTTCGTTAATTCATTTGTTGAGTGGATTGTTGGATTTCCTGTCTAATTTTCTTCCTCAGGTCATACTCTACATATCAATCTTTTGTGATATGTATAATTTACAGAGATTTTTCTACCACTTTATAGGTAATTTGCTCTCAAGGTTAAGTATTTTCTTTATGTGTAGAAGCTTTTTAAATAACTTGCAACTCTGTTCGACAATTGTTGGCATTTTTTTTTTGCTGAATACTATTAAAAACTGCTGCACTGGGTGAGCTGGTCAGAATGTGAGCACAAAATAGCTGGCTGCACTTCTCATCTACTGAGAGATGGTATGGGTATGGGAGAGATACTCTACTTCCCCCTGACATCTACAGCACTTAGATAAACTGCCCCAGAGGGCATGTGAGCTGGCCCTGACTCTCATTGACTACAGCACTCATTAGAGCAGCCTTTGCCTTCCCTGAACAGTACAATAAAGTCATCACTTTCAAACATGGCTGCTTCCTCTACAAACTAACCTTAGCTTTACTGTTAGGGATTAAATGTGTATACTAATAGTATATTCTAGTACGATCACATTGGAAACCAGCGTGTATCTGCATTCTAGCTGGATCATATAGACCATATAGGTCTTTGGATGTTATCCCTTGCCGTAGCAGCCATGTTGCTAGATTAAAATTCCTCTAAGAAATGAAATTAAGAATTAATGGATCTACTATAAATTAGTAATGTCATTGTTTAGGTAATGAGGAATTTAGACCTTTTAGCAATAGAATTAGCTAAGGACCTCTGCACTAGAATCAGCTACTCCTTATATAAGTAAATGGAGAGATTCCCTCCCCCGTCTCCTTTCAATTAATTACATTTCAACTTGGCACTAATTATTTTAACGTGACCTAGAAAACTTCCTTACTCCAATAGCACTGTTGTATAAATCAAATTCATACTGAACCCTAAAAACATGTCTTAAAATTCAGCAACAAATGTGCTTACCTTTTGTTGTAATCCACATTATTTTAGAAAACGGTAACAACAATGCTATGCATGCTTCACTTTCCCTCTTCCTGCTTCTCTACCTTTTCCTATTTTGTTATATGTCTCAATATCTTTTGATATAAGCCTCACTATATTAAGATTTTAGCAAAACTATAGAGTGGTAGTTATACCTAATGCTGTATTATAATTATAAATTATTCTTTCTTTGGGAAAATGTCAGAATTCCCTTATTTTGTAAAAGTTAATGACAAAACCGTTATCAATCTTATTAAAGAAGCTTTAGTTGTCTTACTCACATGTGAATAGCGAGACTCACTTGGATAATAATCACTTTGGTGATTTAGAAAGCTTCATTTTTGAGCAATTCAGTAAAGAACTTTTCAATCATCTTTTACATTTAATTTTGTCATGGTTCCCTAGACACTTTGTTATTCTTTGTTCATTATTCTTGAATAAAGAAAAATATGTACAACTATTGCCAAGAAAAAGGAAAAATGTTATCCTTCAGTCTTTTGTGGATAATAGAGATTTTTAATTGATCACACAGTTATTTATCTCCTGTTAGTAGCAAACTGCTCAATTGCAGATGAAATATTGTTCTTCCTTGGAATTTAGCATAATGGAGAGAATCCAATTAATAGAATATATGCTGAGGGTCAGAACATCTGCTTTCCATTTCTATGTGTAAATGATATAATATTTTTTATTATTTTTATTATTTTTAAAACTTTTATTTAGATTTTTAGTCTCATGTAGCCTGGGCTGTTCTTAAACTGGGCATGTAGACAAGGAGAATGACTTTGAAATTATTTGAATTTATGACTTTGCATTTTCTGTCTACATGTTGTGAGTGCTAGGATTAGAGATTTTTAGCACTATGCCTAGTTTATGCAGTGCTGCATTTTGAGCTCATAGCTACATGCTTCCTCTACCAATTTTATCCTATATGTCAATATAACTTTACTTTTAGCAGTCTTTGCTGTTTCCCAGGCTTCTGTACCAGTTCTTGACCTCTAGTGGTTTGTTTTCACTAAAAAGATAATCTCAAGAAATCCTTCTAAATTAATTTACCCAGATCTCTAGGCATCTTAGTATCTTCTGGCTTACAGTTGATTTTTCACAGGCAGCCTATTCAGCTAGGTTGTTTTGATTACTCACTTGAGGTGGATTCTTAGCATTGTGAAGAATCCCTTATGCCTGATACATCTCAATTATTTTGAATTAATATTTCTTTACAAACATTAATGGAAGAACTTATCACATACATAGAAATTTTTAAGTATTAGTGATATAATATTGATAAACACAGGAAAGAGTTCAGCTACTAAGTGAAGCAAATGAAAGTCCACTTCCGCCTAGAAAAACTTCTAAAACATATGAATTAGCTATTGTTTTATCATTTGCACTGTTGCTGTGTATAGCATGCTCTATGGAAGTGTGAACAAAGTGAAAAGACAGACACACTAGAAAGCCATGACCACCCTCTAACACCTTAGAAACAAGGAGAATCAGCAACATAATCTTAGTAAAATGTATGTTTTCTACAAACACACACACACATAGACACACACACACACAGAGACAGAGACAGAGACAGAGAGAGACAGACAGACACAGACACAGAGAGTCACAGAAACAAAGACAGAAATAGAAGCAGAGGCAGAGGCAGACAGACAGAGACAAGAGACACAGACATAGACAGAAAAAGTGACAGAGACAGACAGGCAAGAGGGTAAGAACCAGAATAGCTTTCTGAGGATCAAAACATGACTTGATTTGTACTTCACAATGCAAACTTTTCAATGTTCTGTTGTTGGTTCTGGTACTTTCAGTACATTTTAGAAACATCTGTTCCTATGATCTTCACCAACACATATAGTACTGGAAAATATTTACTTATACCTGCCTGTCAAAACCTCAGCTACCTACATGTTGTTTGCCATTTTTCTGGCCCCATATCCAGGCAATAAGTGAAATTAATATTGGAATAACAAAGGATTTATTGTTATTAGTAGTCCATATTGAGGTTCCTTTTCATCATCTCTTCTAAATACATTTTTTTCACAGTTTCCCAAAAGTTAATCTATATAGAAGTTAAAAAAAGCTGTATTTAAAGTAAGGGCAACAAGTCCTGAGCCCTGGTGATGGACTCAGTTTTTCTTGCCACCTCAGCTTCTAAGGGGACACAATGTGTCAACAGTAATTCATTCAGCTCAACTCCAGTTTTACAAACAAAGAAATAGGCTAGAGACCATTCATGGCTTATTCAGAATAAAGCCAAAAATTTTAGGATTATTGCCAGGATCAAAACAATGTGAATTTGAGTATACTTTAAAAGCCCAGTGTCCTACTTAGAATAAAACTCTACTGGTACAAGAATATGTAGCTCATATACTTCTTCACCTGATCTTATAACAAGGATATTCCAACTGTTGGGAGAAGGCTTCCATCAGGTATAAAAGAATTTGCACTTATCCTATTAAGTTGTAAGTTTTTTGTAATAAGAAAAAATGAACATATACAAGATAGAAGAAACAGGAAGATAAAGATATAGATCTCATTTACATTAGGCAAATATAGTTGTGTTTAGGTGAAGGAATACTCTTCTCTTATGGTTCTTCAGTGGCACCATGATACACTTGAGCGTAAAATGGTGTCTACCATAGAGTGGGCACCAGTGTCCTTTTATTGTTTTAGAGTCTTTAAGGTGATTTTAATCATTTAACTTTCTTTAGGATCACGCAAGTCACTTGGAAAATCAAGGAATATCTGGGGAAAAAGTTTTTTTTTTAAAATAAACCATCTGTCTTTGATAAACCATTCATCTTGTTAAAGTATTTGTTCAAACTGAAGATTTAATCTATAAAGGCCAGGGGAATTTTGCATTTTTTATTTCAATTCTATTCTATAGCTATCTAGACAGGTAAGAAGGAAGTCAAGAGCACTGACTCTTCTTTCAGGGGTCCTGAGTTCAATTCCCAGAAACCACATCATGGCTCATAACCATCTATAATGAAATCTAGTACCCTTTTCTGGCATGCCGGCATATATACAGGCAGGACAATGTGTACATAATAAATAAATAAATAAACTAAAAAACAAATAAACAAACAATACAGATTAGAAGCTAGATATCTAAATGTTTCTTACATTTCAAGTTGTATGAACTTTAAAAACTTATTTGAGACCTTAACATGTCCCATCTTATGTTTATGGGTGATCACTCCTATATACCTTTATACTGATCTAAAAACAATTGGTTCTTTCTTGAATATTGTTTGAAGTGCTTCTGATGTTTTCTCATGTTTCTCCTTATAAACATACCATTTCAAACTGAGCAGGTGGTGATATTTCTGTTTGCCCAATCATTTGGTAAATTTAGATGTATCTTTAAAGAATAACTTAGGGCTTTTGTCTAATTCACTCCTTCACAGTCTCAGTACAAGGAACAGCCATTAAAACAACACCCACCACTGTGAAAAAAATCTTATGTCACTTTTATCTTAGACAGTTGGATAGTTCAATAAGAAATTAACATTACCATGTAACACAAAAAGAACATTGCACTAAAGGAAGTAAATTAGAGATAAAAGAAAAGCATATGTAAAATATCTAGAATGAGTTTATTGAAAGAGGGAGAGGAAAACAGAGGTGACCAGAGATCAGCAGGACAATTGAAGGTTAGTGCTTACTGGGTACATAGTTTCTGCTAGAGATAACTATAACTTTGGATATGAATACAGTTAAACAGCATTACTCATGTTCTAATTATCACTGGACTTTACCATGAAAATTATTAAAATAGCAAATTTTAATACATACACTTATCACAATTTTAAAAAAAAATAAATGAAATATACTCACTTCCTTTAGAGGAAAAGCAAAGATTAAACTCAAGGAAAAGGCTTAATTATCCTTAAAATGATTATGATTAGAGTAATTGGAGTGCTCCCTCCAAAACGATATGCACTAACATTAAATATGAATTTCTTTGAATCATGTTGCCCATTTTGACTAAGTATGACTGAGAAAAAAACGTGCCATCAAATGAAGAAACTTGAGAGTTCTTAGATGTGCCAGACACAAGAAAGACACTGAAGGATCTGGGGTGGGAGAAAGAGAGGCAAAAAAGGAGAAAAAGAACACACTGGGCATAGAAATTAAAAAGTTTGAGGAGGTTCTTAGTAGAAAAAAAAATCATATGTTTAAAGCAAATGGAAAAATTCTAACCATAAAATTGAAAGAAATATGCATTGATTTCATGTTCATTGAGGAATTTAGCTACCTGGTAATCTAAACAAAACAGAAAGAATTGCATGACTATGTCAGAGAACCCATCTTAATTTCTAAGTCATCTTTTGTTAGTAGGCAGAGAAACAAGAACTGTCATTATTCGTTGTATGGTGGATTTTAGATTCTCTCTGCATTTTATGTGGTCATTGAAATCCAGTATCAATACAGTTTTGTGTTGCATATCAATCACCTTTCTCATGATGCTTCCAAGGCATTTCTATTATCGGTCAATATGGTAAATGAGGAATCAAAGCTCCACTGTTTACTATTGGATTTCTAGAATCAACTGCTGCAAATGGTGGCTTTAAATAAGCAAGCTTGGAAGGAATATGTGTAATAAACTCAACATCTCCACTCCAGGAAATTCTTATCAGGTCCTGCTACCAAGTGTGAAGTAAGTGGAGATCAAAAGGAATATGAATTTAAAGAAGGAAGGATAGAAGGCCTCCCTGTGAAGTGGATGGAGGAAAATAATACAGAGATGGGTCACTTTACCCTGGTAAAAGTGCTTCACTCATGGTTTATTTGCAAATCTTATGAATCGGCTTAATATCTAATCCTTGGTGGAAATTTAGGTCAACTGAGATACGAAATAATGTTCAGAAAAAAAAAATTGTGACTAATACTTAATAGCCATCCGTTAAAAAGTGAGAAAAATCTTGAGGAATTTATAACAATACTCCTCTAAAAAATACCATAGTAAAGTAAGTTTCAATATGACAAAAATCTAAAATGGAATTTGAGTCCACTTTTCTTTTGAAAGGCTCAAAAAATATAGCAGAGAGGTAGATATCGAAGGAACTTGGGGAAGGAGATGGATATGACCAAATTACAATGTATTCAGTTATCAAAGAATTCATAAAATAAAAAGTTTTGTGAGCTGGGCAGTCATTCTGAATTTCAAAGATGATAATTTTCTTATTTGGCATTTGAGGGATACATGACAAATACATGGCTGTATGTGAAATATATTGTAGAGAGGAAAGAGGCACCTACATAAGTCTATAAGTAAGCATTTGTAGCCTTACTGACCAAACTGAAGATGCTCAATTCTTAATACTAGAAAATAGACTAATGGTTTTTAAAATATTTTTTATTTTATCTTAAGAGTATAATATAATTACGTCATTTAAAAACTATGATGAATCATGACTGTTATTTAAAAAAATACCGCCTTGACAATTGAACTGCACCACAGAAAATAAAAATAGGCAAAAGAAAATAGGAGAGGCTCGTTGAGAAGGATTTCAGTGTTAAGTGGGAGAGGGTTAAAGGAAGATGCCAGGAGTGAAAGATGATAACACATTCTATACAAAAAAATGTATTTCGATAATATACAAAATGAGTTTCAAAAGCCTTCAATTCAATCACTGGCTTTTGGAGAATCATGCTCCCAAAGCACCTGGACATGGAGAGTGGTAGATACCCTATCCAAGTCACTGCAAAGCAGGAAGTGCTCAAGGGTACTGTCATTTGCTCAAACCACTTTATGAAAATATTGAAATATAAATGAGCGTTCACACAAAGAATTCAGCCCCATGATCTATATCATTTAAATGACCACACTAGTTTAATACATGTTCTTTAAATTTAGGATAAGAACCACTTTATAATCATTTTCTAGAGTGTTATCATATTTTAGTTTTATTTATTAGTTTTGATTAGATTTTTATGTGAATAACTTAAGTGTCTGCATGTAGGTATACAAAGTACATGATTTGTGCCTCAAAGGTCAGAAGAGGGCATTGTATACCTTGGAACTAGAGTTATAGATGGTTGTAAGTCATCATGTGGGGGCTGAAAGTGTAGCCCTGGTGTTCTGCCAAAACAAGACCTAAGCACTGATTCAACTCTCCAGCTACACTATTATTATTATTATTATTATTAGTTAGTTAGTTAGTTAGTTAGTTGTAGTAGTAGTAGTAGTCATTGAGAGCATTGTGTCCAATCATGTGTTACACAGAGAGCGGTAACTTAAGACCTATGCCCCTGGCACACCTCTTCCAACAACACCACAGCTCCTAATTCTTCCCAAACAGTTTATCAACTTCAGACTAAATATTTAAATAAATGAGCCTATGGAGTCCATGTCCATTCTATACAATGAAAAGTTTCTTCTGAGATTTAAGGAAATTTCTTAATTGCAACAACCTAAAAAGTAAGCTAATTATATATTTCCAACATACATTATCACAGAATATATATTACTGTGGTTTTTTTGGCCCTATTTGTTTCCGTTAGACAGGAAAAATACTATGTTAAAGATTTTGAAATGGGTAGATTCCTCAAATGGGGCCATGTCTATCTACTGGAGGTGGTCTCTTCAGGTTCTATCTCTCCACTTTTGGGGTATTTTGACTAATGTTATCCCGTTGGATGCTAAGAACATCTCACTTCCTCAAACCTCAAAGCCGGCCCTCAATGACAAACATCCTTCAATAAAATCACGCCTCCTAATTCTTCCTGATTAGTTCAACTACCAGGGATGAAGCCTTCAAATATATGAGCCCATCACAAGAACTAAAAATGTGTTCAGATCTGTAGTCCTAACTCCTACCCATGTGGCTATCATATAATATATATTAATATTTTATAAATGCATATTTTAACTTATTATTAATATTTGTTTAATCATTAGTATATGGAAAACTGAGCAAAGCACTATATACATAGACTTCATATAGGTAATTCACACAAAAATATTTTGGTTATGGTATTGACATAATTTGTGAGTCTAAGAAAATTTCTTTAGATTTGTTGATGTTGTTTCTTGTTTTTTCTTTTTCTTTTTATTGTTTCTCAAACAGGATCTTGCTGTGTAACCTTTGCTGGCCTGAAACTCATTATGTAAAATAAGCTCTTCTTAAACTAGGTGAACTTTTTAATCATTTCCTATGGTGGTGTGAGAAAGTGATTGAGATAAGATTTGACTCTAGTTATTCGGGGTGCTACAAGTTCTTCCACACCAACACATATCATTATTGTACCAGATGTGGGAAAAAAGCTGTATCATACCAACATTTCTCTCTTTGACAGTCTATACCTTTATGAGTGAAGAGAGAAGCTCTCCTAAACAGTAAGAGATGAGGTAGGGGACAGTCACAAATGACATGGGGAATTTACCCTTTGACCGAAAAGTCATGGAAAGTGATTGGATACTGAGTAACAATCTCAGAAGTGAAGATTTTCTATGTGTATCTCAAGAGATGTAGTAGATTAAACACATGTCATGTTATCGAATTCCTTTTGCTTGTTTGCATAGGAGGCAGGGTAACAGAATTGAATCATTTGGCTTTTTAGCCCTAAGTTGGAGAAGCATTCAAAAGAGGCAGCTGGAAAAAAAAAAACATGTTAAGTAATTAAAAATAAACCACCCAGATGAGATAAAAAGAAGATATCATAGACAATGGGAAATTTTTCATGGAGAGTAAATGATCAGTTTTAAAAGGCCAAGAAGAAGATGGGCCTTCCTCCTAATTAATAAACAGGGGAATACTACTGAAAAGTTAATGTGAAGACTTGGTGGCAAATTTCCCTGGCATTTCTAGGACTCGTTTACAAGGGTGCATATTCATGGAAAGGAATAGCCTGGATCCTCAGTTTTCCACAGCTACTGTGAGTAGTCACTGCTTTACTGATTGCAACATGTCTCTGAGATAACAGATTATGAAGCTTGTGTAACCTCAAGAGGTGCCTAAGGTATTAAATTAAGAAAAAAAAATAGATTGCATGTCTTTTTCTTGGCCATCCTCATTGTATAATTTTATGGGGCTTATGGCTTTTAGAGTGCTCAAATGTAAGCAAAGAAAAAGACCTACTTACAAGGTTATTAGGGTACTAAGTGTGCTATGCATCTGCGGACTACAATAAGAATTAAGTCATACTTAACAGCAGCTATTATTTTGATATTATTATGTAGCATATGTTATATATTTTGCCAATAAGGCCCTAAACTAACCAGGAAAAACCTAGACTAATTTCACACATGGGGTTCATAAATTGTTTTACCTTTCTACCACCAGGACTATTTTTGTCTGTGACCAACATCATGAAATTTCATTAACTCAGGTTGTTTTTCATGGACCAGTCTCTGGATCTCTGAAAGACTTATAGGTCTGGCTCATCTTAAATAAAATTTTGGGCCAAGATTCTAATCATTCTAGGAATGATTATACCGTAAGACCTTGTATCTAGTAAAGTAGTTGTAGCACCACCATTAACCCTAAAAACCACCCTGCATCAATCAGGCTCAAATGTTTCATTGACTGCTGGACAGATGCTGAATCTCTTAATTATTTTCAAAATGTATACTTTGTAACTATCTTTTAAATTGTCCCTTCAGAATGTAATGAGGGAGCCTTTGCTTTAATCATCTCTCCTTCCCTGTTTCATAATGTAGAAAGTGATTTACACAAATGGTGAACCAGAAACCTTAGTTCCTTGTATACTTTGCTACAGTGATTAAATGCATAGTAAAGGTTTCTGTTACTATAGTTAAGTAATATCAATATGACTAGAATGACTGCAGATTTAGGTATTCAAAATGTAATTTGACCAAGATACTTAGGAGTATATAAGACTATCCACATTCACACCCGCATAGATTATTTAATATGATACATGGTAAAATGACCACCCACTCTATGCATTCAGGTTTCAGCAGTGTTGTGTTACATTTTGCCACACTGATTTCTAAGGTATTGTTTGTCTTCTCCAATTCCACATTAAGTGACTTCACATTGGAAGCTTGAGATTGAAGGCCCTGAATTTATGCTGTGGAAGTCAAGAAAGGAGGCAAATCAAGTTCTCGATGACAGAATGCCTGAAAACTTTCTTTATGTTGGTTTACTTAGAAGTTGGGAAGGTTAGGTTTGTGAGTGGGTTAAACTCAAAGTTCAGCAAAGTGACAAAAAAATAAATCTTGACAGAACTAGGAAAAATATTGTCACTAAAATGCAGGTAAGTATAACCAGCTGATAAAAGGTTTGCTTTGCTCTATTGCTGCTTTATTTTTCTAGGCAAAGAGATGCACATTTCAGGTGTTCAGAGTTTTCTGTGAAATGTAAAACTGCAATTATTTTATATACATGGGGAAAGAGTGAGCTCATTTCTTCTTTATTTTGATTTATATTCAGGATATAGATGATTATCATGGGCTATTCAGTATTATTAATAATTAGTTCAGTCTTCTAAATAGAACACGGGTTTAGAATTGCAAGTTATTATTATAAACCAATCTTAGGCTAGAAGTCAGTCTATTTCCTGTGTAATCACTTGAGAGTGGATGTATTCAAGGATATGAATGTGCTTTAAAATTCTATTAGAATACTCTTCTCAGATCTTTTTCTTATAAATAGTGAATGCACTAGATTTTTTACCCTTCAATTGACAGAAAAGTGAAAAAGGAATCTTAACAGCAAAATTTAAATCTGTTCTATATCTTCATCATCTCAGAGAAAGTGAAAAAATATGATTGATGAATGTCTGAATTGTATCCAGCAGTTTTACTGATGGGATTTCTCTCACACCATCCCTGGTAGAAATTTTGAGTCTTGAAGAGAAATAAATTGAGAGGAAGGACAATGAATTACTTGAGAAGCTACTTTAACAGCAAGAGTCCACCTCCAGTAGATAGGCATCAAGAAGAGGGATGGTGTTAGCAACCCACAGTCAAAATTTCTGACAGAAGTATTCCTGTCTAAAAGAACTCCAGGGACAAAAATGGAGAAGAGACTAGGGTAAAGGCAGTCCAGTGACTGGCTCAACTGGGGATCCATCTCATGTGGAGACACCAAGGCCTGACACCATCACTGATGCATAGTATGCTTACACACAAGGGCTTAGCATGGCTGTCCTCTGAGAGGCAGAGCCAGCAGCTGACTGAGAGAGATGCAGATACTTACACCCAACCTTTGGACTGAAGTCTGAGACTTGTATGGTTGAATTAGGGAAAGGATTGAAGAGGCAGAAGAGGAGGACAACCCCATAGGAAGATTAGGAGTCTCAACTAACCTGGACCCCTGGCAGCCAGACACTGAGCATCCAACCAGGCAGCATGCATGAGCTGGTCTGAGGCCCCTGACACATATATAGTTGAGGACTGCTTTGTCTGGCCTCCATAGAAGTTGCACATAATCCTCAACAGACTTGAAGCTCCAGGGAAGGGGGAGGCCCTGGAGACGGGCCTCTTGGAGACAGGAAGGAGGAGGAGGAATGGGATGAAGAACTGCAGGATGGGGGACTGAGAAGGAGGTAATGGCTGGATTGAAAATAAAACAACAACAGCAACAACAACAAGAATAATAATAATAATAAAACTAAAAAAAGTAAATGCTTTGAAAAATACAGTAGATGCTATTAGGGTTTTAAAAAACAAATTTACAGAGTGGTAAAAAGATGCTAAATATAAGAAGTAGGTAATTAGCAATCTGTTAAGAATAATAATGGTAATATAGGGTCTGAAAAGATAGCTCAGTGGGTAATCCACTTACTAGGAAAGTGGGAGGACCCACACTCAGATCCCTAGCACTCAGATAAGTAAATGTTGGGTGAGGGTGAAGGTAACAGCTTACCTATCTTCCAATGCCTGTGTAGGTGGCAACAATCTATCTCTGGAGCAATATGGGTAGCTAGACTAGATGATTTAGTAAACTTTGGGTATAAGTGACAGACTTTATCTCAGTATATAAGTGAGATCTATTGAAGAAGATATTCAATATAAACCTATGTCATTCACACTCACACAGAGACACACATGCAAACATGTGTGTACCCCTCAAAGGTACACACAGACAAAAAGATAAAAATAAACAAAAATTGAAGAATTAAGATATGTGCATCTTGTAATTTACTTTGTATATTCTCTAAACTGACTCACTAAAATGAATTCGTATTTAATGTGAATATTTATGTAAGTTTTAGGCGCTTCCATCCATCCATTTCTTTATCCATTAATCATTCTACTTTATGAAAAATTAATACAGACTAAATTAACTTATATTTTGGTCATCTAAAATTACTGCAACAGTCTCTGATGCAAAATTTTTTAAAGCAGATAAATAACGGAAATGCAGTTCATGAGTAATCCTGCTAATAGAATAGAATATGCTGCTTTTTTACATGAACACTAAGGAGATAGAAATATTAGGGGAATAAAAATGAATATATATATTTGAACATCTGCAGTATACCAGCTGTGGCTTAAACTGCTTTTCTATAGATGGTTGCTTTTTGCTTTCTCAATTAAACATTAGAAGCTGTTATTTCTGCTTCACTGGTGAAGAAATCATCAGTTATTGTTTGCAATTCCCCCCTTTATTTTGAAGCCCTAGTATTCAGTTCAAGAGAATCTAGTCTTGTTTGAAAATAAGATCGTTAAAGATTTATAAATTTGAAATTAGGTTACTAATATATGTAATAATTCAATAACTGATGTCATAAAAGGTAGAAATTTGAAGAGTGCCAGGAACATTTGAAAACTCATTTCATAAATACATAAACACGTTTTAAGAATAAGCTGTTTTCAGAGCACAGGGCTAAGTTATTTACGACAGCTAATAACATAATGTGAAAAATTTGAAATATGGAAATATAATCAAGTAAAGACCAATATAGAACTAGAAGATTATACAGAAAAATACATGAGACAATGTTGGTGATATTGAAGGCTTAGTTGCCAAGGACTGCAGTAAGCAGTATTTCATAATAAAGCTAATCACAGTTTTTTCTTTTGTTTCTGTGTTCATACAAAATTCTGGGCTGTCATCCAATAAGTGTACAATAACATATATGTGAAAATAAACTAAAACTAGAAAATGTTTTGCAGCTAAAGAATAATAACCAGCACGTTGATCTTCAGTGAGTCCTTTAACAAGTAGAGTCTTGACTTGATGCTGAGTGCCACTCACTCACCAGGGTCATGGATGCTAAAGGCTGGGAAGGCTACAGAATGTCATAAAACAAAACAGTATAGTTTGTCACACTGGTTGACTCTCTTATAAAAGATTTCTTTGTAGCATGCAACATTAGCAATTTTACCTTAAGTATTTTCTTTAAAATTGGAGTCAATATTCTCAAATCTGCTGCTGCTTTGTAAATTAACTTTGTGTACTCTTACAAACTATTTGTTTTCATTTTTAAAATTTCCATACCATCTTCACTTGTAGTAGGTTTCATCTCAAGCAATTACTTCTTTGCTTTTCTGAAACATATGAGTCCTTATTTTTTGAAAAATTACTATGAAGTTTCAACAGATTCATCACATCTTTGGTCTACACTTCTAGGTCTCTGCCATTTCACTCACTTCTCTTACTGACATGTTGAATCTCTAAAAGTCATCAATGCAGTTATGATAAACTTCTTCGACAGTCCTTTTACTGTGGATACTTTTACCACCATTGTTGTGTCACAAATTTCTCAATAAAATTAAAAAAAATCCTTTTCTAGAAGAATTTTTATCATTTATTTATTCTGGATTCCTCACCAGTACTGTATTTTTAAAAGAATCTCTTAAATAGCAACACTTGAAGTCAAATTACACATAATCCAATGACTGCAGAACAAGTAGTGTATTATTAGCAGGAGAACATTAACTGTTTGAATCTCATCAGAACTTTGACCAGCCAGCAGCATTGCTAAGGAGCCATCATACTTTGAACAGAATCTTGCTTTTTGAGTAATTAGTCTCAACATTGTTTAAAATATTTAATCACACCACTTTGTAAATAGGTGTGTGTCATTGTTTTGATGTCCCATTGGTGGACATCAGAATAGCACATTTAGTTTAATTTCAAATTGGTTCTCAATTTTTTTAAAGTGGAAAGGTGGGCATTGGTTTCCTTTACTATTCCCAGCTCCATTAGGCCCTCCATCTACAATACAGCTAGCCTGAGCTTTGCAGATGTGAAGCTAGAGGTTGGTTTCTCCTCTCTAGATAGTTAGTTCTAGAAGACATCTTGGAATGTAAGACTGTTAATAAAGATTAAAAATCAATTCTGAAGCATACCTACTTCCATTAATCATGCTCAATCTCAGAAAAGCAGATAGCTTGTTTGAGCTTCTTTGTCAGCACTCACTTCGTCATCTTGTGCTTTCACTTTATGGAAATGGAATCTTCAAGAATTAGCTCTAAGCCATATGAATCAATTGATGGCAGGCTTATTTGTTCTGTAGCTCCTGAGCCTCTTTAAAGATTTCATAGACTTGAAGACTAAGGGACTCACTGTGGATTAAGTATAAATTTAAAGGAATGTCTGAGAAATTTGACCTTCCATCTAGGTCACTAAAATTTCCTCTATATCAGCATTAAGGCTGTTTTGTTTTCTTACCACTACTAATGGAATGTCAATAGAGTGGTAATATCAATTCGATTAAGAGATATGTGTCTTCTTTCTTTTGGAATTTTTTTTCTGACTTTTCTAAGAGATCTTAGCCTCAATTTCAATGTGCCTTCCTCAATATGGTAATCGCTTTCAGTTTTGGATTTGAAATGAGAGACATTTATCTCTCTTACTTGACTGCTTAGAGGACATGGATAGTTGTTAACTGAACTAATTTCACTGCTGTTTTACCTCAGTGAAAAAAATAACATCCCAAGAGAGGAACATGGGGAAATTATTGATCAATGGATAATTAGAACTCAAATATTTAGCAAACAGAGTTTATAAGTTTCCTAAATTATATCAGTCCCAGTAAAGAACAATGATCGTTTTTCACCTTCATGAAGAATTATGAAGAAAATGTTTGACATATTGTGAGAATAACCACCTTGTAATACAGACATTAAATGAGCACAGCCTGTTTGAAAAATAATACTTAAAGTCCCAATGGATCCCAGTTTTTCATCAACTTTTCTTTTGTAAATAATCCAATCATGTAAAGCCCAAGAAAATAAAACACTGCACAATGAAGCATGTTTGCAATAAGCATCACATCGTCTGGTTGATAGGGATCTGAATGACAACTGTAGCTTTTCAATCTTTAGAAATCTATTAAATCCTTCTAATAGCAAGTACACTATATAGAATCTTCCTGTGATTGTGAAATCAAAGGGAATAAATGCAAGACCAACTTCTAAGAACTCCAAATAGCCTCAAGTAAAGTTTCTTATTAAGTCTTTTTGTTTTGTTTTGTTTTGTTTTGTTTTGTTTTGTTTTGTTTTGTTTTGTTTTTTTGAGACAGGGTTTCTCTGTATAGCTCTGGCTGTCCTGGAATTCACTCTGTAGACCAAGCTGGCCTTGAACTAAGAAATGTGACTGCCTCTGGCTCACAAGTGCTGGGATTAAAAGTATGTGCCACCACTTCCTGGCTGGGATTAATAAGTCTTATAATATTTGTTTAACTCCTAAGTGAGATTTGATCTGTATTTACGATGTCATTAAAATAATTTCCTTATAGCTTTCACAGTACAAGAAGAATGGCTTTTTACTCTTTTCTATTTTCATGTATCCTGAAAGTGCTTAGTGGCTGAGGTTTGAATGAGCAAAACAAATTTCAATATTTTTCTCACAATTTTTAATTGATTATTTTATTTATTTACATTTCAAATGTTATCCCTGTTTCCAGTCTCCTGACTCAACCACCCGCATCTCATACCTCCTCCACTTTTGCTCTGCCTACCCACCCACTCCTACTTCACCCCTGTAATAATTCCCTCCCTGGAACAAAAAGCCTCCAAAGGACCAAGCACCTTTCCTCCCATTGATGCCAGATAAGGCAATCCTCTGCTATATATGTATCATGAGCTTTGGACCCACCCATTTATACACTTTGGTTGGTGGATTAGTCCCTGGGAGCTCTAAGGAGTCTAGTTAGTTGGTTTTGTTGTTCTTCCTATGGGGTTGTAGTCCCCTTCAGCTCCTTCAGTTTTTCCCTGACTCTTCCACTGGGATCACTGGGCTCAGTCCAAAGGTTGGCTGTAAGTACCTGCATCTGTCATAGCAAAGCCTCTCAGAAGACAGCCATACTAGTCTCCTGTTTGAAAGCACTTCTTTGCATCAACAATAGTGTCAGGGTTTTGTGTCTGTAGATGTGATGGATCCTAAGGTGGGGCCGTCGCTAGATGGCCTTTCCTTCAGCCTCTGCTCCAATTTTTGTCTCTGTTTCCTTTATTTTTTTTCTTTTTTATTGGATGATTTATTTACATTTCCTATGTTGTCCCCTTACCCCATCCCCCACCACCCTCTCGGAACCCCCAATCCCCTCGCCCCTCCTCCTTCTTCTCTGTGGATGTAACCTCTATCTACACCCCCCACTCCCACCTCCCCACCCTCAAAATTCCCACCTCCTGGGGCATCCAGCCTTCATGAGGTCAAGTTCTCTTCTTCCACCTATGCCCAGCAGGGCCCTCCACTTGTATATATTCAGCTGAAGCCCTGGATCCCCCCCTAAGTGCTCCCAGGCTGGTGGTTTAGACCCTGGGAGCTGTGGTTGGTTGGTATTGTTGCTCTCCTCATGGTGCCACAAACCCTTTCAGCTCCTTCAGTCTTCACTCTAACTCCTCTATTGAGAACCCCATGATCAGTTCAATGGCTAGTTGTGAGCATCTGCCTCTGAATATGTCTGACTCTTGAAGGCCTCTGAGGAGATATCCATATCAGGCTCTTATCAGCATGCACTTCCTGTCTTCCACATCAGCATCTACCTTTGGTGATTGCACGTGGGATAGATACTCAGGTGGGGTAGTCTTGAGACGGCCCCTCCTTCAGTTTCTGTCCCTCACTTTGTCTCCATATTTGCTCCCTTGAGTATTTTGTTGCTCCTTCTAAGAAGGACCGAATCACCCTCACTTGGTCTTCCTTCTTTATGGGCTTCATGTGGCCTGTGAGTTGCATCTTGGGCATTTCAAGGTTCTAGGCTAATATCCAATAATCAGTGAGTGAATACCATGTGTCTTCTTTTGTGATTGGCTTACCTCACTCAGGATGATAATTTCTAGTTCCATCCATTTACCTAGGAACCTCTCGAATTCATTGTTTTTAATAGCTGAGAAATACTCCATTGTGTAAATATACCACAATTTTTGAATCCATTCCTCAGTTGAAGGACATCTGGGTTCTTTCCAGCTCCTGGCTATTATAAATAAGGCTGCTATGAACATAGTTGAGCATATGTCCTTGTTATATGTTCGAGCATCTTTGGGGTATATGCCTAGGAGTGGTATAGCTGGATCCTCGGGTAATGCTATGTCCAATTTTCTGAGGAACCGCCAGACTGATTTCCAAAGTGGTTGCACCATCTTACAGTCCCACCAACAATGGAGGAGTGTTCCTCTTTCTCCACACCCTCGCCAGCATCTACTATCACCTGAGTTTTTAATCTTAGCCATTCTGACTGGTGTGAGATGGAATCTCAGGGTTGTTTTGATTTGCATTTCCCTGACGACTAAGGATGCTGAACAGTTCTTTAGATGCTTCTCGGCCATTCGAGTTTCTTCCGTTGAAAATTCTTTGTTAAGCTCTATACCCCATTTTTTAATAGGGTAATTTGGTTGTCTGGAGTCTGATTTCTTGAGTTCTTTGTATATATTGGATATTAGCCCTCTATCAGATGAAGGATTGGTAAAGATCTTTTCCCAATTTGTTGGTTGTCGTTTTGTCCTATTGACAGTGTCCTTTGCCTTACAGAAACTTTGCAATTTTATGAAGTCCCATTTGTCAATTCTCGATCTTAGAGCATATGCCATTGGAGTTCTGTTCAGGAACTTTTCCCCTGTGCCCAAGTATTCGAGGCTTTTCCCCACCTTCTCTTCTATTAGTTTCAGTGTATCTGGTTTTATGTGGAGGTCCTTTATCCACATAGACTTGAGCTTTGTACAAGGGGATAAGAATGGATCAATTTTCATTCTTCTACATGTTGTCTTCCAGTTGAACCAGCACCATTTGTTGAAAATGCTGTCCTTTTTCCACTGGACAGTTTTAGCTCCTTTGTCAAAGATCAAGTGACCATAGGAGTGTGGGTTCATTTCTGGGTCTTCAATTCTATTCCATTGATCTTCCTGCCTGTCTCTGTACCAATACCAGGTAGTTTTTATCACTATTGCTCTGTAGTACAGCTTGAGGTCAGGGATGGTAATTCCTCCAGAAGTTCTTTTATTGTTGAGAATAGTTTTCGCTATCCTGGGTTTTTTGTTATTCCATATGAATTTGAGAATTTCCTTTTCTAACTCTGTGAAGAATTGAGTTGGGATTTTAATGGGGATTGCATTGAATCTGTAGATTGCTTTTGGCAAGATGGCCATTTTTATTATATTAATCCTGCCAATCCATGAGCATGGGAGATCTTTCCATCTTCTGAGATCTTCTTCAATTTCTTTCTTCAGAGACTTGAAGTTCTTGTCATACAGGTCTTTCACTTGCTTGGTTAGATTCACACCAAGGTATTTTATATTATTTGCAACTATTGTGAAGGGTGTCATTTCCCTAATTTCTTTTTCAGTCTGTTTATCTTTCATGTAGAGGAAGGCTACTGATTTGTTTGAGTTGATTTTATAACCAGCCACTTTGCTGAAGTTGTTTATCAGGTTTAGGAGTTCTCTGGTGGAAGTTTGGGGGTCACTTAAGTATACTATCATATCATCTGCAAATAGCGATATTTTGACTTCTTCCTTTCCTATTTGTATCCCTTTGACTTCTTTTTGCTGTCTAATTGCTCTGGCTAAGACTTCCAGTACTATATTGAATAGGTAGGGGGAGAGTGGGCAACCTTGTCTAGTCCCTGATCTTAGTGGGATTGCTTCAAGTTTCTCTCCATTTAGCTTGATGTTGGCTACTGGTTTGCTGTAAATTGCTTTTACTATGTTTAGGTAGGGGCCTTGAATTCCTGATCTTTC
Organism: Grammomys surdaster; assembly: GCF_004785775.1. Classification (NCBI taxonomy): domain Eukaryota; kingdom Metazoa; phylum Chordata; class Mammalia; order Rodentia; family Muridae; genus Grammomys; species Grammomys surdaster. Next base: position 2,763,970 of record NW_021604687.1, read on the forward strand.
CAAGACTTTTATCATGAAGGGATGTTGAATTTTGTCAAATGCTTTCTCAGCATCTAGTGAGATGATCATGTGGTTTTTTTCTTTAAGTTTGTTTATATAGTGGATTACATTGATGGATTTCCGAATATTGAACCATCCCTGCATTCCTGGGATAAAACCTACTTGATCATGATGGATGATTGTTTTGATGTGGTCTTGGATTCGGTTTGCTAGAATTTTATTGAGTATTTTATTTTTTAGAGGTTAACTTCTTGAGTTCTTTGTATGTTTTGTATATGAGCCCACTCTCTGATGTGGGGTTGGTGATGATGTTTTTCCCAATCTGTGGGTTACTGACTTGTCCTATTGACAAATTTGTCCTTTGCCTTACAGAAGCTTTTCAGTTTCTTGATGTCCCATTTATCAATTGTTGATCTTAGAGCCTGAGCCATTGGAGTTTTCTTTAGGAAATTTCCCCTGTGCCAATGAGTTTGAGGTTCTTTCTCAATTTCTCTTATATTTGATTAAGTGTGTTTGGTTTTATGGTGAGGTCCTTGACTGCTTGGGCTTGAGTTTTGTGCAAGGTGATTAATATGGATCTATTTTAATTTTTCTACATACAGACTGCCAATTGGACCAGCATAATTTACTGACTACAGAACAATGGTGATAAAAACCACATGGTATTGGTACAGAGACAAACAGATTGACCAATGGAATAGAATTGAAGATCTAGAAATAAGCCCACATATTTATGGATACTTGATCTTCAACAAAGATGCCAAAAACATAACAACGGGAAAAAAAGAAAGCACCTTTAACAAATTTCGATATTTATGCAAGAATTAGAACAGGTTGGGAGACCTCACTTCCATTTATGATGTTCTAATCTCTATTTCTAGGCAGACCAGCAACTCGCTTTTTATGTCTTGAGAGTTATGGCTTCATCTTATTGTCGAAAACATATTATCTTCACAAACAAACATCCTTTGATTTTAAATGTCTAGGAACTTTGGTAGATTATTGCATCATAATAGAACATAATCGTCTTCTGAACTTCTTCAGACATTATGTCTTTCAGGCTCCTCTCTTATTGCTTATTCTTCAAATAAATAAAGTACCATTTATAACGTGTTTTAAAATCTAAAACAGGTGAATCCAATAATATATTTAGAAACTCACAATGCTGAACATCTTTTTACGTATTCATTTACCATTTATTCCAGCCAGAATTTTCAGTGTGTCTAAACATCTAAGACAAATATTTTACAGTGACTTTAAAGAAGTTAACAAAACTTTTTTTTCAGTCTATGATTATCATTAAAATTCAAAGTATCTTTGGGAACACAATGGTTTAATTTTGATTAAGTTTGATCAATCAATTTTAATTTTGTGAACCATGTCTTGACTTGATACTTGAGAAGTGTTTTCCCCACTCTAAAGTTAAAAAATAAACATCCTTTGTTAATATTTATAGTTTTATAATTCATATTTATGTCCAGTATCAATTTTAAGTTAATTTTTAATAATTTATGAGATTTGTATTGAGTTTTATTTCTTTTTTACATAGCTAATTTTTATAGTTTTAAAATATGTTTTTAATTAAAATAGAAATATTGCTTTTTGCCATCTCTTTTCTTTCTCTAAACCCTGTCAGCTATCCTCTCTCCAATATCTTCCATGTGCCCTACTCTCAAATTGACAGTCTCTCTTTCTGTGATTGTTGTATGTGTGTGTGTATGTATGTGTGTGTGTGTTTGTGTGTATGTATTGTGTATAAAGATATGTATACATTATATAAATACAAATTGTGAGTCCATTTTTGTTGTTTGTGTGAGAGTTTGGTTTCACGTGTGAGTATGTATGCCTATGTGTATGTGTGTGTGTATGATATATATCATATAGAATTATTCCAGAGTCACTTATAAAATCAAAACCTCAAATTAGTTTCTTAGTAGATACCAAAGTCAATTTACTATTTGTTTGTGTGTCAAATCCTGACAAATCTTTCCATTGATTTATGGTTTTGTACTTTCACAAATACTTTCTGGATGTGCCTAACTTTATAACAAGAAGTGCTTTCATACACTTTGAGTCCTGTGTATTCTTTCCTTTTCTCAGACAGACTAGCTGATTCTGTGAGCCCCAAGTTCAGTGCAAGTCCCTGTTTTAAACAACAACATGGAGAGTAACAGAGAAAGACATACAACATCAGCATCAGGCTTTTGCACATGCATGTATAAACAAGTATATTATCACACACATTTACACATATATACATATATATGTGTGTGTGTGTGTGTATGTATATACACATATACATATATATGTATATATATTCATATATGTATATACATATATGAATTAGTATAAAAGGCAAAGAAAACTGGAAGTTATATGTTGACAAGAGCTGAAATTGAGAAAAAACACATTTAATGTAGTAGGAGATAAACCTAGAGATTTAAAAAAGTAGAGTCATCTTTAGTTGGTAGATATGTTGTAGTTTTGCTTGCAGAGAAATAATCCTCTAAAATTAGAGAAGCTCATCAGGAAACACTGATGAAAAGTGAGTTACAAATGTGACATCTCAGCATCCTTTCCCCTAATAGCCATCTGCTGTTTGTTTTTTCAAGATCCATGCAAGGATGCGAAAGGGTATACATTTTTATTTTTATTTGGGTAGGTAGGATGCTACCTGGATTTTAAGGCCTTGTGGATAAAATTGATGAAAATCATAAATTTGGTTCTTATAAATATGGTTAGAAATCCACCTTAATTAAAAAAAAAACTCTGATTTTGTCACTAGATAGAAAGTACACTATCATAGTAACTTATAACAGTATTGATATCTTGAAATATTGCTCATGTTTACCATTACCTATATTTTTGTTTGTTATACTCATTACCAGCTCCACGTTTATGAGCCTAGTTAAAAAAATGTATCAATATTTATCAAATTTGCTTTAAAAGTTATGTTGCTAAATATATCTCAGTATATTCATAATCCAATATATTTTAAATTATGGCATTAAAGCATATTATTCCAAAAGATATCTAAGCATCAAATATTATTTAAGGATTTAACAAGAAAAATGACAAAGAATTTATATGAATCCTAGAATGTTCTTTTTCATTCTCTTTTCCTATTTGAACACTCAAAAAAATATTTATGTCCTTCATTAGGCTTTTACATATTTGAGTAAAGAAACATTTTAATGGAAGAATTAAAGCACTCTAATAGCATGCTTCTCCCATAAATATGCACCTGATTTGTTTAAAATATTTTACATTATCTGTTTTACTTTCATCATAATTAATACTACAATTAAAATGTTAAATTATTTTGATCTGTGCCCAAAGGATCTTTCATTTAAATTATAGAAGTCTTAAAAGGTAAATAAAATATCACATCACCTTATTTTATGATGAAAACTACTCATTTGAAGATCCAATCCAATAAATTGTAATATTAGAAGTCCTTGAATTGCATAATATCTGAGTATTAGAATTCTTGAATACCCAATTTTATTTTATTATAATATATACATTGTGTTAGGACACTTTTTTATATTTTGACAAACTTACCTTTCTTAACTATTAAGTTTATTTCTGATTATTCTTGCTATATAAGTTCATGTGGAATCTTCTATAATACAGTTCTTACTATTCCCATAAAAACTTGTAGGGTGCTGAGTGATGGTCCTTACTCTCTTCTGCCAGTCTCATTTTTGTGCTAAGTGAATGTACAGTCTTTCTTAATAGCACATTGATAAATTGATAATTAGATCTGTATGTCTCTGAGTGACGTAATAGAAAGAATGCTTAAAATGTTTGGTGCTATAGCTTTTTATCTCTAATATTTATAGGTCTCAGACCTGGATTAAATTACTACTATTTTTTGAATTTTATATCTTTGATTTATCTGAATTAGATCAACTACTGTTTCCTTTGACTTCTGTGTGACTTGCTGTAACATTCTATTGTCACTTTTATTTTCTCAGATGACTTGATGAGAGGAGAGCTCTACCTATGCTGTTTGAATACATGGCTTGGGCTGAGCCCAGAGCATTTCTTTCTCTGTTCTAACTATTCCTAGACCTATGCTGGGATATAATCCCATCTTCTAAGATGACTGACCAATCCAGCTTCTTTTGGGTTCAGAATGAATTGCTCTACTTAGCCTCATCTAGCATTGGCAATATATTCTAATCTTCGGGCTTCTTCTCATTCTCTGGCTCATTATGTCAAATCTTGGATTTGTCACTTTGTCTGCCCTTTCCATTAGATGTCACTTTCAAACATGGCTTCTTCATTCTACTAACTAACCTAATCTTCATTGTTAGGGATTAAAGGTGTCTACTAAGGGCAGGTCTGTATTCCACCCAGATCATACTGCAATCCAAGGTGTGTCTGCATTATGACAAGTTCATATCTTTGGATATGATCCTATGCCAGAGCAACCATGTTACTGGATTGAAACTATTGCCTTCCTAATTTTTATTTAACCAGAATGTGATCTTAAGTCTACTCTATGCTGAATCTGTTGAAATGTCTCTGCTAGGGACACTCATCACCATGCTGGGGACACTCATCACCATGCCTGGAGCCTTCCTTCAGTCCCACTCATCTTTCTTTCCACATACGCATTTACTTCTATAGGGCACCTGTCCATATGGACATTTTCACCAGCTAGATTCATGACAAAGACCATACCTGGATCTCTCACTCATTGTAACCACTTTGTCCCATTTAGTAGGCAGCACGTTTTTCCATTTTTATGTATTAGAACTGGGCTACTTATTTAACCTCCTTACCTCAGTTTATTCATCTGGAAAATGGAAAAAATATTTCATGTCAATATCAGGTTTTAGTATTTATTGAGATTGTCTCTAATAACAAACTAAGGATGAAGACATTCAGTGGGTTACATAGCAACCACACACACATGACAAACAGAGTTGAATCCCTGTAACTCATGTAAAAAGTCAGAATTGGGGCACATATTTAATAGTACCAGAAGCAGTAGAAGCAAGAAAGACCCTGACTCAACAAGAACCAATTATTGAAGGATGCCCTCTGATATTCATATGTGTGCCAAAGCACATGTACATAGACTTGCACATGGGTGCACAAATGCAAATATTTTAGAAAAAAATATACGACCCCCAATGATTTTAGATATTGTCAATATTTCCATTAAATTATTACTATTTTATATTAATTATTACTATCAAACTCTGTGATATTTAATCTTTTGTTTCTCTAAATGACACTTTGGCCTAGGTTCCAAGTATAGTTTCTACTCAGTTTCATGGATTTATTTATTTTTTTAATCTCTCTGCAATCCATACTACCTCTGCTGCTCAGACAGTTTAGAGCTTTGGTATTTGATTAACATTTGAATCTAAAACATCATTATGCAGATTCCTAGTGTTAAGCCATGTGTCCATGGTGAAACACACATCTTTCCTGCCAAACACCAGCTCCACTTCCCAACCATACCATCTGTTAGTTGGTCTGTCAAACTGGAAACTATGGAGACAGCTTTAACTTGTCCTCTCTACTCTATTTATGTGATCTGTGTCCTATTTAAACATCATTTTCACTGAAAATGCGCATCAGAAAAAGAATTTTTGTATAACAAGTTCTAGTACCATGAGGGAATGAGTAACGAAGGGGAGAGGAAAAGCAGGAAGGAGAGGGAGAGATGGAGAGATGGAGAGAGGTAGAGAGAGAGAGACAGGAAGAATCTGGTTACTTCAGAATTAAATTCTTTTAGTAGATTCTTTCAGTATCTTACTTACTACATTTTGTCTCTTGTCACTTTAAGACCTGCAGTATGAATAGAACTGAAGCCCATGCTATTAATAGCAGACTATGGACCAGTGGACCACTTCACAGGACCACTAGAATCTACATGTCTGTAGAGAATTTATTTGTTTTGATACATGACTTCACTGTAAATCCATGACTGGCTTGTAACTCTAGATAAAGCTAGCTTTTTGCTCACAGATATCTGCCTGCTTTTAGTATCCAACTGCTGGTAATAAATATATAAAACAGCCTGTCCAGCCAACAATAAATTTACATAAAGTAATATTTTCAATCTATAACATTCATGCTATAGAAGTGAAATGACATTATTATACACTTGTACCATAGCTTGCAACCCTCCCTGTCTTTGAAATGTTTTGTGCTTTAGTTGTTTTGGGCACTGTTCGCTCATATGATCCTATAATTCTATAACTGATAATAGCCATGATCTTGGTACGTACCCATTGTCGTTTCCCTCTGTCTAATGTAAGGTTCAGTAGCTTGTATTGAGTTCCATAATCTCTTGAAGGATGTCTTCTTTTTGTCGTTATTGCCTAATTGAAGTTTTACTATGTCAATGAAATTATCTTTTCTTCTATCTTGTTTCTTCCTTAGAGAATAAAAGATAATATCAGTCTAGTATAACATCAAAAGTCAAAGTAAGAAGATTATTTTAAATCACCATGATGGTCTAAGACATAGTTGTGCCAACTAACAATATAATTAGTGGCCTGAGAGTCTTCACCACTATCTCTCAGCTACTGTTGTTTTCCAGGAAAATGATATTTTACTTTTAATCATATGGCAGGAATGACAGCTAATAACCATCTAGGCTCAAACTTTCAATGAGAATGAATAACTCTAAAGAAACAAAAGATATGATATCTTTCCTTGAATTTGAATGGACTGATGAGTACTTCAAGTAAATAAACATGGAGCCCAGGGGTAGATAAAGCCCAAGTATAAAGAAAATGTATATAGTATAAACTGATATATCAATATATAATGCTTTTAAATGTTAATACCTTACAAAGTATTAATTAAATGAACACAGAGATTAGGCCCTACATAGAGAAGAAGCAACTATGTAGACAAGTGGAACAAACTGATGGACTTGTGAGAAAATTGGCAATTCCATTCTTAAAGCAATAAGAATGAACTACTAAACTCAATTAAGATCAACTGTGGCTAGGTGCTTGTTTTCTCAAAGCTCACAACCCAACAAAGACTCCAATTTTTTTGGAATTTCCGGAAACTGGCATGTCCCACACACTTTGAAGTCAGGACAAGCAATTCCATTGGAAGGATTTCTCTCAATGAGAAGTACTCCCAGGACACTTGGGCAGACTTAATGATATTTGAGTAAAAGATAGAAAATAAGCCACTGTGACAACCTCAACATGCTTCAGAGACTCACTTGCTATTCCTGTGTGTTAGGTAATCTCATGGGCTTAATGCATTCACGTGTCCCAGAGGTGTGATTAAAGGAGTGGAGTGTGGGAAACAGCAGACATTAGTTCTACAGAGTGATAAAACCAGCGTAATGGTAGTATCCAGGGATTTTAACAACAGCAAAATGAGGACAGGGGAATTGGGCCATGAGTGATTTTATTAAAACACTGGGTAAATCCAATCAAGATGCTTTAACTATTATGTTCCCTGATGACAGAGGTTATGTGTGCTCTAATTTGCTTTCCGCAAAGCCAGCAGGATGATAACAATAAGGGTGGGGATTTTAAAAAATCACAAAATACACTATGATAGCTACATGAAGGAATAATCAGAAAACACATCATAACTAAATAACAGTTATAGTTTTAAACTTATGAGAAGAATGACTACAGTTGAATTAGCATTTGCTAGGTGTTAGCTAAGATCTTGAGTATGTGGGCAATAAAACAGGCAGTTTCTATTAGGAGTGGGTCACACACATAACCACCAATGTCTAGATTCCAATAGAAAAAAATATACAAATGCTTGTGACTAAAACAAAAACTATTTTATGTCTTTAAAAAATCTGTCTGATCCTATTCTTCGCATTCCCTATGCAAAATTTTATTTACCCCTCATGAATAATACAGCAACATTGTATGATAAGGAAAAAAATGCAAAATGCCTAAACACCGAAATTATTTGGTGACAGATCCAGAGTTTGAATATAGATTTCGTTAATTTACAATGATAGTCAAACCTATTCTAACTTGGAAGCCAATCTTCAAAGTCTTAATTTATAACAATAAAGTATAAAGAGAAATGAGAGCCAATATCAAAGCTAACTTTTGTTGAGTAGTTATTATATGCCAGACATTAGGTCGTTATATATCTTACTCAATTTAAGAAACTGAACATAAGAAACATTTAAATTATTTTTTAAGGGTCAATCACTACAGAATTGTCAATGCAGGAATCAAATTTAGTTTATGTTGCCCAAATCTATCCTTTCCTTTATATTATGATCCTTCTGACATTATAAGTCTATTAATTTCATCTTACCTAAGGGTTTGTATGACAGAAACATTAATTGAGGGACAGAAAGTTACATTAGTGAGCTTGCTCTACCATAACACAAAACCAGTCTGAATGGTTTAAACAATGGAAATAGATTTCTGCACCTTCTAAAATTCCAAGACCAGGGATTAAAGTTGTATGGTTCTTTTAATCCTACTGATGTGTTTATCTTAATATGTTCTATATGCTATGATTAATTTTACCAAATGCTTATTTAGTGAGTGTAATATAGCCCATTTGTCTTTAAATCTTTGGAATAATCCAAGTTAAGAAAGTGGTTGAATGAATCAGCTATCTTCCACCCACTTTCATTTTCATACTTGGTGAAAATTTTAGTGACATTTATGAGTAATGAAACCAGGAACCCAGACATTAGTTCTTGAAAGTAGGACTCCATCCAGAAGAGTGTTAAAATCACAATTACTCTCACCCAAGCCTAAGGATATTGCCCTTGCCTTAGGACAGATGCCTTGTAAGAGATATAGCTCAGTGGTAGAGTATTTGCCTAGTACATAGAAAACCTTATGTTCAATTCCAGTATTAAAATAAAACATAGGGACAGTATATTCTCCTAAGTAATTTATGTTATAACGAAGAAAAATGCTGATTTGCAAGTTCTGATTTGCCTTTTAGATATATATGTGGAAAGACTGAATGTATGAAGTAATCATAGCTTTGAGATATTTTTACAAATTGATGTGGATACATTGAAAATACTATAAATCTAACAGATATTATAAAAACAAAATATGGCAGGAGAATAATTAATACTTTTTATAAAGTCCAAGAAACATTAATGAAGCAAACAAATTAAGAGTAGTTACGTAAATTTCAAGGTTGTACAAATTTAGTGAAGGTAGCCTGTTTGTATTTAATGTAACTAGGTGTTTTACAAATAAGGTCAGTATAGAATATAAAACCTTACATAAGTACATTTGAAAATGATCTTAAGTTAGGAACGATTTATGAGGTTCTATATACAATCTCAGAATTAGAAACTAGAAGTTGGAGTTAGATACTCCAAATTAGAAGTAAAGCACACAGAAAAGGATAGCTAAGGAAGAGTTACAGAAGGAAAATCTAAAATTTCATGATCTAAAGATTTTTTAAGTAGATGTAATTAACAAACACACACACATACACACACACACACACACACGCACACACACACACACAGAGAGAGAGAGAGAGAGAGAGAGAGAGAGAGAGAGAGAGAGAGAGAGAGAGATTTCCAAAGACTGTTAGTAAAGGAAAGATTATAAGATAACAAATTTCTAATCATTTATTACTCTGTCGACAGTACTTATGGTTAAGCTACATTATTTATAATTAACATTATTTATAATGTTTTAGCCAGGCTTCCTCATTTTGGGTCATCATTACTACTAAACAGGCACTGAGTGATGAAAATTTGATGTTTATATCTTAAAATCTGTTTAGTTCATTACAATTAAATTTCAAAGCTCTGTAGATAGAGGTGTAACTGAAATCATTCCAGTTACCATACATTTATTTAGACAGCCAAATAAATAGAGTATGACATGAAAAACAGCTTACATCTTTGGGGTGAGTGAAATAGACTGGTTTAGAAATAGAGAATTAGAGAATTGTATCCATACCAGCTGTGTCTGAGGCATGCAGCAGGAATAAGTATATAGAAAAATATTTCAGAGGAAGATACCTCAGTACAATCCAGGATGTTGGAGAACATGTTGTGCACAGTTAATTGTCCTGCAAACAAAGTAATTCATGCCTTGCTTTTCTGTGTATCTGTAGAGATTCTCCACAGTAAAGCAAGTCACTCAGGGAAAACTGGAGCTTTGTTTCTGGGCCACAGTCACTAACATTTTAGTCATGGTTATATATTCTTCAGATTAAAAATCTCATGAGAGTTTGTTGATTTGCTTATTTTTACCATTATGTCTGAAATGTACTGTACATAATACAGTGGTAGGAAGTGAGGCTAATAAGAAGACTGGGCATTTGATCTTCGGAAAGTTCAGATATGATCTAGTGCTCTAAGGAGATTAGATTCTGCCCTGAAACATTACGATGACAAATTACATTTATAAAGCTCAATCATTTAATAGAAATATATTGCTAGCCATGTGAATAACTTAAGACAAATAAAAATAAATTGGTAAAATTAGTTTTAAGGCTGTATCTTATTTAATCATTGTTACAAATTGTTATCTTTTGATATGTCATCAACATTAAAAAATATTTATATGATAACTTATGCTTTTATTCATTTTCTTTGAAATCTATCGTTTTAAAAGGGTAGAATAGTGTCTTTTGGAGTAGACATATGTCAAATTCTCATGGCCATATCTGCTTAGAGGCTACCAGAGTAGAAAGGTAAAGTCTGAACTATAGATGAGAAGCACCAAAGCCATAACTCTAATAAAGGATGACTACTCATTCGGAAATAAAACTCAGTCTTTTGGCAAGTACACTTATATGGGACCTATTTCAATCTATTATGCCCATCCCAAAACCAAAGTGAGTCCCTTTTCTCCATGTTGTGAGGAAAGCTTGAGTCCAGAGGAAATCTAGAAAAGACAAACCTACACATAGGAACTCTAATCCCAAGGAGATGTCATATCAGGGAGCTGCTGTCAAAGAACAGACTACTTTTCAGCAAAGGTTGTCAAGCTTGAAAAGCTTTGGCTATTCTGGGAAGGAGTTTTCCACCTTCAGTTGACACACAACTATTTCTACCCTGTCATTAGATCCAGTTAGAATCAAGGGCTAGAGGTAGCTAATGAGCTAAAAACGAAGCAAAGTGAACACCTCCCAGGTCCACTCGACCCATTGACACACAGTACCACATGGAAGTTTTTCCCTTCTATACAAATAGAATCACTCTTAACGAGACAGGCATTGCAGACTTCAGCTGCAAACCTGACAGCCTACAAAGAAAGCCAAAGGAAGTTGAATTCCATAGGGCTGAAATGAGAATCTGGGTCACAGTGTCTGTTTCAACATTTTATTTTCCTCTGGGAAGTGTAGCCGAGAAAAGAATAAGAAAAAGTCTCCAAAATATTTTTGTTTTTTTTTTTTAAGAAAAAGGGTAGCATTTTTTTCTACATTGCAAATCTAAATTTAAACTATATTAACAAGTCAGTTAAAACATAAACACTATAGAAGTCCTAATGTCAAGATCCACATGTCCCTTCATGCTTAGCAATGATGTCATTAAGAAGCTGAAGTAGCTCTCATTCCATAATTCTCCTCTTATTTCTCCTTATATAGAACATTGTCTACATGAATCTCTAATCCAGTATTGAATATTTTATAAGAATGTACTTAGAATTAAATGCTGAATTTTTAAATTTATTCTTATACAACACATCCTGACAGCACCAGCTCTTTTCCTCCTCACTTCCCTTCTCTTTTGGATATATTGCTCCTCCTTCCTTTCAGAATTGAGCTGGCCCCCAGTCATAGCAACCAAACAAGATGCAATAAGATGCATGCACAAAGTCTCTCATGAAAAGGCTAGACGAGGCGACCCAATAGGAAGAGATAGATGCCACAATCAGATAAAAAAAGTCAGAGACACCCCATTCCCATTGTAAGTGGTCCAACATCACCAACCATAGCATGCATACAGAGGAACTGGTGCAGACCATGCAGGCTCCGTTGTTGCCACTTTAGTCTCTGTGAGCCCCTATGAACCCTGCTTTATTGATTGAGGGCCTTGTACTCCTGGAGTCCTTCACCTCTCAGGCTCCTGCAATAGTAATGTCTGAAAGTGTAAGGTGTGATGCAAAGACAGCCCTGAATTGATAGGTGTCATTCTTAGTTAGACCATTACATTCCTATGCATTTTTTTCTTCCTTCTATATGTTAATCAAAATCTACTTCAAGTAACAAAATTTAACTCAAGAGATTTGTAGACATTTTTTCTAATGTTCCCATTTATTCAATGTTTGTACAGAATAGTGTTAATAACAACTGTTGGGCATGATTACACTTTAAATTTCTCATTTATTTGAATATATATGTTCTTGTGTATTTTTATAATTATACGTTGATTTGTATATATGTATATGAGAAAGACAGTGCAAATGCTTGCACATCCACATGCTACAGTGTGCATGTGTGTTGTTAGAGGACAAATTGTAGGACTCTGTTTTCTCCTATTGTGATGTATATCTTGGGTATTAAGCACAGGCTTTCAGTCTTAGCAGTGAGCAACTACCCACTAAGTTATTTAGCCAGTTCCTTATCCTCTTTTTAAATTACCACATAACATTGTATTTTAAAAAAATAAATCTAAGCTATCATTTTACAAAATATTACATCAAATATATATTAAATTATTTTAGAGTGGTTGTAAGTTTAAGACAAAATAGAGTACAGAGTAAAACAATTTGACCCATCCATCTGTTCCTTTCCTATAAAACAGTTTACATGTGTCTCTGAGAAATAATTTTTATTCTCTTGTTTAAGTTTACTTAGTTGAGTCCAAGCTAATTACCAGATATTCTAATTGTGTGAAATACACACACATATAAAATATATACATATATTTTATATATATGTATACATACATACACACATACAAATAAATAAGTATGTTGACTTTGTTTCAGGTGAAAAAGGTTAAGAGATTATGGATTCCAAACTGAAGTTAAAATTGTTTCTTCATTATGAATTTTTTTTTACTCTAACCACTTTGTTCTATATTACATGTTGAATATATGTGAAGAGAGTTTTAAATAAACATTATTCAATACCAGGTTAAAGATCATGAATTTTTTCAAATATGTTTCTTGTTTAGTTTGAATAAAATGGCTTTTATTATTTATACCCTAATCATTATGCCTAATTTCAAGCTATTTCTGTGACAGACACTATGCTAAATCAAAGCATTACAAGCAAAATAGTTGAGAAAATGATTTTTCTAAAAATAAGAAAGAATAGTAAATAGTCTAAAACCAATAATTTAGGCCTCTTGGCACATCTTCCAGAAAACTCTTTTAAACTTTGATAATTACAAAAAAAAATAGAAAAAAATTGTCCATTTGCTCCTATCATACTACTTCTAGTTCTGGAGATTAAACAAATCCTTGCAGCTTTCTCATTGGTGATTGGGCTGGGAGTCAAACTAGGATATTCTGGTAGGATATTTCTTTGCTGCCAGTGAAATGAGCTAATTCAAACCAGATTAGATTATACTGAAAGCAGGTTTACTGGGGAGATGCTGTCAGGTGGGCAAGTTCATTGGCCCCAAGGACTGTGGCCAGGAAAGTCAACATGGGGAAAAGGAGAGGAGGTACAGGATGGAGAATGAAAGGGCACATCCTTACGGAGAGAGAGAAAAGGTGAAGACAAAGAGAGAAAGAGGACCTTCTGGGGTGAGGGCAGCCCAACCCTGGGGCTAGAAAATTAAAGGTTGGGGCAGGGAATGCCAGGTAGATATGCTGGGAGAACCTGGAGACCAGGTCTGCTTCTATATGTAAAATATGCACCTCAGTCCCTTGTCCTGTGTATGAAATCAAACATGTTCTGTTATATGCTCTGTATAGATAGAACTACATAGAACTGCAATCTGACAGAATTACGTCCTGAAAAATCTGAGGATCTCCTCAGAATATGGTACCTGTGTGATAGCAGTGCATATAGGTAGCAGAAATCAGATGAATGCTCCAGCCAAGACTTATCCAGTTACCTGTTTGCTGGCTTTTATATCTGTATAGACCCAGTGCTCTGCAATTGGATATCTCATAGTGTTCACTCATTTGATGTTATAATCAGGTACAACTACCTGATTATAATTAAGTAATGCTTTTATAGTCTGCTTTTCAGCTGTTTTGTCATACTACTTCTGCATTCTTCAAACAAATCTATCAGGTCCATCTGATTGGACGTTTGTGGGTCTAAGGAATCAGTTGTGGAAGAACAAAGTGAGGGGGTCTGCTTGGAACTTTGCCTTTATTCACTTCTCATATTTATATATCTGGGAGTTAAGGGTATTGACTATCTTGTCTATGGAATACTGGTAACAATTCCTACCTCCAATATTATTAAGAGAATCCAATGGAATAAACATACAAATAATATAAAAACTCAACAGGTTATACTTTGAAATATATAAATACATAGAAATACATATACACATGTAATAACAATTGATTAAAATGGTCATAAATTTGAAGAAGGGGAGTTGTGGGAAGATTTAGAGAGAAAAATAGAAGAAATGTATAGATAGAAAAAAATTTGATCTCAAAGATAAAGAAAAAATAAGAACAAGATTACTACACTCGCTTCTCCAAAATTGTAACAGTCTTTGCAATTATTCATGTCATTAACTTTTCTTTGATTATATTAAATGAAAATTAAATGTTTTCTCATAAACATACATATTTTCTTACTACAAGACTAAATATCAATTGATAATATGACAAGTGTTTTCCATTTTAAAATATCAAGCAATAATCTCATGACTATTAAAATATGATATAAAATACATATTTTATGTAAAACAATACTTTATAATATTTATATGATATATATTATATAGAGTATATATGATATGTGTGTGCATGTGTGAGAAAGGGAATGTTTACAAGCAAAGAAATAAGATACTGTGCAAGAACCAAACTTTCCCGTCTTTAAGCAATGGGAAATAATCTATTCTGGCAGACATTATCCAGCTACCAGAAGTAGCCATCTGAGAAGGAATCCTGATATTCTAATTACCTTCTCCTAGACCCAATTAAATTTTCTACCAAGTCATCATTTGTAAAGAAATTTTTGTCTAGCAGCATGGCTCCTCTGGCAAGGGGTCACATATAAAGATCCAGTTCTGTGTGATATGGCTGGAATGAGACACCATTAATCTCTCTGGCTGGAATACAGACACTCCCTTAGTATATACCTTTAATCTCAAACAGTGAAAAGTAAGGTAAGGAAGGAAGTAGAAGGGAGCAGTCACGTTTGAAATTGAGGTCTAATTGAGGAAGTGACATAGTAATGAATCAGAGAAATATTTGACAGAATGAATCAGAGACAGGATATGCCCAACTCTTAAGAGAACAGCAGAAGAAATAGGAGATACCTAAGAGAACAGCACAGGTGTTAGTATACATATATGACAGGCCTATTGCTGATTTTAGGCCTATGGCTGATTTTAGGCCTTCAGTGTATAAGCAGGAATGCCCCTGACATCTCCTCCCTTCTCTAAGTATAGATGGGCTGTGGTGAATCTAATCTTGTGAAGGTGGGGATAGAGGCCTGACCTCCAGTAATTGAAGGAAACCTTGTAGTGGCTCTGGTCGCCCTGTCGTTGTCCAGTGGGGCATGAGGGCCATACCCATCCCGATGTCTTTTTCCTGGAGAGGGGATACTTTTGACATCAACCCCTATGTAGTCAGGCTTGTCCCTCAGGGAACCCAGAGAGATATTTTTACCTTTTATTGGTATTCCCTTGCAATGGTTAGCCTTGCAGCCTAAGCAAGAATTCAGGTCGCCTGTCAGAGGGGGTTCTGGGTGGCCCCTCTCTGCTTGGTCTAGGGGCGGAAGTCCCCTCTTTTAGGTTGGGTGGAGATGGGTTTTGGGAACACCCTGGGTAAAGTAACAACCTCATCTTGAGTCTCGTGGTCCTCTATAGCTAACTTATAATAATGTATCTGAATAAGTTTTGCTACCAAATTATTTATCTGTTATTTCACAGAGTTAGTCAGCCTATTTGAGGCCCAGGGACCAGAAGAAATAAGCAAAAAGAACCCAAATAATGGTCCCAAGATGAGAGGAGGTAGGGTTGACAACCATGGAGAGGCTGAAAACCAATTCTTGTACCAGCACTCATCTTTCTCTTTCTCTCTCTGATGTTTTTCAGGGCCTTCTCTGACCTTTTTCATGCTCTCTTTAACCATCCCTGTCTTGTTTATGTAAAGGCAATATTCTTCTATAAGGGCTGTACACAGTCAAGAGCTGTACACAGCCTTTTCTATTATAATAGAGTAAATCAAGTCCAATAAGGATCTTTGTGATTTTTGGAGGTCTCTTCAGAAAGCGAAACTAGGGATTTCTTCAGATTAGTGATGTTAATCTGTAGCTGTTTGATGTTATTGTCAATGACACTTCAAAGATCTGAGTAGTATAAATTTGGAGGCCAGCATCTGGATTAGAACTTCTAACAGCAGACATCACGGGTGATTCATTTTTACCCGGAAAGGAAAAAGAAGGGAAATTGGATCTCTGTGGATAAACACTGAAACAGATGGCTATAAGCTATTGTATACAAGCAGTTTTTATGACAATTTACCAGCCTGAGTAGTCATAGATCTTGTAAATAGGTAACCTTGACAGATAATACCAACTTAGATAAGGACAAGCAAATCATAGGCAGGGCCATAGTGACCTGTCCCCTGAACCCTTAAGCAGCTGATACCCTGTTCTGAAAGATATCTATATTCCCCCTGAACACCCACACTCCAGTGTCATCCCCTTCCCCACATCCTGCCTTTTTGTGTTTATAACC
The DNA here is from genome assembly GCF_004785775.1 of Grammomys surdaster. Taxonomy (NCBI): domain Eukaryota; kingdom Metazoa; phylum Chordata; class Mammalia; order Rodentia; family Muridae; genus Grammomys; species Grammomys surdaster. The sequence goes on from NW_021604687.1 coordinate 2,780,765, forward strand.
CCTGTGTGAATGAGTATAAATTACAATTTGAAAAAATAAATAAATTATATAAAAAAATAAAAGCAATGCTCTGTGATCCTGAAAAAAAAAGATAACAGTACAGGAAAGATGGGACTTGAGGGAGTAGCAGAGAGAGAGAGAGAGAGAGAGAGAGAGAGAGAGAGAGAGAGATACAGGCACAGACACAGACAGACAGAAAGATTGAGAGAGTAAGAGAACTGTTTTTACCAGGACAATTTTCCAGAGATAGATTGCAGATGAAGACAGGATCACCCAGAGAATTTAAGGAGTCAGAAGTTTAGAACTTGTCAGAGTTAGTTTGAGGCTATGGAGAACAATTCAGTGAAAAGCTAAAAGAAGCCCATTTGAGTCAGTCAGCTTGGAGAGGAGTTTGAGCCAGAATGACTGAGTTGAACCATCTAGCCAGAGTTCAGAAAGAAATTGAAAGGGTGGGCTTAACCATAAGTAAGCCTGTGAGAAAAAAAATACATCTGGAGAATAAAAGACACTTTTACAAACATGAACATACTACAGACCAAATTCCCACAATAAGATCTTTGGATTATAAACCATACACAAACCACAGCAGCAAGAAGAAATTAACATACAATGAGACTCAAAGGGGAAAAGAAATAGCACTGAATAAAAATAGCAGATAAGTAATTTCTAACACTTTATCTGAAGATATGAGTATATATTGAACAGAAGACAAGTTTATATGCAAAAGAGACAATTTCTCACTGTAACCATTGAGGCTGTGCTTAGTGCTGACAATAAATGGAAACATCTTAAGTTTTTTACAACTGATAAATACTTTGTTTCTATACCCAATAGAACATTCAACCATAGGAAAGAATGAAATCTGCTATTGTGACAACATGAATAAAAATGAAATACATTGTATTATATAACTAAGTTGAGCCATGACATGTAAATACCACATCACCTTACTTTTAAAAGAAATTAAAAGTAACAGAATAAAGGACAGTACACAAAGACTGGGGTAAGAAATGAAAGAAAAAGAACAAGGTTAGTTGACTGGTATTATCATAACCAGTTTCGAGAAGGATGTTCTGTTAGATAATAAGATGAACTGTATATTTTGAAAAGATAGAAGAAAAGGTTGCTAATTTTTTCAACAGAAAGTGAAAAGATAAAAATAAATAAACAGAAAGATATAACAACTTGAATATTATACAATGTAAGCATATACTGAAACGGTTTGTTCTACCTATCAGTTATGATAAAAAATTCTTTTTGTACCTAATAAATGCAATTCTCTTATTTCAATATTTCTCTTTGTATATTCATCTACATACAGGCAACTATGGAGAAAGTGGAATGGAGGCTTTCAAAGATATGTCAGCAAAGGAAGGGATTTGCATCGCTCACTCTTACAAAATCTACAGCAATGCTGGGGAACAGAGTTTTGACAAGCTGTTGAAAAAACTCAGAAGTCACTTGCCTAAAGCCCGGGTGGTAGCCTGCTTCTGTGAAGGCATGACAGTTCGAGGTCTGCTCATGGCCATGAGACGCTTGGGTCTAGCAGGGGAATTTCTACTTCTGGGCAGGTAAGTGGCAATGGAAAATTAATACCAAAATTTTGACTCCATTCTTTTGGTGTATAAGTACTGCTCCATTAGAATTCTAATCTGTGTATCAGAAAAGCATAACTATTAAAAAACATCATAAAAGGCAGAGAAAAATGGAAAGTGAGTGGCTACAGTATGTGCATATTTGTGATGAAAGCAGGAAACAAAATGTGATAACTCCGAGTCTTCACATCCTCAAAATCACAGTATACCTATATAAAGTGGTTTCTTGAAATGTTTAGTGATATCAAGAAATATACATAAAAATTGGAGTTACTTTTTAAAATGTTTTTTTAAGTATTTTTGTATAAGCTTGCTTTTACTATCGAATTGTAATATTTGAGGTTTAAAATGAGGTCTTATTTTCAATATATTTGATAGCCCATTCCTGATGAGCTACACTGACACTAGCAAAAGTTCTAAAACACTAGATTTTAAAAAGACAGCTTTTTAATTATTCAGAGATTTCATTGATTGGCACTTGACTGGTATCATGTGGATATACCTAAATATATATCTATAGGACTTAATGTATATTGTAAGATTTTCAGAGAAATAATAGATACTTAATATTATTACTTACATATGTGTAATATAAAATTAATGTAAGTTATATGTTGAAAATACTTATGAGATGGATGAATGTGAATTTTATTATGAGTACCTAATTTGTATGATACAGGAAAAAGTAGACTAACAGAAGCTGTACTTGGAAAGCCAGAAAACAGGAGGGCTCTTGTATGACCTGCTCACAGTACAAATAAGAGTACATAACAGCTGATGGTGTTCTCTTCTGAAGGTCAGGAACCTGAGTACTACGAAATGTCAGAGCATAGTCTACATCTAAAAGATATGTAAGATCAATGTCTGGTGCCATGTGTTCATACAGAGATGTCTTCTTTTGTCCAGTCTTCTCTTATTATATCTTAATCAGATTAGATGAAGTTCTGTCATTGTGGAGGGGAGTAGGATGAGACACCAATGCTTTACTCATTCTACTGATCTCACACAATGTTATGCAAAAACAGCATCACAAAATTATCCTTAATATAAGGTCTCAATCAAGTAAGTATATAAAGTATGGCATCATAATCATTTGGAAGGCGCCATAGTTTTTAATTCATTCATTAATTCATTCACTTTACATCCTGCTCAATGCCCCTCCTTCTACAATCCTTCCCTCATCCCTCATCCCTTTCTCCTCCGAGAGTATGGAGGCCCCGCCTGTGTATCACCTGATTCTGGCACATCAAGTCTCTGTGGGGCTAGGAGCATCCTCTCTCACTGAGGTAAGACAAGGCAAGCAAGATGGAAGAACATATCCTACAGACAGGTAACAGCTTTTGGGATAGTCCCCACTCCAGTTGTTTGGGACCCAAATGAAGATGAAGGTGCACATCTGCTACATATGTTGGGGAGGGCTAGGTCCAGTCCATGTATGCTATTTGTTTTATGGTTTACTTTCTGAGTGCCACAAGTATCCAGGGTTACTTGACTATGTTGGTCTTCCTGTTCTTATCTCCTTTCTCCAACTTGTCCATAAGAGACCTTAAGCTCCATCCACTCTTTGGCTGTGAGTCTCTCAATCTTTCTGAGTCAGTTGGTGTGTGGAGCCTCTCAGAAAACAGCCATGCTAGAAATCTGTCTGGAAGCAAAGCAGAATATCATTGATAGTTAAAGGGACTAGTGATTGCCCATGACCTTGGTCTAAAGTTGGACGAGTTTTTGTTTGGCCATTTTCTCAGTCTCTGTTCCATCCTCTGTGTCTGAATTTCATGTACAAAGAACAAACTTTGGATGGAAAATTTGCTGTCCCCATCTCTTCACTCGGATTTTTGCCTAGCTACAGGAGGTAGACTTTTCAGGTTCCAATTCCCAAATTTTATGAGTCATAGCTATGGTCACTCTCATTGAATCTTGGGCTCCTCTCCTATCCCAAGTCTCAGTAATGGTCTTGAGACGTCCCCCACATCCCCACCCCTGTCAGTTGCAGATGTCCATTTATTATCACAGTCATCAGGCCATCTCTCCTATCCTTCCCCATACCTGTTCTTGAACACCACTCCACTTCCTTCCGCATCCCCTCTCCCACCAGTTCCCTCCTTTTATCTGACTTTTATGACCATTTTATTCCTCCTTCTAAGAGAGATTAAAGAATACTCACTTGGGCCTTCTTTCACATTTAGCTTCTTTGGGTTTATGGAATGTATCATGAGTATCCTGTATTTTTGTCTAATACCTACTTACAAATGTAATGTCTTTTTGGGTCTAGGTTACCTTACTCAGGATGATATTCTCAAATTCCACCCATTTACCTGTAAAATTTATAGTATCTTTGGTTTTACTACCTGAGTAGTATTCCATTGGGTGGAAGTACTACCTTTTTAAATCTATTCTTAAGTAGAGGGATACCTAGGTTGTTACCAGTTTTGGGCTATTACAAATAAAACTACTATGAACGTAGATGAGTAAGTGTTCTTGTGGGAAGTTGGAGCATCTTTTGGTTATATGCTCAAGAGTAGTATAGCTGAGTCTTGAGGTAGAGTTATTTCTAGTTTCCTGAGAAACCATCAAACTGATTTTCAAAATAGATATACAAGTTTGTACTCCTGCCTTCAGTGGGGGAGTGTTCCTCTTGCTCCACATTCTCACCGGTATTGCTGTCACTTGAGGTATTTTTTTCTTTTATTTTAGCCATTTTTACTGTATAAGATGGAATCTCAGAGTTGTTTTGATTTGTATTTTCCAGAAGTCAAAGAACTTTGAACATTTCTGTAAGTGCTTCTTGGCCATTTCAGGTTCCTCTGTTGAGAATTCTCTGTTTAGCACTGTAACCCATTTTTAATTGAGTTATTTGTGTTGTCAGGAATAGGAGGCAAGAAATAATCAATGGTAGGGCAGAATTCAATCAGTTAGAAACATCATCATCATCAACAACAACAAAACAACAAAAAGAATCAAAGAAACCAAGATCTGGTTCTTTGAAAAAAATAAAAAAGATGCCATAGTTTTTAATGGAATTCTCTTTAGAGGTAGGAAATTGTGATTGTTCAGTGATATGTAAATTTCTATCCTATTCTTAAATATGTCATATATCATATACCCTTTCTGAAAAACATGATAATTAATAAAAGATTGTGCTTAAAAATACCACCTTTTACAGTAATTCTGTCCCCAACAGGAAGTCACATCAATTGTTAGAAATGAATAGCTTTTTAAAAATAAACTGCATTTAATTTGTTTTCAAAAAAATTAAACTTTTAGGTTGACACTTAGCTCCTACCTGGGTATATTTTATTGCAGTCTCTTTATTTACTTAACTCTTTTGTCTGAAATGATATCAGCAACTTGGTGGAATTATTTTGGTATGAGACTATGTCATTCATAATAATTACATTTGGAAACAAATGAATGTTATTCATTTTTCTAAAGTATCCTTAATAATTTGTTACACGAACAGTAGTTATGTACAAATTAGTTTTGTAGAGATCAAGAACTTGTTAATTGACTCTTTTTATATTCCAAATGTTAATGCTGAGTAAAAACAGAAAAAAAAAGACAACAAAAGAAAAATCCATATTATTAAACAGTGAGATTCGATTTTTAAGATTCTATTTGAATTTCTTTCCATTATTAGATGCAAGGATGCAGGCATTACTTACTAAAAAAAAACAATATTTATGATGAATGCAAATTTCCACATATAATTGTATTGCTTGCTATACCACAAAATAAAACCTCAAAATTTGATATTTCAAAAATTATTCTTGTTAGACTAAATACAAAAAGTTCTTTTTAAGTTATTCAACCTATAGAAAATAGATTTGCTCTCCTTTGTCAGAGATTGTTCAGTCCCTTTATTGATTAGTTACTTTATAATTCATATTTACTTGAGATCTGATTCACTTTATCTTTGAGCAATTTTGCTTGAAAGTTTTTTTTATTCTGAATTTAAAAGTTCTTTATAATATACACATTTTTACTCATTATTCTCTCTGGAAGAACATATGCTTAGCTTTCAAGTATTTAAACGTGATCCAGAATTCCCCTCCAATACCTCTGAAACATTTCTACTTCTGTAGTCAGTTTTAACAAGATGCTTTGTATGTTGATAAAACAATTTTTAGAATAATTTATCAAATAAGAATAGAATCAAGTACTACATTAAATGCTTTCTCGGCCATCTTTCATGTAACCATGTATTTGAGAATATTGCACACCTACTCCATTAAGGTTTTTGGGCCCCATTTTTGAGTAAAACAGAAAAGAGTTTTTACTATTATTGGTTTCCTGGACAGTAGTATTGTCTTAAATAACATGAGAATAATTGACTTGTTTAATACTGTTATCATCTTTTTTTTTCAGAAACATAATCTAAGACTTTAGAATATTTACCATTGTATAAAGAAAAGCAAATTTTAGCAGATGTAAAGACACTTATTTTTTTTTTACAAGTGACGAAAATGATATACATAAGTAGTAGTCGGCAGAATCAAAGACACAAAAGAATCCAGGTGCTATGACTGACAACCCAGTACTTTCTCTTTTTCTATCAACCTGTCTCATACAGAATAATACAGGGGTATGCTAATCAGATTACAAATCCATGGCTCCACATAGCTATCTTCTCATAATTCCTATTACCAACGAGTACTCTGATGTTTTAAAAATTATGTTATCTTTTGTACCCTCCTAATTTCTGTTTATATCTTTGTGCTGCTTGATTCATACTCAGATGAATGATTCTTAAATACTAGATAACAAAGCTTAGAATAGAGACTTCCTTATGGTTAGGGAGTCTAATATTTCACTCTCCAGGTACTCAGGAATTAACATATTTGGTAGGACTAAGAAAATTCTGCTACTGAGGCAAACACTTCCATTGACAGGTCTTTCTGTAGTGCTGCAAATCAATAGAATGTGAGCATCAGCCTAGACCCAGACACCCAGACTCATTTGAGCTCTCGATAGACTGTTGTCTTGTTAAGAATAAAAATTGTCTTGTTTGGGTCCTTGGAGTCACCTTGCTAAAGACCTCAGTGATTTTAGGAGAAAGAGATCAAAACTTGGACAATAATAATGTTTCTAAATATGTTTATTTTTTTTAGAATGAATATAGTGTCTATTTTTTGAAACAGGGACTTTCTATGCAGTGCTGGTTGTCCTGTGACTCACTCTGTAGTTGAGGCTGGTATTGAACTCATATAGACCTACTTCCGTCTGCCTCCTCAGTTCTGGTATTAAAGGTGTGCCACAGTGCCTAGCCTGAATATACTATCTTATTTCTAGATTTAAAAATGTAGTAACTTATAAAATTTAATATGAACTTGGAAATGAGAACATGAATATAAACTACTTAAAGATCTGTTTGTTAATTATATCTATGTTTGTTTGAAATGATGATCTGTAAAAGGTAAATGTACTTAAATTTTAGCAGTACTTACAAGTTATTATAAAAGTACCTTTTATTTGGCTGACATATTGTAATCTTAGAGGCTTACTGCTGAATAAACTTATCCTATCTAGTTGTTTCTGAACTCTGGATGGCCAGTTTAACTCAGCTGTTCTGGCCCAAACTCCTCTCCAAGCTGTTTCAAACTGGCTTCACTTGACTTCTCGTTGAATTGCTCTGCTTGTCCATAAACAAACTCTGGAAATTTGTTCTAATCTTCTAGCAGCTCATTCTCATTCTCTGGCTTATTTTGTCTTCACCTGTGTCTAGCATGTTCTCTTTGTCACCTGTCTCTGCAAAACTGTCCTTGTAAAAACTGCCATTGAATTTCACAAAGTGTACTGCCATGAATGCAACTCTACTGCTCTGCCTCTCCATTCACTGATTCAACATAACTAACTGACAAAACCCATCGATCTGTAGGCCTCTATCTCTTGAGTATTGAGATTAAAAGCTTTTATCACCATGCCTGAATCTAAGCTTTTCTGTACCTCGAACTTGCTCGGTACAACACTGGCCTTGAACTCAGAGATCTGCTTGCCTTTGTCTCCTAGAATAAAAGATTTATCTATATTCCAGATAGATCACAAAGAGCTACAAATTCTTTGGCTGTGATCCCTTGCAAAGGCAGATATGTTACAAGATTAAAATTTCTCTATAAATTATAAGAATATTTTAGTATTAGATAATTCAAACTCAATTAGTTTCACAAGGGAAAGAATATAAATTTATTCTAACAAAACTGTTTGCAGATGTACTAGTAAAGAGTTCTTCTAGCAGAACATAATAACAAATATTAACTTTAAGTATATAGATATTCCTCTTTACCCTTGCAAATAATCAGTTTCAATTCGATATCAAAGTCATTTGCAAACATATATGCTTGATTTCTGCTATAGTCTTTTATACTATTATATTTCAGAATAAGATCAGAGGATCTTTTAATAGGATTTTGGGAAGGACAGAAGACTTGGATGAAAACATAGACAGACAATACTTCATTTCTGTTTTAAGTAGAAGCATACAAGTAAGAATTAAGATGTCTATGATTTTAATAATATCACTAGTGTATAAGAGTCTAAATAAAACATGTCAATAGGTTTAATGGGAAGAAAGGATAAATACTAATTACTCAATTCTAAATAATATAAAGTCATAAGAATCTTAGCTAAATAGATATTTCAGTTAAAGAATGGAAATGAACGGACTGACCCTAGTTATGGTGGAGAAGAAAGTTTATTGGAGATAAAAGAAGAGTATAACCAGAGACAGGGACATCAGAAGAGTCCAGAATGGAATCACTTTATACTACAATCAAAAGTGAGACCAAGATTAGTAACTAGGGATAGCTTGAAGAGATAGTCATTAAGAGCACTTGTTTTTGCAGAGGACTTGAGTTTGAAACCCAGTATCCATATAGTGTCTCACAATTATCTATAATGCCAGTTTCAAGGATCCCAGTGATCTCTTCTGACCTCTATAAACGCCAGACCTACACATGGCATGCAGAAATAAACAAAGTCAACTTACATGCATAAAATAACTCTTCAAAAATTGGTAATTATCCTGGTTGGAACAGATACATATCAAAACCAACTGCTAATTCAGTACCAATGCTTAATCTCTGCACATGTATGCTGAAGCCAAAGGACAACTAGAGTTTTCATTCCAAAGGTCGTCACATTGATTTTTTATTTTATGGTTATTTGTTTTTGTTTTGTCTTGAGGTTTTTTTTGTCTATTTTGTTTTGTGTTATCTTTACTTTAGATGACTATTCACTTGTCTGCAACTTACCAAGTAAGGTAGAGAGCTGGCAAGTGAGTACCAAGGATTTACCTGTCTGCACCTCCTCACCCTGATGTTCAGATTATAAGCATAAAACACTATATCAAGAGTATTCCTTCCTTCTTCCCTCCCTCCCTCCCTCCCTCCCTCCCCCCCTCCCTCCCCCCCTCCCTCCCTCCCTCCCTCCCTTCCTTCCTTCTTTCCTTCCTTCTTTCCATGCTTGTTTTCCTTCTTTCCTCCATTCTTTCTTCTTCCTTGTTCTTGTCCTGGTCCTCCTCATAGTCACTTTCCTCCTCCTCCTCCTCCTCCTCCTCCTCCTCCTCCTCCTCCGCCCCCCCCCCATCCTCTTCCTCCTCCTTTTACTCCTCTTCTTGTAGATTCTAGGGTTCAATATCAGTTCTTTATGCTGGAAAGGCAAGTTCATTTAAATCTTCTCTGCTATTTATTATATGAACATAAATTTGTTTTGCACAATTGTCTTATTTTGAGATAGTACATTTAAATTTTCCTTTTCCTCTTCTTTTTTCTCCTCCACTTCCATTTCATATATGAACACACATGTTCTCCTCAACAATCTTGTTCTTATAATCCTCTTCAGATAACGATAGCTGCATTTTCTTCCCTGGTGTGTCTGTGATTAATGTTTTCCCTCTTTTCCTCTACACAATCAAATTCAGTTACTTAGTTTTGTAGTTTCTGTATTTATTCTTTGATCCAGAATTTTCTGAGAAACAGAATTTTCTTTGTCTATTTTTTCTTACATTTACTCAATTAATTTAGCCCACCATTTTTACAAAAATACTAGTAAGTTATTTTTGTTTGTTTTAGTATTTATTTTCTTTAAGGAAGCTTAGTATTATTTCATTCAAGCCAGATATCCCCACATAATCTTTCCCTATTTAAAGAGCAATAAGGGTTCATACTTTAGAATCTGTGTTTAAAACTATAGTTTCGTGGTTGATGTAACAGTACTACATTTTTTTCTTAATTCATAGATTATTCCATATTTGGCCTTTGTCATGTTTTTTGTGTGGGGATGTAGTAATTTACTTACATTTTTCAGAGTATGGATGATAACAACAAGGAATATAATGTTACTTTCATAATCTTGTCATTTGTAAATGTTGGTCTATAGTAATTTAGAATTTTTTTAAGTTGTAAAATCAGAGTATTAAATACAAATTATTGAAGACTGAAATTTTCAGTGGTATTTCACACATATTTGTATCTTTCCATGATAATATTCTACCTTATGAAATGTGTATTGTCCTCAATTACTACAGAGTTTCATGATTTTTTTGTTAGTAAATTTTACATTTCTAATTATTGCATAGTAAAAATCTACTTAGTATTTTTGTGATTCATATACCTTATTTAGTATTCCTAATTCTCTATGGAGGCATTATATTTTCTGCTGACATCATAAGTATATAAACAGGATAACTGAGTCAAGTCCCCACATCACCTGCAGTAATTATTCCCATTTCTCAACTTCTTACATTCAATAAAATCTAAGTCAACCTGCACAATAATGGTGAGAACAGGTATCTTTCTATATTTGAATTAATGAGAATGGATTATTGTTTTAGTAATTCAAAATATTTATAGATCATTATGGTTTTTTTATAAAGTTTACTTTTTCCTATATTTTTGTGATCTCTCTCTCTCTCTCTCTCTCTCTCTCTCTCTCTCTCTCTCTCTTTCTCTCTCTTCTACAGATAAGAATGAGACTAAAATTAGGAACCTAAATGATTAATATCCACTTTGTTCCATCTCTGTTAACACTTTAAGAGTTTACATTTGTCTTCCAGTACAGGATAGTAACCACCACACAGTTTATTCTTACTGCTTAAACATAGATGTATTGAAGTGCTATTTCATTTACAGAAACTCTAATTTTAAGATTGTAATCCACCTTTTTGTGAGTGTTTCTACTCATGTTATACTGTCCCTTCATCCATTCCAATCTAGTCACAATAGTCTTGCCCTATTTCCCTCTTACAATGGTTTAGTTTGTCTTCATAAATATCTATATAAAAATGAGATATCTTGGCCTGGTGGTGGTGGTGCACACCTTTAATCCCAGCATTTGGGAGGCAGAGGCAGGCGAATTTCTGAGTTCAAGGCCAGCCTGATCTATAGAGTGAGATCCAGGACAGCCCGTGCTATACAGAGAAACCCTGTCTCGAAAAACCAAAAGAAAAAAAAAAGAGAGAGATCTTTTCACAGATATCCTATTTTTACAGTTCTCATCTGAAATGTTCATTCATACATCACCTTCTCAATAGGATTTTTCTTGTTCTCCTACTTAAATATTTATAGCCAGGCATAATTATACAAATCATTCATCTTTAAAAGTATAATACATTTTATGATAAAAAATGACTTTTGACAATAGAACTCTTATCACTTACTGTGGTAAATAATGTTATTCAGAGTTCCAAAGTTAGAAGTCCGGCATCATTTAAGATTAGATACAGCAGGTCTACAAGAAGAAGCTGGCTTGTCCCTTACCAGCCAAGAGAGAAGAATCAGGATTCCAGATCAAGAAAGTCAGTCCCCTTACTGTTCTCAATGTCTGACACTTTTTACATTTGACACTTCCTTCAGAAAAATCATAACGTATTTGGAGGAAATTATAAACTAAAAATTCTCAAGCCTTCCACTAACATGAACATGCCCATGAAGACAAATCACTTGAGTTCATGCTTAATGTTTGGGGTGTGACAAACATCAAGGTCTTGCCTTATCTTGAGGTGGAGCAGGAAAAATCAGTCCAGAAGGTGCCTACAGCAAAGGTGGTAAAACAAAATAGAGATATATGACATTCTCCATAACAACTTGGCTAAATTATTACCATTTGCACAAAGTTGAATTTGAATTTACATAGTGGTGTCTGTGTTTTCACGGATCATCCATTTATATTTCTAAAAAAAAAAAAAAACCAGAAAAGAATCATTTGTATCAATTTGTACCAGTCATTTATTTAGTCTGAGAGAAGGGTATTAAAAAAATCATTATAAATAAACTTTTTGATTTCAGCAATCTGCTCTAATGATAGGTCAAACTCATTAACATTTATCTGCCTTTAATACTGAACTCTCAAGAGTTAGATATAGCCTGAGACTTTCATTTCATGTTGTCTCTCTTTTAGAATTGGTTAAATTATTTAACAAATCAAAAAGTATCAATATTTAACACTTTGGTGGGAAATTGCATTTCTACGTTTATAGAATTTCATGATTTCCAAGTAAAAAAGACTTTATGGAATTTTTTATTGTTGTTGTTTTGTTTTTTGATTTTTCTTTATTCAGTTTGACTTACTTTAGAATTTGGTTCTGTGAATTGTGAGTCAATACCATGACCATAATAGTATTAATATTTTTTTACTATATTATGATATTAAAGATTACAAGATGATCTCTGGACATTATAGCAACCAAACTTATTTATCCTCTGACTGCATGCATAATACTGCAGTGGCAATAAACCAGATGGTTGAAAACAGACACTGGGCATTCAAACACAGTAAGATTAAGCACGTTAACTAGTGTGTGGTCTTGCGGGTCCACAGACATTCAGATGACATGCATGAAGTCTTCAAAGTCTACTTTTAAGTGAAAGTAGAAAAAAATAGAAAATTCAACTGAATGCGTATGTAATTATTCTTATCTGTGAGTTTATATGATTCTTAATGACTGTTTTTAATATTGGTTCTTACTGACTTAAACCTTCAACAAGTACCAATTTGTTTTTATGTTTCTGCCACATTATAGTAGATATGATATAATAAAAAAGACCAGTGTACTGAGATCTACATGCAGACTATGTAGTACCAATTATCTAGTTAAAATCAGAAGAAGCAGCATTAACTGTAATAACCCTGTTATTTGGTGTAAATTATCAGTTATATTCTTTTCTTCTATCAGAGGAAAGATATTTATGCTAGAGAAGTCTGTTCATGAATTTGAGACACCATTTCATCAATTGCTTACCAGCCTTTCATCTTAGTTTTATAAATTCATAAATGAGCTTTATCTAATTATAAAATTTAATAAGTGGCTTTTTATTACAGCAGTAAAACATCTTTTCTGATATGAAATGGCAGTAATTTATGATAATCTCTTAGAAGTTGGGAAAGTGAAAAATTTAAGTTACTAGTGATTTTAAAAAGTCCTAGATCATTATGTAATTATGTAATTGTTAAAAGTCTTACTGAGTTCTGTGTGAGCCTTCCACTTTTCACATGTACACCATTAAGGAAGGCATTCAGACTATGAAGCGAGAACTTTGAAAACCAGCTAGACATAGATAGTGGAACATGTTGGAGGGCAAATCAGAGAAGCTAAAGAAGTAATCAAGCCTGATCAGTCAGTCAACAGGGTCTCAAGGGAGGGAGGTAAGGATTGAAGAAAAAAGAGACAATTAGACAATACTATAGTATGGATCCCAGCAAGTGCTTTTTTTTTAAATTTTTTCCCAGTCTGCTTTTTACCTTTCTAGGTACATGTAAAGAATATGGTCAGTTCTGAGGCATAAACAAAGTAGTCATAGAACAAACAAGCCATAAACAAAGTAGGAAAGGGACAAATAAGGCATAAACAGAGGTGCCGTGGTCACTGTATTCAGGGATGTACCAAGATGCTTAAGTTGCAAGTAATTTATATTAATATAATATTAATATTCCTCAGCTCTATTTATCATGAGCCTACTTCTTTGTCCTAGTCCAATGTCAAATTCTTGCCTGAGCCTACTTCCTTGTCCTACCTCAATGTAGATATTCTTGCCAATATTCTTGAAGGGGCACCAGGAGCTCTCACAAAGGGTATTAAGTATGATCACAAGGTGCATATACAAGTCACATTCAAACTAAAAAACAAAATAAAATAGCCATTTCTATATAATAAATTAAAATTTCCCCAAAATAATATATTGTCTCTAATTCACAATATAGAACATTCAGCATTTAAGACAACATACAATGGTATCCAAGGATATCCACGACAATGTCAATTCTTACTTGCACTATATCCAACATACTTTAATTTATTTCAATGTTCTTTTAAAATGTAATGATGAAATAATGAGCTCTTTTTATCAATTAACTTAGCTTACATCTTAATTACACCCCTCCTCCTTCCAGTACCCCTTCCTACAGCCCTTCCTCCCATCTTCCCTTCCCTGAGAAAGAAAGGAGAGACCCCCTACCAGATATCAACCAACCCTAGTCTACCACATCACTGAGAAAATAGGGGCATCCTCTGCCACTGAGACCAGAGATAGTGGCCCAGAGGAACTGGATCAACTTCCAGGCAACAAAATCAGGGAAAGTTCATTCCTCCCCTGCTCCAGTTCTTGGGGATTGGAATAAAGCTATACATGTGCTATATACATGCTGAAGAGCAGGGAGCTAGGTCTAGCTCATGCTTGCACTTTAGTTGGTAGTTCAGTCTCTGGTAGCCCCCAAAGGTCCAAGTTAGTTGACTCTGTTGGTCTTGTAGAGTTTTTAATCCCTCCCCGATCCCTCATATCTTCCACTAGACTACCTGACTTCTTTCTAATATTTGCCTGTTGGTCTCTCTATCTGTTTCTACCGACTGCTGGGTCATTCAGAGGACAGTAATGCTAGATTCCTGTATAACAGACTATAACATAGTATAACAGAGTATAACATAACAGAGTATAATTAATAATATCAAGGGTTAATTCTAGTCCATGGAATGGGTCTCAAATTGAGCTAGTCATAGGTTTGTCATTCCCTCAGTCTCTGCTGCATCTTTGTCCCTGTGCATCCTGTAGGCAGGACACATTTTGGGTTAAATGTTTTGTTGATGGCTTGGTGTTTTTATCCCACCACTGGGGTTCCTGCCTGGATGGAGTAGGTTAGCCACTTCTTCCACTATTAGGAGTCTCAGCTAGAGTCTCCATCATAATGAGCTCTTAATTACAAATGTATTAGCCTCTGGTTCACACTTGTTTCTTCCAGTTGATAAATTACATGAAATATTCATTTTAAGGTATAAGTTAGATTTTTCAAATAGTTAGTGCTTATTGTACCTAACTTATAGTTCTCTGTGTTGATCTGACTTACAGTTGCCATGAGTATTATGAGATGCCTAGAGTTGTATGTTGAGTGGTGTTTATTCTCTCGTCGTGACAAAAGTCACATAAAATGGGGATTTGTTTAAGACACAACCCATGTCTCAATTTATATAATTAATATGTTAGAATAAAATATTAATAAAACTGTACCTTAAATGAATCAGACTAGTGAGAACAATGTCTTATCTCCAGTAGAAAAAAACTGAGTATAATTAATGATGTATATGGAATATTTTGTCACCTTCTGAACAAATATCATAAAAAAAAATAAAGGAGGAAAATCATAAAAATAAAAAAATAAAGCCAAGATGTATACAGCTCAAGTTGTGTGGCTCTCTCGTGGAGATAGGTAAAGCAGTAACATCATTTAAAGAATGTCTTAGGCTTACCATTGCTGCTGTGAAACACCATAACCAAAAGCATCATTGAAGAGGGAAAGATTTGTTTGACTTATACTTCTCCATTTTAGTCTATCATTGAAGGAAGTCAGTATAGAAACACGAACAAGGCAGGAGCTGATGGAGAGGAAATAGATGGATGCCAATTACTGGTTTACTCTCCATTCTCTGTTCATTCTTCTTTCTTCTACCATCTCCGGAGTTGCCCCCACACCAATGCTGTGGATCCTCCAACAAAAATCACTAATTAAGTAACTGCCCTAAAGGCTCAGTTACATCAAAATTTAAGGGAGGCATTTTCTCAATCAAGGTTCGGTGCTCTTATGATTCTACATTGTGTCAAATTAACATAAAACTATCCAACAGAAAGGGTAACTCAAGTGTCCCTGACCATAAAAGATTCTCAGTTCAGCCGACAGAACATAACTCTCAGGACCTTCAAAGTTATCTGTAGGTCTTGCTGAGACACGGACGTCCAGTGAGCCAGTTGCACAGTGAAGATGGTTCATGTGGCCCAGAAGGTCATGGCTTGGCATCAATTTGAGAGAGAACCTAATGCTTAATACTGAGTACTCCAGGAACTGAGAACATGGAATAATCACAAATCATGGGGCTTAAATATAATCTGATCAAGGCCTAGAGTGAGAAAAAACACTGGAAAGATGCTGTGGAAAGCCAAAGAGCTAGACTGGCAAACACACAATGACAATTTGCCAGAGGTTCAGCCCAGGCAATAAAGTACATATGGAAATATAGACCTCATCAGTTGAGAAAAATTCTGGATTTTGAAAGCAATAAACCTGTGGTCAGGTAGGATATACCCCTAATATGTCCATTTTGACTAAAGTTCATTACTGCATATTATAAGACTTCCATAGCCCCAGTAGACTCCTTTATATCCACAGACACATTTCTCCAACAGGGTGGGGGAATGAATGCTTGCTGGTACTTGAAATTATAAGGACACATCTTCCTATAGAGATAGCAATCTCATTCTTCTCATATTCCAAACACACCTGAGAGACTCCCCAGATACAGCACTCCAGTTAAGTACAATCTTGGAGTCTTGGGGTGTTTTTTTTTGGAGCCTGATCAACAAAGCTGCTCTGTCTTTATATTTTGCAAAGTTATATTCCCCTCTTCATTTTTCCTTTCCTTTATGTAATGTCACCTTTCTCTATCTTATACCCTTCCACCACCCCTTTCTTGAACTCATTCATTTAAATGATTTCCACATTTACTCTAAGTAAGTTTAAACCTCATGAACAATCCACATTAATTTTGTCTATTTCTGTTCTATTACCATTAGTCAAGTGTGAGTGGGCATTATGTGAATTTCCACTGTAACATATAGTCTGCATAATTTGTTATTGTTTCACCAGTCTCTTTTCTTTTTCCGAGTGACACTTGGAATTGAGCACACAAATTATGTTAATAAAAAAATCCTCAAGTAAAACAAGAAGATGTATACAAAGCAACATGTGTTCAAATCACAACACAAACACAAGATACAAGTCAGGCTATGTGAAACCTTCACAACCTTAACCAGATACCTGTAAACTCCAAGATACAGAAATGGGTGAATCTCCTGAAAAATTTCACTAACCAAATTGATAAATGACAGAAAGAGAATGCAAACAAGCATATAAAGTAAGAAAATCAATCAATGACCTGGAGCAAAAAACTAACCATATAAGAGGAGAAAGTAACCATTACAGATGAGAAAAAAAAATGAATGATGAATGAAAAAAATGAGAAAAAATTTTTGAAAAAAACAATAGGAAGGTTTGAAATGAAAATCTCAGTGAATTAAAAAGTAGAAACCATGAGCAGGGGACTCATTTTAAGATAATAAGGAGATGAAACACAAGGCCAATGCATGTAAACAACCATGAAGAAAATGAATAAAATAGGCTGACCAAATATCCATGACCTATAAAGTGTTGTCAAGAATAAATAATCAATGAGATATAAGAGGCTGATATAAAATATAAAAGCATAGAGAATATTATTTTAAGATTATAGGGAGAAAATTTCCACATATAAAGAGATAAGTGGACATTTATAACCTTCATGTCTATAGACACAGAGAAACATACAATGTATCATATTCAGCATCTCAAAGTGCAAAACAGAAGAAACAATATAAAAATGGGTAATAATAGCATTCCCATTCATTTAATATAAAAGCACATAGGAATATCATTATATCTCTCAAGAGAAATTATAATGACACATAGGCATGAAATGACATATGACAAGCATTGAAAGTAAATTCTTACCAGGGAAGGTAGCTATATTTGTCAATGTTTCTTTTAAAATTCGAGAGAAAGTGCTAGAGAAATGGATCAGTGGTTAAGAGCGCTCTCTGCTCAACTAGGGGACCAGAGAGAGATTCTAAGCACTCCCAATCATCTGTAACTTAAGTTCAAACAAATCCACCTCTATCTACTGGCTTTTGTGGGCATTACATGCATATGGTACACAAACACATATGCAGGTAAAACACATACACATAAAATAAAAATAAATACAATTTCAAAACAAAAATTGATATAGAAAATGACATCGTTCAAGCAAAGAACAGACTAAGATAGTTCATGACCACAAAGCCAGCACTCCTCTTGCTTCTATGAGGGAGTTCCTCTACAAATTCACCCATTCCCACTTCCCAACCTTCAAATTTGCCTACACTGGGGAATCTAGCCTTCACAGAACCAAGAGGCTCTCCTCCCATTGATGGCAAAGAAGGCCATCCTCTGCTACATATGCAGCTGGATCCATGGGTCCCTCCCTGTGTACTTTTAGGTTGGTGGTTTAGTCCCTGGGAGCTCTGGGGGATCTGGTTGGTTGATATTATTGTTTTTCCTATGGAGTTGCAAACCCCTTTAGCTCCACTGAATAATATACTTAAAGGAACAGTATATACAGATTAGGTAAGAAAGTTTATCTCAGCCATAAAAGCACAGAAAAAATGTTTCATAAATAACTAGATAAATAAAAGAAAAATTAGAAGAAACCATTCATGTTCAGCACAGAAAACAAGTAAATTTGAAATACAGGCAAAGGGTGAAAGAAAGGAATAAACAATAATTTGATTTGCCATCCAGAAAAACAAAAAAACTAGAGGAATAAGCAAATATATAAGAATTGTAACTTTAAATGGACACAATTTATGAAAATATAGAAACTGGATTATAAAACAAGATTTATCTATCTGTTGTCTCACAAAGATATATATGATATATCTTCAGATAAAACACAAATAACAGAAAAGAAGTTGTGATACAACAATAAGATTGAGTGACTGTATAATTCCACCTACTCCATTCTTCTCTTTAGGTGATCCAAACTGAAATTGACCAATGAAACTTTGTAGCTAAAGTATACCATTGATCAAGTAGAGTTAATAAATTCCTTCACCATGTTTCATCTAACACATAAAAACGTAGTGTGTGTTTTGGTTTATTTCACTGATAAATTCATTGAAACTTTTTTGAAATAGCTAACATTCTAGGAATCCAAAAAAATTCTTTACAAATGCAAAAGAGCTGAAGTAACTTCACGTATAATATCAGCCACGGTAAATTAAAACTAGAAATAAATATGAAAAGAAACCAAGTAAGTAAATGGAGATATACTACCAAGTATATACAATGTTTTACCAAAATCACTGTAGGTTACAGAACTAATTGGGTAGCAATAAAAAATCCCAGAATCAAAAGAAAATGAAAGCCTAATTTTCCAGAATCTTTAGGAAATAGAAATTGCAGTTCTAAGGGAAAAGTTCACAGATTTAAATTTTTAAACTACAACAATATTAGAGGGATATAAATGACCTAATGATCTAATAAACATCTTAACAAAAAAGCAATACAAAAAAATAAAGTAATAAATATACAAATACAGAGTAATAAAATAAAAACTAAAAGAAAAATATAATAGAATCAAATTTTGTTCTTTGAAAATATAAGTAGTATTTGTGAACCTCTATTGAAACTAGCAAAAACAAAGAGAAAAATATTCTAATCAATACAATTAGAAATAAAAGTGGGTGCACTACAATGGGTTGCAGTGAAATTCAGAGGAGCAGTAGTAATTGATTCTTTAAAAACTGATAGTTTAAAAAAACTTAAATTCTTGAAAAGAAATGAATCAATTTCTAGAATAGTCTAGCATAATGAATCAATAACATGAATATTTTAAAAAGATTTTTAACATAATACTAAATGTAAACAGCATAGTACTTTTCCAAAATAAATCCTCGTCCAGGAATACTCATTGTTTATTTCTAATACATTTTATAAGAAGAGTTAACACTCAACTCTTCATATGATTGGAAGAAATGGAGCACTATCATATTCAATCTATAATACCTGTATAAGCCTGATACCAAAAGAGGTATAACAAAAAAAATCTGTAGGAAAATATTTATGTTGTGCATAGATGTACCCATTCTTAATGAGATTCTTGCAATCTAACCTGAAGAAAACATTAAGAATAACATGAAACATGAGTGAGTTATTTTCATTTCACGGCTTAAAGGATGAAATGATATGCAAATAGAAAAGTGTAATGCAATCAATAATGTAGACTTAAAGACTGAAATCACAGGATCACCCAAGAGGTGCAGCAAAGACCATGTTCAACATCATCTGATCATCAAATGATGATGAAAGTGGAAACATAAGTAACATTTCAACATTATAAAAAGCACATAACAAACATACAGTTAACATTTACTAAGTTCAGAAAATAGCATTTTCTTTAAAATCTGGAAAGATACAGTGAACACTCTCTTCTTACTTTCTTGTAGCCTTCTCAAGTCTTAACTAGAAGTATAAGAGGAGGAAATAAAAGGAGTACTAATAAGAGAGTAAGAAATCTCATAACAAGTACATGACATCCTAAATGCAACAGACTCCAGATACTCTCCTAGAAATCTCACATATGACAAATACTTTAAGTGTTTGAAGGACAAAAATAATCATACTGAAATCTGTTTATTTTCTACTAATAATATGCTTGCCTAGAAATCTGAGAAGTCCTCTAATACTGAAGACAGAACAAAAAGCCAATCAGCATTAATGGCTACTGAGAACATGGAGACTCCTCAGGAATAAGAAAACGTCAAAACATGAATCAAGTACTAATGGAAATTTCTTCAAAAATATAAATTATTTTACGAATTTAAGACACCAAAACTCCATAAAGTAATTTAAGTAAGACGTATTGAAATTATGTTTTCTTTGACAAGGACAACATCCAACATTTCTAAAATAAATTCTCCGGAACCATAGGTTGGTTCTTTTTTTCTTTTATTCTCAATATCTAGGACTTTATATACCTACAAAGTATATTATATGAAGCTGCTTAGCAACTTTCTTGTGTGTGTGTGTGTGTTTTCCTTTTTTTAAATTTATTTATTTATTTTTTCAAATCATAATTTTTACTTATTCACACAGGAGTTATAAACACAAATAGGCAGGATGTGGGGAAGGGGATGACACTGGAGCATGGATGTTCAGGTGGAATACAGATATCTTTCAGAACAGGGTATCAGCTGGGTGAAGGTTCAGGGGGCAGGTCACTATGACTCTGCCTATGATTCATTTGTCCTTGTCTAAGTTGGTATTATCTGTCAAGGCCACCTATTTACAATGTCTATGATTACTCAAGCTGGTAAAATTCCACAAAAGCTGCCTGTTTACAATAGCTTATAGCCATCTGTTTCAATATTTTTCCACAGAGACCCAAGACTTGGTGTTAGTATAGATGTATGACAAGCCTATTTCTGATTTTAGGCCTGTGGCTGATTTTAGGCCTTCAGTGTGTAAGCAGGGCTGCCCCTGACATCTCCTCCCTTCTCTAAATATAGAAGGGCTGTGGTGATTCTAATCTTGCAAAGGCGGGGATAGAGGCCTGTCCTCCACTAACTGAAGGGGACCTTGTAATGGCTCCAGTCTCCCTGTCTGGTTGTCCAGTAAGGCATGAGGACCATACCCGTCCCAATGTCTTTTTCCTGGAGAGGGGATCCTTTTGACATCAACCCCTATGTAGTCAGGCTTGTCCCTCAGGGAACCCAGAGAGATATTTTTAACTTTTTATTTATATTCCCTTGCAGTGCTTAGCCTCGCAGCCTAAACAAGAATTCAGATTATATGAAGTTGCTTAGCAATTTTCAACAAGTCTGAGAGAGGGAGAAATTTTTATCAATTTTTAAAAAAATAAACTAATAGCCAGTAAAATAATTTTTCATGATAGTCATTAAAAGGCAAATGAATTTATATGAGAAAACCTTCATAAGTTGTTTTATAATATGTAAGTAGCGATTACGGAATTGGTTGTTCACTAACCAGTTTCTCACCATGTCTTTGTCTCCATGGGTGAGAAATAAATTCATAGTGCAGAAAAATCAGAGGTAGGATATTTAAGCTGATGCTGTAGTGATCTCTCGTGCAGATTGCACTTGTCTTCTGCTGCCCCAGTGGCTTATTTGAATTGTTCTGTCCTTAAGATTCCCCATTGGTTGTTTTAATAAATATAGATCCCGAACTCATTTAGTCTCCAAAAAAAAAAAAAGAAAACCAGGGACTTTCATGTTTAGCCCACCATGCCTCTTAAAAATGTGTGAATCACTTGCTGATCTTTCAGTTCCTGTTTTCATTGCAAACACTATCTACTTCACTATCATATGGTACATACAATTATTAAGTCCACATCGTGGTTGGATTCTCTGCTGTTGAGAATACTCTGTATACATGAGTTCAAAAATTGAAGTCATTTGTTATCAAGCAAAATTTTAACCTGAAAGTAATAGGGTCACAGCAGATACCAAGCAGGGGATCACTAGCAAAAACAGAACACTGAAGTTCATTCGAGGATATAAAAGGAGGCAGATGTTTAGTTGAGCTATCATTACAGTAACTTGGGAAAGAGCAACCAAAAAATTCTGGTTACTACTAGAGGATGAGCAGAGTAACTTAGGATATGATTTCCACACTATGGAGGACAAGGGGTCGAAAGCTCAGTGTTCCTTGTTTGAGTTGGTTCCAGACACAGCCATAGCTCTCAGTCAATAGTTTACCACAATAGTTTATCTCTTCTTCTGTACTCTCTTTTTGGCTCCTCAGAAAAATGCCCCAAAATCAATCTCTCTCTCCTTCCCTCTCTCTCAACTTCCATCCCTC
>NW_021604687.1:2803684-2836967 GCF_004785775.1 Grammomys surdaster
CTCTACTACTCTCCCTCTCATCTCCCTCTCCTTCTCTCTCCTCCCTCTCCCCCTCCCCCTCCCCCTCCTCCTCCCTCCCTCTCTCTCTAGTGACTTGCTTTCAGAACTGTAGAACATTTCTTTACCAGTGCATTCTTAAGATAGATGCTTAATTGTCTTGGTATTTATGGCTATTTTAACACTGATGTGATAGTCCTTTTGGGAACATGACCATAGCTGAGGTCATCAGATCATTATCTGTCCTGAGAAACTCCCCTTATACACTTATCTGTATCTTCAGGAAGTCTCAACTATTTCTGTTTATTCCTAAAATGATTCCTGTGTATATAATGAAGAGAATTTTGTCTTCTTTGTATGAAGTTGTGTTGTTCAGTATGGCAAGAAAAATATTGCTGACAGGGCAACACCAACCCCCCATTTCTCATTGTTGACTCTATTTTACAGCTGAGTATATATTTAGAAATCCATGACTACAAAAAGTACATGTAGAAATACTTCATACTACTTGAGAGAGGAAAAGGATATGTAAAAGCACAGATAAGTGGGATTAGCAATGGGTACTAAATATGGTACATGTTTCCTTATTTTCTCAGCAAATCAGCAAATCAATATTTGTTTTCTGCATTTCAGTATTATACTAGTAAATTTGCAAAGACAAGGCTACTTGGATTATATCTTGGGTTAACTCTTAGAAGCAGGAATAAATACATTTTCATGCTATAGCTTTTTCTCTAATCTTTTTTGTGCAATGAAATCAATTGACCAGTCAAAACTGTCTTTTAAAAACACACAGGGTTGGAGAGTTAAGGATCAAAATAACAGGGAAAGGAATCTTTATGATTGTTCACAGATACATTTCAATCTGGTTGTGAGGGGTACTGAAAATAAATTGAATAATCTATGAGAATCTATGCGTATTTAGATAGAATGATTTAAGCAAGCAATCTTTTCATTGCTTTTATTTTCAATAAACTTTATTCATTTTGACATAATTTTAACTAATATGTGTGAGCTTGTGTACCATAGCATCTATGTAGAGGTCAGAGGACAATCTGTGGAGTTGGGGTTTTCTTCTTTCTCTATGTGCATTCTGGGGAATTAAATTCACGACACCAGGCTTGGCAGCAAGCACTTTCACTTACTGTGGCATTTTGCCATTCTTAACCTTTCTGCTCATGATAAGACTGAATGGCAAATTATGAAAAGCCAAATCAAAATGAATTGTCTAATTACTGAGATATGACTGATAAGATTATAAAATGAATAATAAAATATGATCTTAGCATAAAATCTTGGAAAAAATATGCATTTGTCATTTTTGGTAAAAAAATGAATTTAAATAACTTAGTAGCTAAATGAGAATTTATATATTTTCTACTTAGGTATTTTTTATACCTAAGTAGAAGTTTAAAATACATATCATGTACATTTACTGAACAATGTAGGCACATTTATAAATATATATAATTATTTGTAGTTGAAAAAAATTTCATATTTTGGTGTATTAGTTTTAATCTATTCAAAAAAGCTAGGACTCACAATACTATGATGTTTATCCAAGGTCACAGACTCAGAAATGGCATGAAGCATCAAAACTAGTTGTTTTGATTTCCAGATATCTGCTCTTTCCACTCCACTAAGACTGCCTCTTTAAGCATAGGAACATAAATACCAGTGTTGAATATACACAACTGAAAGCTTACTTATTGTCCTTCAGCAAGACATGAACTTTCAGCTCTTATGACTAATCGAATAATAAATAATAGAATAGAAATAAAATAATAGAATAAGAAATTAAGGACAAAATTTTTCTGACTGAAAAGTTAAACATAAGCTAAAAAGCTAAAATTGGCTGGATGTTTATCCCCTGGCCACAAGGTCATGGAATACAAGCTTTGTATTCTGCTGAAGGGTTATGAGACAGTTGACCTTTAAGAGGCAGGTCCTCGTAGGATATCTGCCACTGAAATGCCCTTGGAATCAATTAATATGCTTTTCATGGATCTTGCATTAGTGATGCAAAAGGTTCTTTTTAAAATCTCCTAGCCATCCTTCTGGATCCCTCTCTCTCTCTCTCCATGTGATTATTCTTTCAAATAGTCCCATCAAATATATTACAAGGCCTTCTCTAGAACACAGGTAAAGTTGATAACATGTCTTTGAACCCCCAAAATTATAAACAAAATGGAACATTTAACATTTAACAGAAACATGAAAACTGCAAATCTGTAGTTGTATAATTATTCTAAAACCATGAGGAAGTTACATAAACATAAAAAACTCGACATTTTATGTTAACTTTTACTGCCAGAAATGCCATGGCTTTTTATCGTATAAAATTATATTTACCATTCTTGTCCTGTTTTAGACAAATCCCTTTTCCTTATTTTCAGAGACATGATAGATAGTGAGTTATATATACTTCCAAAGAATACATTGTTTAGGTAAATAAACTAGATGCACCTGCCCAGTCTAATGGGCTGATGATCTTTCTGTGCTGTGTGTGATGAAGGCAGAGGTTGAAAACTGTGAGTGAAAAGTTTGGCAGAGAAATCAAACATGATTGTTCCAAGAATGAAGTTTAAAATCCCTGAAAGAAGGCTGCCACAGACCAAATAACTTAGAGCTCATGTTCCACTTTTCTTCACTTTGTTTTCCTAGTTTTTTTAAGCTGAAAAAGCTGAAAATAGATTTGATGTTCACTATATATTGATTATGATTTCTTCTCCCTCTAGTCCCCCTAGTTCCTCCCTACCTTACCTCCTTTGCGGATCACTCACCTTTCTGTATCTCATTTAGAAACAAACAAGCATATTAGCAATGACAATAAAATAAATAAAATATAACAAGATAAAAAGATGATTTTTTGGTTATTTTATTTATTTGCATTTCAAATGTTGTCCCCCAACCAGTTTCCCTTCCTCAAACCCCCATCTTATCCACCTCCCTTTTGCCTCTATGAGAGTGCTCCCCAACCCACTCACTCATTCCTGCCCCACCTCTCTAGTATCTCCTTATGCTGGTGTATCAAGCCTCCACAGGACCAAGGGCCTCTCCTCCCACTGATCAGTCAGATAAGGCAATCCTCTCCTATATAAGTGTCTGGAGCCATAGGTCCATCATTGTGTACTCTTTGGTTGGTTGTTCAGTTTCTGGGAGCTCTGGGTGGTTCCCTTAGTTGATACTGTTGTTCTTCCTATGGGGCTGCGATCCCTTCCAGCTCCTTCAGTCCTTTCTCTAACTTCTCCACTGGGGTCCCCAGGCTCTGATGGTTGGCTGAATCTGCATCTGTATTGGTCAGGTGCTACTTTTTTACTACAGTAGAGGAAAGATATTTTATGTTTTGTTCAATTATCAGTTATTATTCTGTGTTCTTATTATCTTGTGAGTTACAATGACCCCAGAAGTGAAAGAAAAAGACCTGGCAAAGTGATTTAGCCCTTATGCTAGAAAGAGAAACTTCAAACATTAGAAAAGTTGAGTTTGTGGCTTTTTATTTGGGCTTTAAGCCTAAGATTTTATTCATGATATTCTAGTCATAGTTTATTGAAAATTTTAAGAATAGGTATTATTGTTAATGTTTTTACTCTGCATATTTAAATAGAAATGTTAATTAATTTTATACTCCATTAAGTATTTAACTGTCTCTTCCTTATGTGTGACATCAGAAGCAAATTTTTGAAGAAAAAAAAAAGCAAGTGTATTCCATTGACCTTTACATTTATTTATTTATTTATTTATTTATCCTTTTATTTATTCATATAATGATTGAACAGTAGGTGAGAATAAATTCATTTTTAAAAGTGATTTTAATATTACAGTTCTTCGAAATAAATTGTGGATATATTTTTCACATTTTTATGTTGCCAAAACTGGGCATACAGTTGTTTATAATATATTTTCTCATCCTTCTGACATCTACATAAATTTTACTGGTATCATTGTTCTTAAATCTACTTGGGGTAGTTTGTTTTACTTCACTTTTTAGCTGAGTGTCATGGAGAAAAAAATATCACTTTTATTGATATTAAGTATACGTTATTTTGTTATTTTTTCTTATTGGAACATATTTTTATTGAAGGTTTTATTTATTTACAATACGGTTGTCATCTCCTTTCCCCATTTCCCCTCTCTAGAACCTCCTACCCTACCCTGTCCTCCTTTATGCTTTTATACAATTTTAATTACGTGCATGTATTAAGGTCAGTTCTAGGTTGAGGGTCTAGCAACACAATAGATGCAAAGATTCAAGGAACAAGCAAGACAATAAACACAAATAGTCAATGAACAAACCAGGCATTAAACCCAATTATGTGAACACTCTCATGATCACTGTTTCTAAAGGCTTATCAGGATGACTAAAGTATCTGAGCCTACTTCCCTGTCATAGCCCAAAGTTATTTTTATGTCTGAAGCCTATATCCTTGTTCTAGCCTAAAATCTAGATTCCTGTCTGAAATTACTTCTTTGTTCTAGCCTAATGTCAGATTCCTGCATGAAGCCTACTTCCTTGTCCTTGGCCCAAGTCAGATTTTTGCCAAGCAGCCCCAAAGGCTCTCCACCTCTCCCCATTTTTTATTTCATTAACAAGACTGAGCCTGTCTTAGGTCATTCTGACAAGAATGCCTTCCTTACTCATCATGGAATATGCATTATCCAAAGCAAGGCACTTCTGTCCTAGGTTGTTAAGGCTGTGAACAGAATCTTACCTGTCCTTGGCTTGCCAGCCTGTTAATTTAATAACTGTCTGGGAGTCCATTTTCAGGTTCAAGCCATGTACTTTGGCTGCCAACATGTTGATGTTGTTAAAGACAAGCTTTAAAACAATGGGCAGGAATAAAAATATTCCCAAAACAAAAAGGGCTAGCATGATCAAGCTATATATGCCATTTTTGAAGCTTGACCAAAATAGAAATACTGATCGCAGGCCATGGATAATTTTATCTGCAATATCTACCGCATCAACACTCAGCAGAACAGCATTCTAGAAATTCATAAGCTCCCTATGTATCGTTAAAACATCCAGAGAGGTGTTAGAATTATACCAAATACACTCCAATTGTCTTTAAACTTCTTCCTAATTATAATGACTACCACTGTAAATTTTAGAACTCGCATGAATCTAATGGTATTTGGCATGATACTCGGGATGGCTCCTTAACCTTAAATTCTGAACCTCCTTCCAGTAATTTGAATAGGATAAAGAGTATCAATCAGTTCTGCCAAATGCCTATCTAAATCTTCTCGTATATGCAACACATTAGTAACATTTTTTACTAAATGGTTAACAAAAGTAGCTGTCTTTACTTCCTGCATCACAGCAATTGCAGAAGCAGTGGTGCTAGCAATTAATGTAATTAAAGCTGTTACACCAGCAATAATCAAGCCTAGTACCCTCTTGTTTCTGCTTAAAGCCTGACTCATTTCTTCAACTACCTGCAAGCTATTTTTTTAGAATACCAAGGTTCTGTGATACACAGGGCACTAAAACAAAAGCTGGTTGGTAGGCCTCTGTAACTGACATGCTGAATTTCAAAACAGAAACACAATTAAAAGGTGTACAATCAATGCAACTTACATTAAATACTGTAGAAGAAACAGACGCATTTTTAACTTGACAATTGAAAGAGCTTTAACACATGTGCTAACACCTGTTTGACATATAGATCCTGCCCCAACTTTATCTCTTGCTATCATATCATAGAGAACTGCAGCTAATTTCCAAATATATCTCTGAAAATGTCCAGAACCAGACTTCCAAATGAAGACTATTATTTCCAATATTGCATTGATTTCTAGACCAGTCCATGATTTAGTCTGAATAACCGGTCACATTTAATAACAGTACAAAAGACATTATAACTTCTCTTTTGATTCTCTGTTCCACAAGTTCTAAAAACTTGAGGCAAGGCAGCTTGTCCCGTCATGGGTATAGGTAAGCAATGGTGAGTCGGGAACTTATGTCCAATACAGCTTCCCAGTCACCATTGTCAGGGCATTCAGCAATCATTCTTTGTCTTGGCATCAGCATGTCTCACCTGTCGCTCTGATGGCCACCATGCTCCTTAACATCCTGCAGAAAAAACACAAACATGCCCTTTTCTCCATATTTAATACCTCATCAGGATCATGCCTTATGCCAGTAAGTGGATCCTTCCCTTTCACCTATGCATAAGTATGCCTAGTTGTAGAGTGCCATAAACATTCAGCAGAAAGTTCCTTGGCATTCATTTTTTTAAAAAAAATTAAAATAAAAAATAAAAAGAATATGATTTAAATAAATTTGTGAGGTACAGGGATAGGATATACCTCCCTCTTTTTTATTTTATGAAGATATTGTTTGAAAGTTCCATGGGCCCTTTCCACAGTCTCTTGTCCTTGACAATTATAAGGAATCCCCATAATATGGGTAATGTTAAATTGCTATTAAGTGTTCGATTGCAATAGCCAGTTCCATTATCTGTTTTTTGTTTGTTTGTTTTTGTTTTTTTATTTTGTTTCCTTTTTGCTTTTTTTAAAAATAAGGTACTTTATTTATCTACATTTTAGATGTTATCCCCTTTCCTCATCCCCCCTCCCAGAAACCCCTTAACCCATCCTCCCTCCTCCTATTTCTATGAGGGTATGCCCTCATTCATCCACCCACTTGCACCTTCCCACCCTCTATTGTTATTTTTTTTAAAGTGTTTTTTCATCTACTCTTTCAGTGATAGTTTTTACTCCTCTCCTTATTTTCTCTTTTCTCTTTGTTCTTGTAACATTTTTAGATTTAATTTCCCAACATAGGATCTCAACTCTTGAATTCATGACCTTCCTTATTTTCTCTTCCAGACATACACTTTGCTGTCTCCTTAATTAGTCTTATTAATTATTTCATAGATATGCAATATTACTTTACTGCAAAATAACTTCCAACTTTTATTCTATTTCTATGAGAAATATATATATTACAAAAATGATTTAAACATTGCTAAATAATGGAGAATATTCTATATAATTTTATGACACTCATTTATAACACAATACTGATACCAAAAGTATACTTCCCATAAAATATTTTAAAGGTATTGTTATGTTGATATATATATATATATAAATATTTATATATATATATATATATATATATATAAAAATTTCAAGTATATATATATACTTGAAATTTGTGTGTATACATCTTTGGATGTACTATTATACAAATTTCACATATCTCATGTTGCTTTAACTTGACTTATGTCTTCTACATTCTGTCATTTTCAAAAGGTTTGTGATTATTTTGAGAGAGGGGGACTTAAATTTCATCTGTTTATAAATTCATCTATTTTTGTGAAGTTCCACCTACTTTGAATTTTAAAGTCACTAGCTTCAGGCATGAAAATCACTTTGGGCTAGAACAGGAAAGTAGGCTTAGATATTTTGGTCATCCTGATAAGCCCTTAGAAACAGTGAAACAGTGATCACAGGAGTGATCCTGAGACTTTGTTTTTTGCCTTGCTTGTTCTTTGATTATTTGTGTTTATTGTCTTGCTTGTTCCTTGACTATTTGCATAGATCTTATTGCTAGTTCCTCCACCTAGAACTGACCTTAATACTTGCATGTAATTAAAATGGTATAAAAGCAGATTGGGAAAAAAAAGAATAAAAAGCAACTTATAAGAAATAAAATTATTCATCTTTTAAATTAAAAACAAAATATATCAAAAAGCCACTATTAAATATGTCTATATTTAATATTATTATAGTCACTTGGTAAATTGGCATTTTAATTCATAATCATAGGTTTTTTTAAAAAAATAAAATACAATGCTGGCTTGGGTCAATTGCTTTTTCTTTTTTTTATGTTTCATTTTCTTAACAAAAATTTATGCACTATAGTTTCTTTATTTTATTCTCCTCATGTCCACCCTCTGACTGTTCCTCATTCCATTTCTCCTCCCCTGTCTCCAAGAGGATATCTCCAATCATCCCCCCCCCCACCAGACTTCCCTACTCCCTTGGGGCTCAAGTCTCTTGAGGGTTACATGCTTCTTCTCTCACTGAGGCCAGACCAGGCAGTTCTCTGCTGTATATGTGTCAGGGGATTGCTCATATCAGCTATTGTATGCTGCCTGGTTGGTGGCTCAGTATCTGAGAGATCTCAGGGTTCCAGGTTAGATTACACTGTTGGTCTTCCTATAGGGTCACCCTACTTCACAATTTCTTCCTGCGTTTTCCTGATTCAACCACATGTGTCTCCAACTTCTGTCCATTAGTTGGATGTAAGTATCTTCTCTGGCTCTTTCAGCTGCTTGTTGGGCCTCTTGAGGAGCCATCAAGCTAGCAGAAATAAATAGAAATATGCAACCATGGGAGTGGGTGAGGTGGGGGTGTCCTCTAGAATGTACTGTAAGACTCTTGTGAGCCTCAACTTACTGGAGATCCCCAGAGCAAACCACATGGAGACATGAATCAATGCAAAAAGCAAGAGGAATTTTAAAGATACAACGCATTGGGGTTGTCCTACACTAAAGGTGGAGTGGTGACCCCGGGCAGCTCATTTGGTCAGTTTTTTATAGTTTTTAGGGCAGCAGACATTAGGCACAATGTGATTGGCAGAACAGTGTGACTTTTTAAACTGATTGGTCTTTGGGGAGTGGGGTGGCAGGGACTTCTCTTTTTTGCAGGTAAGGGTTGGTCAGTCCTAGGGAATGTGTCTATGTGCTTTGGGCCCTCCCCACCTACAGGTGGGTTCCCTCCCCTGTGGCCTGAAGAATGTTAATTAGCCTCTCCTTTAGGGTGGGCGGGACAAGTGTTTCAAAGTTCCTCTTCTTTACCAGAGACCTGGGAGGTAAGAGACTCTCACGGCTCAGGGGGAGGGACCTTAAATGAAATGCCCAACACTGAGGAGAGTGAACATGTAGAGTCCACCGCTAGTAGAAAGATAGGGCATCAAGTAAAGGGATGAGGTTGCCATCCCACAGTCAAAAACTCTAACCCAAAATTGTCCCTGTCTAAAATAACTGCAGGGACAAAAATGGAGAAGAGAGTGAGGGAAAGGAGGTTTAGTGACCAACTCAAATTGAGAACAATCTTAAGGGGAGGCTAGAAGGCCTGACACTATTATTGATGTTATAATGTGCTTACAGACAAGAGCCTAGAACTGTAGCTTTTTAGAAAATATTTATGTCCATGTGTAGTTTTACTTACATGTATATATTGGGCACTATGTGTGTCTCTGGCACCTGTAGACAGTAGAGAAATCATTGAATTCCCTGTAACTAGAATTAAAACCATATGAAGTGCCATCTGGATCTAAGAAACAAACCTGGATTCTGTGCTCTGAACTACTAAGGCATTTCTCTAATCCAACAACTACTTCTTTGGAAGACAAGTACTAAGCATTTTGATAGTGTACAACTTTTATTCACAGAAATATCTTTAAATTTGTTCTGAATGTAATTCACTGAGCTTGAGGTTGCTTGTTCGTTTGTGGTCTTCTTTCCTAATCTTTGTATAGTACTACAGCTGTATCTCATCTAGATCTAAGTCTTCTTCAATGCACAAGCAACAGCTTTCCTATTATACTACTCATTGTCTGTGAATTACTGAGGTTTTCTACCTTGAGTGTGGAAACTGGCATTGATCCATTGGGTGTTGTGGAATCCTGTGTTTTAAGATGTAGTAATCTGTGTTTTCTAGAATTTTACTCCTATGTAGATATTTACTGACATGCTGATAAGCATGTCTACAGATGCAAAGTCTTCATTGTAAGCCCTTTATTTTATAAATCCTAACAGCATGTTCCTGCTGCCTTACTGTACCTTAGAAATTCCCTCAAGGCTGTAAGAGGCATGTATGAGGTTTGTCTCCCTTGTCCTATAATATGATTACAATAAGAATGTATATTTTAAAAATCATGATATAGAACCTGTAGAGACCATATCCAATGGATAGGTCCAGCCCTAATTTGAGGGATGGTGCCTCCCACCAATCTCAAAAATTTTAATCCAGAATCGATTCTGTCTAAAGAAAATACAGGGGTTAAGAGTGGAGTAGATACTAAATGAAAGGCCATCCAGAGACTGCCCTATACCCACCTAGGGGTAGATCCCATCTGCAGACACCAAACCCAGACACTGTTGTTAATGCCAAGAAGTGCTTGCTGACAGGAGCCTGACATAGCTGTCTCCTTAGTGGCTCTGCCAGAGCCTGACAAATACAGAGGCAGATGCTCACAGCCAATCACTAAACTGAGCATGGTTCCCCAATGGAGGAGTTAGAAAAAGGACTGAGGAAGCTGAAGGGGTTTGCAACCCATAGAAAGAACAACAGTATCAACCAACCATTCCCCCAGACCTCCCAGGAACTAAACCACTAACCAAAGAGTTCACATAGAGGAGTCCATGGCTCTAGCCGCATATGTAACGGAGGATTGCCTTATCTGGCTGTCAATAGGAGGAGAGGTCTTGTTCCTGGGAAGGTTTGATGCCCCAATGTAGGAGTATGCCAGGGCAGGGAGGCAGGAGTAGGTGGGTAGGTGAGCACACTCATGGAATCAGGGGGAGGGAGGAGGGGATAGGGGTTTACTGAGGGGAAACCAGGAAAGGGTTTATTTGAAATATAAATAAATAAAATATCCAATAAAAAGGTAAAAAAACAATCTTGAGGTATTTTGTAATGTGTTACATAGTCCTGACCAAAAGTGTAAATAACGACATGATTTCCCATAATATAAGCTGTTATGTCCCGTATACACAAGTATGTTTGCATAAGAATACATATCAACTTAGCTTAATTTCTAACACTGCCATGGAATCATTTAAAAGATTCATCACCTATATCAATTTATTTTTAGATAAATTGTTATATAAAGACATGACTTCTAATGATACATTTTTTTAAAAAAAATTACAAAGGGAAGCAATTAAGTAATTAGTAGACATTCTGTTAATGGGAGTCTCAAATGTTGAAAGCATATGGCAGGTTTTCATTGGCATTCTGGCTTTTAATGAGCTGCAGAAAATTCGAGTAAAGCACATGGTGGCTGGTATGTTAAATTCAAGCTTTATAACTAAGTTATAATGATTGATAAAAAACTTTTCAAAACTGAATACAGAATTTAAAATTCCGAGCTTGCTTTGTTGTCCTTGTTGTCACCACTAATCATTCATGCACGTATCAGGGTGTTTAGTCCCCCCTACGTGAAAGTTATGCAGTTAAACACACGAATGAAATGTCAGCAGTGTGTTGAAAGATTAAATATAGTATGTCACA
Organism: Grammomys surdaster; assembly: GCF_004785775.1. Classification (NCBI taxonomy): domain Eukaryota; kingdom Metazoa; phylum Chordata; class Mammalia; order Rodentia; family Muridae; genus Grammomys; species Grammomys surdaster. The sequence continues at coordinate 2,814,935 of NW_021604687.1, forward strand.
AATATATTTTACAATGCAAGTTTTATGAAAGTCACTGATTTTCTGGGCAAAAAGAAATGGGAGTCTTAAATATAAAAAAGTGTTAAAATAATGTATTTTAGCAAGAAAACAGAATAATATTAAGATGGAAAAATACAGTTTGTATGCTATAATTAAGACCTAGTTTTAAAAATCCTCCATAAAAAATACACAGAATAAGTAAGGAAATCATAATTTAAAACAGAAAAAGGTGGCTGCACATTCTTCATGGTAAGAAAGAAAGAAAAGGATAGGGAAAAAGTTGTAATCAGAGGTTCAATGTTCATAATTTTAGTAGTTTTTCTCTCTCTGAAATAGTTGCATGAGACATTTGTCATATCAGGGTTTCAGTTTTCCTATAGTTAAACTAGGTATTAATTTTCTACTATAGACTGAAAATAGGATAATTCTCATAATTCTTTTTCTTTCCATATAAACCCCCAAGAGTAGAACTAACTTGTGTGTGTGTGTGTGTGTGTGTGTGTGTGTGTGTGTTTTACTGAAAGTTTTTATAGATACTTTGCATTTCTTTATAAAGATGTTTGAATCAGAACCAGGAGGACCCTTATTATTTGGACCAATAAACAACCAGTCCTGTTTCAGAACTATTACCTCAATTTATAAGACAGCAGAAAGCAGACGATGTAACATTTCCAGGTCTCTGTTGTCTTATCTCACAATGACGGCAGATTATGAAAGAGTTTCTCCAGTTGAAACATTTTGTAAGTGTCTTACTCATACATAATAGAGCAGCTCTCTCTCATGAATATAGCTTTGGGGGTTGATGTATCACATGTAATTATCTCAAGTTTGTGGGGGCTCTTCAGAGTCTCATATTTGATAGTTTTTCCTGCTGAGCTAACTGCCGTACATATGGATATTATAACAATTTCTTTTGGATATTTATGAAATTACTATTCATGTACAGCTTTGCTTTTGGCAGAAAATGGCTAAAATTTTATGTAGGTTATCATTATATTATACCCTTTAGACTTCTAAAATACATAACCCGAATCAAGGGAAATTAACTTCACCTTTCTCTTGTTACCACTTGAAGCCAATAACATTAACAATATCAGCAGAGTGGCCCATAGTGTACTCAGTTAATGTGTATCTTATATAACTGACCTATTTCTTTCTTTACACTGAAAAGAGATAATTTTTTATCCAGGGAAGGCATCATGCCATTCCTGGATATTATCCTGTATATGAGATAAAAATCTATACTCCTAGACTTTGCCTGCTTTTACATGGTAGACACCAAAAAGAGGCAAAAATTGGGCCTCATAAGATGGATATGACATATGAAGGAAGGCTGATCAAGTTCGTGTGACAAGCGTTATATATAGTAGCACTTTTGATGAAACAAATCAAACTACACATTTTGTTTATTTATGTCCATCTTATCCAGCATGTAGCTTATCCTACAGGTACTTGATTAGGAAGGCATGTCTCTATACACCTCAAAATCCTCTGTGTTTTCATGAATTAACATGGAGGAGACCCATGCAATGTGTGAAAAAGCCATTAATGCTGACGTCTGAAGAACCTTGTCTACATCTATGATAGCTTTCTAGAATCCTTTTCTTTATAAATCTGGGATGAAACAGGATATATTGTGTGTACAGAATACTAGGAGTACTATAGATTCTACCAATGGAATCTACAAAGTACTCGTACTGAATTTATTATTATGTGTTCACTGTTTCAAATTCCATGTTTCTTTATATTTTAAAATGTATTTTAATTAAAACATACCAATTCTTTATTTTTTTCCTCTAAACTACATCCTCACAAGTTCTCGCTTTCAAATGGAAGGCCTCTTTTATTTTGAATATTGTTGTTGAAATATATAAATGCAAACTCCTAAGCGTATTTTTGTTGTTTGTATATGTATCATTTAAGGATTGATTACTTTGTATTGGACAACTGTTCATGTCAAATTATTTCGTGCTAGCCACTCTTTTTCTCCAGTCACTGAGTTATAAAATATTTTAAGAAAATTGTTCTCCAAAACTCTGTTTTCTGCCCCTAGAGATGGCACCTCAATCAGGAGCCTGCTAGAGAAATCATTTGCATAATTTAATTGTCCTTATAAGTAATCTCTTTCCAGTCTCCGTTAATGCTACTGTACCTCTAGAGTGGAAAGGATAATGTTCTTCCCTGATCAATGGTCTTTTTAAAACAAAGAATAGTAGAATATTAGAAGTGAGATCATTTTTGCCCCCAAATTATCTAATTTAGTATTCATTATTTCCTACATTTAATGAACCTAATTAAAGTTGATCACTTCTATACTAACATTTATATTTATACTTGACAATGAGTTTAATTATAATTGTTTAAGAAGATAATAAATGTGTGGTGGAACATTGAATGTCTTGGTATGACACGGCCATTGCCATCTTGACTCCAGCACCTGTGATTACCTGCAGATAACCCATTAATGTTTCATAAAAGCGGGAGGAGAGGTCACACAGCCCCATTTCTCTCTGGGCTGTATAGGCTGTTAAAGTTTAGTGAGAGAGAGATTGTTCTTTATCTTTAGCTCAGTAGCTTTTCGCAACTTATCCACTTTAATCAATCATTTCCTCATTTTGCCCTTGTCAAATCCATGTTTTCCACCTCAACTTTTGCAAAGAATGGATGATGTGAATAACAGATAGCAAAATATGTGACAGATGTAAATTAAAATACATAATTAGGAGTGCTAGTATAACATCTATACTCTTCACCAACACTGATTGTCAGGAGGTTAAAACATGCTGAGATCAGGAAATAAACTTCTAATCAGCTAGTTAAGTTAAAGATAAAATATGCCCTCATAGAGAAAGTCTGGTATAAGATTATGAAAATATACTTAGTCCAACATTTCCCCATATCTTGACTAGTCTATCTCACAATAAGAATCATTTCTAATTGGTTCATAAGTGTAAGGTAATGCATGGTACCAGATGTGGTAGTGTAAACATTTAATCCCAGCACTGCAGAGACTGGAGGTGATGAATTTCTCTGAATTTGAATCTAACCTGGTTTACATAGCAATTTTCAGGCCATGCAAAGTTACACAGGGAACCCCTGTTTCAGGGCACATAGAGGAATAAACACAAGAAAGCTGCAATTTTTTTCTTATTTGATTCAGTTTTCTTTGTTTATTCTTCTCCCAATGATGAAACATAAATTCAATAACATCAAGGCTTTCTAATAAACAAATTGTCAGTTTTCACAGAGGAATAATTCAAAGATTAAGGACATGGATTCCAAGATTATGTTTATGCTCTCGTATGTATATGTAAGAGACTAATTAGTAAAACAAAGGTGTCACAAGAATCAGAGGATTCTTTATTTTAAAAATAACTGTGAAATGTGATAAATCAAAATAAGCCTGCCAAGCACATTGGATTTATATTCAGAGATATATTTCAAGGTGCATGATTAATATTCATGAAGCTAGAATCAGCAAAATTCAGATTTCTATCAAGCCAGCAGTCTACTTGAGAAGACAGGAAAACTGAAAATGAGGAGCTCTCTTAAAGTCACTGATTGATTAGTTAGGATTTGTTACCTTTCTTATTTATGTAAGGGCAAGAAAGCAAGTATTTATTGAGACATAGAGGAGTATCTCCCTGCTGGAGCAGTTTCTCCAAAGTGCATTGCTTTTATTACTGTTCATACTGTCTTTCACACAATAGTATTTCATATTCCAATACTCCACATCACCAGCCATGACCACCATGTTAATGTGTACATATGAGTATCTGTGCATGTGTGCATGTCCAATTTGTATGTGTAGTCTGTCTGCGAGACATTTATCTAAGAATCTAGCAACTTCTTAAAAAACTCTATGGAAAACCATAGTTTCAGTTTACTAAAGCTGTTTTCCCACAAATGCCTGCATTTAACTAAAAATCTCAATTCAGTAGAATTCTCTGTTTTTGTTTCCATTTTACAGCAGAGAAATCATATCATCCCCACAGCTATGGTGTTTATGCTTATTTCTGTCTACAATTATTTTTTCAGAGGTGAAGTTGCATCCTGTATATGACATCTAAAATTTTATAGACACAGAGGTCATAGCCACAATTTTCAAGGACTTTTGGAATTTCTTATATTCAGTTTATGCTTTATATAACTATATGCTAGAAGTTAGAAAAGAATGTATTTAAGTTTTACTTATAGTAAGGAACACATCAACTAACAAGGCTTAAACAGACATCTGTCAATTTATGCACTATGTAAAACATACTTATAATATTTTGCTAGTATATAGTATGTATATATAGTATGTATACCACCTTCTGTACTACAATTAAACTTAGTAAAGCTATTAATCAGTGAATATTGTATAATTGGCTGGCCAAAATCTAGAAATTTAAAAATGAATATTTCACCAAAGCATATTCCCTAAAATATTTATTGTGCTTCTTTAAAAATAGTCTATAAATGATAACTATGAAAAATAAGTGTTAAAGTGTTATAATAATGCTGATAAGTAAGAAATCATGTGACAATTTTATAGTCATCATCTTTCAATCTCTTCTTAGCATTCTGGATTCAAGCAGTACAAAATTCTTATTTGAAATTATCTCATAACTTCAGACTGTTGTCTTAGAAGATGATCAGTTGGTAAAATGCTTGCCATGATGCATAGAGACCTGAGTACAATCCTGAAAACCCATGTGTCAGGCATTGTGGCATGTATCTAGAATTCATGTTTGGGAGATCTAAGATAGATGGGTCTTGACACCCTAAGTGATTGCTAGGTTAAGTGTTAAAAAACAAAAGAGAAAGCACCTAAGGAATATCATACACATATATACTTGTGCTCTCCCCCCAGATGACACGCATATATAAATTTCTGAGACATAAGGGAAAAATAAGTTTCTATGACTATATATATGTGTGTGTGCATGTACATATATCCTAAATATGTGCATGTGTTTGTGTCCACTTCATGATTATTATCTATTTGCAAAATGGTACATGTGATTTATATATTAAATCTCTCCTTTGGTGACAGACTTGTTTAATGATCTTATGGCTAATGATGATTTACATTGTTTAGTTTTCTAAAACTCATTACAGTACTTCACTCACTCCTGATCCTCTGAGGCCAGCAGTGAACAATTAGGCTTTCTGGTATGGTTGGGCATAGAAACAAACAATATTCACTGACACATTGGCTTTTAGTTAAACAGAGAGAAGCTTCACATAAGTAAAGTAGATTAGCAGAATTTTAATTACTTTGACACACATTAGGAACTTCTGGGAAATATACACATAAGTAGGTTCATGGATCGGGAATTGCTTCTCCATGTGGCAGGGACATGTGAGTTGTAGATCTATTTGTCCTCTTATTTCACCTGTCTCTACTCAAATGTCTTCCTACTGGGAAAAAAAAAGAACCTCCATATTTCTCCTTCATTTATCTCTTCAAATTTCTATGTAGAACCCTCACAGAAGACAAAATCATCTTTCTAAAATAAGATATATTATTCAAAGCTGCATTTTCTGCCTGCATAGTGTATACTGTTGAAACATTTCGCTCAATGAAGTGGAATATCAGTGTACCCTATATACAATTTGTTCACTTCCAGGGTTTTTTATGTATTTTCCATGTTTGGAATAACCCTTCAAATTCTCTATATATTCATACGCTATGTTTATTTGTAAAATCCACATTAAAGTCTTACTATGATTTCCTTTTAGTCACTTTCTTTGAATTCTTGTACTAATTTCTTTTTGTCCTAATTGTCATGTATTAACATTATTGATCTCTATGATCCACAGTCCATACTGCAATGCCTATTTACTCAAGTCAGGTGTATTTTGAAGGCATTTCTCAACCTAACTTTATGTATTTTCACTGGAATGACTGGCATGGCAGATAAATATAGGCTAGGCTGCATAGATACAACATCTTTTTCTAAGCAAAATAATTCTTTGAAGACATAAATTTTAGTGTGTGTGTGTTTGTGTGTGTGTGTGTGTGTGTGTGTGCACTTTAATGTGTTTGCATACATGTTTGTAGGGAGGTTAATGGACGTCAGTCTACTTTGCTTGACAGAAAATTTGTTTGTTACTGTCTACTACATATGCCCAGCTAACTATCCAGAGGATTTCTCCTATCACCAAATCCTGCTTCCAATCTTGTCATAGAGTACTGGGACGACAGACATACAACATCACACTTGGCATTTTTTGACTTCTGGAAAGCTGAACTGAGGTCCTAACACTAGTATAGGAAGCACTTTATGCACTGAGCCTACTCACCAGTCCCAATGACACATTTCTAGAAGAAAAATTAAAATATAATTTTACTGATGTTATTAGGGGTGAATAGATTTTAAAACAGATATCCTTGAAAATCATGAATGACTATAGAACAGTTGATTATATTTTCATATTTACTAAAGTTATATTCACATTAACCAGGATAGGAAATTAATGAAGGTGACAATTGATAACCGATAATTGGATTAAAATATAGTAATGGAAATTTGTTTGACCGTTAAAACTGGAGTTCTATTTTATTAGGCAATATAGATGAGAATAGAAGGCATTATGTTAAAAACTGGAGATAGATACTTAATTGAATAATTGAAGTGTGCATGTGCACACACACAGTCACAGACACTGATGCACACTCACATACACACACACACACTCACATAATCAATCAAACAAAAAATCATAGAGTCATATGAGTACAAGTGAAAAATGCTCATCACAGAAAAGAGTAGATTAGTGGTTACTAGAAAATAGAAAGGAAGTGATGAGTTAGGGACTGAAAGAGGAAGGTCAAAAATCACAGAGATGCAGTTAAATCGAAGGAAAAACTTCTAATGTTATATAGCACAGTGAGATAGAAATTATAGCAATTGCACATTTTCAGAAGTCCACAGGTCTTGGAGTGTGTGTGTGTGTGTGTGTGTGTGTGTGTGTGTATCCATATATGTATGCCTTTCAAATGTGAAAACAAAATTGATATACTGTGTGGTGATTTATTCTTTGATTTTATATTCCAGTAGAAATAGCTTTATATATTTAATTTAACTGCAGTGGACAGTCTATTTATGCTGTGAAAAAAATAGATTATGGTTAAAAGCCATGAAGAAATGCTTCTGTATGTGTATAAGAATATAATTGTTTTTACTTCAACTTATACTTGATTCTGATAAAGATGCTGGAAAATAGACAGGCAGATGTATTACTTACTCATGGAAAAATGTATATTTCTCATGCACACAAAGAGCTTATCTTTGGATTAGGAATTTACAGAAGTGGAACAATTTCAGATTTACCTAACTATATTTTATTTATTTCAGTCTTGACTGTGTGTGTGTGGGGGGGGGAAGTTAATGGGTGGGCATACACACATGGATATAAGTGGTTTGAAAGCCCGAGGTGTCAGATTACCTAGAATTAGAGTTACAGGCAGTTGGCTACCACTCAAAATAGGTACAAGGAACCAAACTTGGGTCCTTTCTAAGAGATCTTAACTTCTTAGCCATCCTGCCAGTCCCAAAATACAGCTATTTTAAAATGCCAGACTTAGGTCTTTTCTCTGTGTCCAGTGAAAAGGACATAGTGAAAATACCATTCCTATGTCCAGTTTTCTCATCATCACATGCAACATGTAAAGTAGCTTCTTTATTTCATTTAATTATTAGATATTTATTAGATTAGTGCCTACTATGTTCTGGGCAATGTAATTGACACTTAACATTAAAGGTGAACAAAATATTTTTTTCTTTCAGTGACACAATTACCGATAAATAGACAAACAAACAAGAGTTTTATACTTTTTTGGCAAGTAATCAGTCAACATTAAAAAGCAATACCATTGAATCACAAACCATTATAAAACTAGATTTGATGATCAGGAACAGGTTTTATATAGTAATCTATCTCTATCAAGAAACTTCTACAGAAAAAAAAAGACAGTAATATTTGAGCCTAGGCATGCTAGACAAAACAGTGTTAGGCAATCCAGACATTTATGAAACTTAAACTTATTTTCAGTTATAAGTGTTTGTGATCTCTTAACCAATATGCCGTCTCTTCTACCTAGGCTATTTGATTTCAAACACTCACTTTAAACTTAATACTTTTAACTCTTTTGTACCCCATTTTCTTTAATCTTACAGCAAAAAGTAATTTTTTAATAAATGTTTCCTGAAATTTTGCTTTTCTTATGCACACACACAGACACACAGACACACACACACACACACACACACACACACGCATGCACACGAACACGCACAACGCATACACATAAACTGAACCAAGCTGTTTCAGAAACTGTTTCTAAGGTTTTCCCTCGTGTTAGCTTATTTTGATGCCAATTTCTCTGTTCTTTGGAGGATTGGTTCTAGATGTCACTGTCCAGAACCCTGTTCAGAGTTGATTGCTGTCAACAAACCTGGACTAGAGCCCAGACTCTTTCAACTGAGAATATTGATATGCATTTCACTGACTTATCCATTATTTATTTTGATACAAGTGCTTTCTAACATTTCCTTCCACTATCGTTTCTCTAAGTGATGGTAAAGAGGGTGGAAGTATCTTTTGAAAGTAAGTGTCTTATAGTTGTGATCTTAAATAAACAAACACATAAAACAAAACAAAATAAAACAGCAACAACAAAACCTAACATTGTTTCTTTGCTTCTGGACACCCAAGCTAGGGAACTGTGGTCGTATATCAAATTGAGGGTAGAAACACAGACACTTTTCACCTCAGCTACTAACTGTTATATTTTAAGTTTAAAATGATTTTACTGTATGCAGTTGCAATTAAATTTTCTTTATTTGTAACTTTCCCATAACTTTACTGTTCTCACTATTAACAAGACTGATACTTTAATACATATTTTTTCAACATTTTTCTTATATATATTTTTACATTATAATATTTACATATGCATCAACTTTCATAATTCTTGTTCCTGAAGACTTTTTTTAAAAAAAGAAATAATACTTTACATAGAATTTTATGATTTTTAGTTAATTATTGCTAGTGATCTTTCATGTTTAAAAGCTATATCTTTAAACTTAATGAGTGTCATATTAACCTTATAAATAAACCATAACTTATTTATAAAATCAATATAAGAGTCTAGCTGGATCTAATTTTACTGTGATAAACAGCAATGCATTAAAATCTCTTACATGAAAACGCAGAGATGCTTTCCTTCTTAGCCTTAAACAGCAGTTGACAGTAAATAATGTAACTTAAAGACCATGCACTTCCCAGACGTTTACAGGCCTACTGCAGTTACACACACACACACACACACACACACACACACACACACACGAGGGGTGGGGGAGGGAGGAACAGGGCATTCCTTACATCTTTGCCAAACAGATAAGTGATTAAATATATAAAATATAAAACAGAATCTTTCTATTTCTTTATACTATTTCACTAAATGTACATGTGGAGGCTTTTAAACCGATGACAGGCTATTCACTTAGCCCTTTATGAGATTCTTGTGGTTTGCAATTTTTATGATCTCATATTATCACAGAAAACACCAAAGTATAGAATATGTTCTGGTGCTGTCTATTTGCAAATGATACTTTGTCGCAAAGGAGAAAGAGCTGAACTACCTAACTTTACTTTCAAGAACTTTATCACTTACTTGACAAATTCTAATTGTTTTCTTTCGTTAGGTTATGACTATAGTCATAGTACACGAACCCTTGGTACATATGAGCAGTCTCTCCTTTGCGATTTCTCATGAGTGATAACACTTGATCATATAAATAGCTTGGCAATTAATAATAATTAAAGCTCCTACTATTTGTTTGTTCTTTCTCATTGCCATAATATTTTTTTTGAAATAAACAATTCTGAATTAGAGCAATGGGTGATACTCAGTGTGTGAAAATAATTCTCTGTACAAACATAAAATCATTATAATTCACTCAGAAAGTTTTCTCTCTGTTATTTAAATGGTTTCATAATAAAATTTGTAAGAAAGTGATACTCTTTTCAAAAACCTTAAATTGATTTATTCAACTATAATAATTAACTTTTAATGATCTTTTTATTAACCCAGCAGTTTTGTACACAGTAACTTACCAGAATCCAGAAATATGAGCATTCCTATAAACAAGTTTTGTTATTTTAATATTACTGAATCTAAAAACCTAAAAGTAAAACAAATGCTGGAGATATTCCATATGAAATTGAAGTTACTCAGAATGGAATGAAAATGGGTTATGAGACTTCTAAGTACCAGCCATTCTCTTCCTTCAGTATCTAACCACAAGACTGATTTCTTCAAACCACACTGTGTTCAAGGATTTTTGTCTTTCCCAACACTATTTTTTTTAATTATGCTGGAAATGCAAGCAGTACTGAAGATTTGTGCTAGTGTTTATGCTTGCAGTAATAGTACACTAGGCAATTTAATTACATCCTTGAGATGGTTTTCTGGACCAATTAGTTGAACCCATTTTCTCTGAGTAATTCATTGTAGTCCATTTCAAATTACTAATACATTTCATTAAATAAGTAACAATCTGGAAGATAGCTAATTGTTTTTGGTATTTCTTTTTTTTTCCCTTTTAACCATGAAAGCTTCTGAAGTGCCTCTTAGGATAGATCTATGTGGATGAGATTAGTAATTAGTAGGTCCAATCTCTACTCATGCTCATAGCCCTGTTATAATAACCATGTATACAATATAGCAACATGGTGGAGAATAGAGTCACATTCTAGGTCCTAGTTCATCCTTGAAAAATGACTGTGGCTAAAATTTATATCCCCTTCAGACTTGTACTTACTCATTTGTACAATTGGGGAAAATCAAAATATAAAATTAATGTGGTGGTTATATAAACAGTAACATTCAGGTTTAGCATTTATTAGAGTACCTTATACAAATTAGCTTTTAAATATCATGTATGTTGTTATTTTGACTAACAGTAAATAGCTATTGCTAACAGCTTAATGGTTGTCTTAAAATGAGAAACAATACTTCAACTACCTTAATATTTACTCTGTTCTTAAAATACGCAAAGTCAACTTTCTTTTTTTATGTGTTCATTTTAGTATAGATCTTCTCCTTGAACTGTGAGGAGGTTCAGAGAGAGAGAGAGAGAGCTCAACATTCCCTTTCATGCATTTCTGAACCTAGCATGTACTCTTTGCTGTGCTGAAGGAGGTTGGCTGATTTGTCCTCTCCAGGACCCATCTCACTGAGATGACCACAATGCTGCTGCCAGTGTTACAATGTATGTAATACAATGTCTACTAAAGGTCTGCTAAATGTGCATGAAAACAAGCTGCCTTGTAAGTACTTATCATTATACCCATAGACTGGCCATCTCTGAACTGCGGTTAGACAAGCAAGAGTCCTAGCTTGGCTGGAAGAGGCTCTCCTGACGTCTTATCCCTTACCTTAGTAGGTATTGGCAATTGATAACAGCTGGTAGAAAGAAAATCAATCCTGTTCAAGATATAGGCCCTGAGAAAGTATCCACATTCCAATAGAATACCACATACCCCTGCACATACAGACAGAACTAAGTAGACTCACCAAGTATTGCCAGATGTGTGTATGTGTCAAAATGTCACATGAAATTTTATGATGAAAAGAAGCAACTTTCACTGAAAGTCTTTATTTCTTTTTATTTTATTTATTTACATTCCAGTTGTTGCCCTCTCTCTCCTGTCGGTAACCATATCACAGCATCAGTAATAGTGTCAGGCTTTAGTTTCCTGCTCAATGAGATGGATTCCAAGTTGGGCCAGTCATTGGATCTCCTTTCCTTTCAGTCTCTTCTCCATTTTTGTCCTTGCAGTTCTTTTAGACAGCAACAATCTTGGGTCAGAAATTTTGATTGTGGGTTAGTAACCTTGTCCCTCTGCTTGAGACCCTATCTGTCTACTGGAGGTGGACCCTTCCAATTCCCTGTCCCAGGGCTCTGGTACTTTAGAGGGTTCCCCAATTCCCATCCTCCCATGCTGTTTATCTCCACTCATTCTCTTGTTCCTCTCATACTGGGATTGTACAACCAGTGTGGTGTGCTTCTTCAGTATGCTTGATTTTGAAAATGTGCTAATAGTTTGTTTTCATATCAACTTGATAGTGCACTGATTCACACTGAGAAACTCACTGCACTGTCTTTTCAGCCTAGCTGTAACAGTTTTCCAAATAATTGAGCAGAAATAAATGACAAAAGCCCAGCAGGAAACAAATGAGCTGACAGAACACAGAGTAAACATAGATGAAGCAAAGGAATTCAACCTTCTGGTAGAAGTTAAACATGAATTAGCATAGTTGCTATTTTAATTCTGCCTATGCTAAAAAATGTTAAGCTTTAAATATATGAAAAAGATTTCTGAAAATAGTTTAAATCTCTTTCATTTGTTCTGGGATCCATGTAGCTCCAGATATGTTGTAAACCTGAGAGTTTATTTTGTACTAATATTTTATAATACTGTTACATATATTTTTGAAAAGCTATCAACACTGCACTTATGCAAATCAATGAGGGGATTTTCAATCATCACATCCCTAATTTGTGCCAAGAGATTATCACACACTCATTTCCTAATCACACACCCTGGAATGTTTTTAATAGCCATTGGTTTTCCAAGTTTGGAAGACAAAATTGAAAATTATAAATCAATTTTAAAAAACTTTTTTTCTCTTCAAGCATCTTGAATAACCAAAACCTATGTTTTTCATCCCTTTTTATCAAATACTTAAATGAACTTTTCATAAGTACTTCAGACCGGCACACTGAGATCATGATCCTAGCAGGTAAAACTCCAGCTAGCTCTCAGATGGTTTTAGGCTTGAAAAGAAAAAGACATTATAGAAACTTTTTTAAGCCTCAGTACTCAAACCTGATTGGAGACTAAATCCTGAGGCTTCTGGTGGGTTGCCTGCTTTCATGAAGGTCCATCTTTTTGTACTCATGAAGACTCTTTCCACGACTTGGTCAGTTCTTTCCAACACAGTGTGTAGCTTGCTTTCTCCCTTCCTTTCTTGCTCTTCGATTATAATGTATTGCATTGTTACCATGGGGGAAATCTTCTATTCTTTTTCAACATTTATTCACTGCTTTATTTTTAGGGCAGTGGGGCGGGAGTGGGTGGGTGGGTTGGTGGGAGGGCACCCTTGTGGAGGCAGGGAGAAGGGCATGGGATGGGGGTTTTTGGAGAGGAAACCAGGAAGGTTTGAAATGTAAACAAACAAAATAACCAAGCAGAGAAGAACAGAAAACATCCCAAATTATAAAATGGTATGTGTTCTGGGCATTTTGTTGTTGTTTTGTTTGTCTGCTTTTTTGTCAATTTCACATGAGTTAAACTCTGAAAAGGAAAACTCAGTTGAGGGATTCTCTCCATTTAAAGAAAGAAGAGAGAGGGGGCGGGGGAAGGAGAAAAGAAGAAAAGAAAAGAAAGAAAATAGTTTTTTTATACAAAATATTCTGTTTATAGTTTTTGCTTCCTGTATACCTCTGGCTTCTCCCCATATCTTCACTCATCTGTATCAACACCCTTTTTTGTCTCTCTTTTGTAAACAGACATCTAAGGAATAATAATAAAATAAGATGAATAAAATCAAACAGATCAGAATATGACAAAATAACCAAACAAGAAAAAGCCTAAGAAGAAATTTTACAAGAAATTCATATAGACACACACACACACACACACACACTTGCATACTAAGGAATCCAATAAAAAACTAAAACCAGAAGCCATAATCGTTATGCAAAGGTCTTGTAAGCTAATAAAACAGACACACATCCTGACTTAACATTATGAAACAAAAAACCCTTCAAAGCTATCTTTGAGTTCACTTTCTGCTGGCCATGTTGTGTTCCACATGAAACTTACCATTAACAGTAGTTTGTCTCCCCATTAAGACTCCCTTGGCAAAAAATAAATTTTCATTTTCAAGTGGTTAGCAATTAGATAGCTTCTCAGTTAGGGATGAATGTGTGTTCCCATCTCCTTCAAGATCAAGGTCCTAGCTGGTGCAGAACCATGCAGGCCTTGTGCATGCTGCCACAGTGACTTTAAGTCTATACGGATAGGATACTTGCTTGTTATGTCTAGAAGGCCTGATGACTTGGTAGCTTCCATCACTTCTGGCTCTTATATCTTTTCTACCTCTTTTTTGCAGGGCTTCTCTGAGCCTGACAGGGGATGGGGGTCTAGATTTGATGAAGACGTGAGACATACCATTTAGAGCTGAGTATTTCAAGGTCTCACATTCTCTGAATATTGCCTGGGTATGGGTCTCTGAATTTTTTTAAATCTACTGCATGAAGAAGCTTCCTTAAAAATGGATGATCCAAGTATTGGTCTCAGTGAATAGCAGAATGCCGTTAGGACTCACTATTTTATTGTCACATTCCTTTAGCAGAATAATAGTATTTGGTTTTACCTTAGATCTGTGGCTTACATAGTCTTTGGTTTTGGGCTAACCAACAGCATTGTCTAGGAGATCCATCTCATGAAGTACACCTTACCTCAAATCAAATGTTGGTTGGTTACTGGCACAAGCTATGTGCTATTGCACCAGCATGCCTTGCAGGAAGATCAGTCATATAGAATAAAAGCTTTATACCTGAGTTGGAGTTTATCTTTCTCTTTTGGTAGTATACAGAGTTCCTTCCAGTACCATAAATACTAGTCCATAGGGTGAAGGAGATAGGAAGGCACAAAGATGAGCTTTTTCAGGTTCAATAAGTTGTGTATATGTTATCATTAGCAATATAGCCTTACAATCAGTTTGTATATAGCCAACAATAGCCTGGGTGTTTTTGAGGTTTCCATGGGGTCACTTTGGCCAACTACTCTATTATGTAGATGTTAAGTGAGGTTCTGTCTTTTCCATTATTGGGGATTTTATTTAGGGTGCCTTCATATAGTATACATTATAGAAAATTTTCTCTGTATTAGGTTTCCATATGAGCCTTCAAATGGCCCTTAGTTAGCAGTCCTTTTCTTTATTCTCTCCTTCAAGTACCTAATCCCTCTCCCTTCTTGTTTGACCATTTGATTCTAGCCTCTCCTCTGTCCATCAATAACTGTCTATTCTATTTCCCCTCTTAAAAAGATCATCTCACACTACTTTCTTACTCTTTTACTGAACTTTTGTGATTACATGGATTATAGGTTATTTCTCTATGATTTAACACCTAACGTGTGCGTGTAAGAAAATACACACTATATTTGTTTTTCTAGATTAAGTTTATCTCACTTAAATTTTTTTCTAGTTCCAACTATTTATCCAGAAATTTCATTTTTTAATGTCTGTTTAATGTCTGAGTGATATTTCATTGCATAAATTACAACTTTGACCTCATTTATTAATGTTTTTTGTATCATAATGTTAAGTCAGAATATTTTTGTTTTCTTGTTTCTTTGTTTGTTTGTTTGTTTTTCTAGCTTAGAAGTCCACATAAATATTATGGCTTCTGATTTTAGGTTTCTAAATTCTGGCTATTATAAACAGAGAAGTGATAAGCATAGTTGAATCAGTGTTTTTATGGTAGACATCTTTTGGGTGTATGCCCAAAAGTGGTAAAACTTGACATAGAGGTAGATTGAGTCCCAACTTACTAAGAAAACACGACACTGATTTCCATAGTGGCTGTACAAGTTTACACTTCCACCAGCAATGGATTAGTATATTTATTCCTTATTCAACATCTTCATAGCATGAGCTATCACTTTTTCTATTGATCATAGACATTTTGGTTGATAAAATCTCAAAGAAGTTTTAATTTGCATTTCTCTGATACATTAATATCTTAAATATTTCTTTACATGCTTCCCGATTATTTGAGCTACCTCTTCCAAGAATTTTCTGCTTAAATCTGTATTGCATTTTTAAGTTTTACTTTTTTTCTTGATGTCCAGTCTTTTGAGTTATTTTTGGATATTAGCCTATTATTATCTGTATAGTTGGCAAAATAGTTTCCCATTCTTTAGACTGATGTCTTGTCTGAATGGCATCCTTGCCTCACAGAAGTTTTTCAGTTTCATGAAGTCTCATTTATTAATTGTTTTTGTTCCAGTGCTAACCATGTTATGTCCAGAAAGTATTTACCATGCCAATGAGCTCAAGGACATTGCCCACTTTCTATTCAATCAAGTTCAACGTATCTGGTAACAACAAAAATTAATGTTGAGGTCTTTGATCGACTTAGTGTTGAGTTTTCTACAGCTGATAAATGTAGATCTATTTGTACTTTTCTGCATAAGGCACTTAATTTGACCAGTACCACTTGTTGAAAATGATGTCTTTTTCTAGGGTGTATGTCTCACTTTTTATAAAAATCAGGTGTCCATGGTGTGTGAATTTATCTTTGGGTCTTTAAAGAAGGTCCAATGACAAATATGTCTGTTTTTGTGCAAATACCTTGCTGTTTTTATTACTATAGCTCTACAGCATAATTTTTGATTTATTTTTCTTTTTATTCTTTAATCCTTTTTTTAAAAGTAGTGACTTCATATCCTTCCCAGCCTGCCCTCTGACTACTCCCCATCCCATATCTCCTTTCTCCCATCTCCAAGAGGATGTTCCCTGCGTCCACGTCCACCCCACCAGACCTCCTAATTCCCTGGGGCCTCAAGTCTCTCGAACATTGGGTGCACCTTCTCTCACTGAAGCCAGACCAGGAAATCCTCTGCTGCATATGTGCCGGAGGCGTCATATCAGCTGGTGTATGTTGCCTGGTGTGTGGCTCAGTGTCTGAGAGATCTAGGGGTCTAGGTTAGTTGAGACTGCTAATCTTCCCATGGGGCCGCCCTCCTCGTCAGCTTTTCTCAGCTTTCCCCCAATTCAACTACAGGAGCCCCAGGCTTCTGTGGATTGGTTTGGTACTAGAATCTGCATCTGACTCTTTGGGCCATCTGACTTTTTTGCTTACTAGGCCTCTCAGAGAGCACCCATGATAGGCTCCTGTTTGCAAGCACACCACAACATCAGTAACACTGTCAGGACACAGGCCTCCCCTTGAGCTAGAATCCCAATTGGGGCCTGTCACTAGACCTCCTTTCTCTCATGCTCTTCTCCATTTTTTTCCTTGAAGTTCCTCCAGATAGGAACAAGTCCGGGTCAGAGCTTTTGACTGTGACATGGCAACCCCATCCCTCTACTGGATGTCTTGTCCTTCTACAAGTTCTCCCTCCCCACTGTAGAGCACTCCATCCAAGGTCCCTTCCTCTGAGGCACATGTTCCACTATGTTCATAGGGGCCTTATTCGTGATAGTCAGGAACTGGAAACAACTCAGATTATCCACAATGGAAGAATGGATATAAAAAAAATAGTTCATTTATACAATGCAATACTACTCAGCTATTAAGAATGAGGACATCATGAGTTTGGCAGGCAACTGAATGGAAGTAGAAAATATTCTGAGAGAGGTAACTCAGACCCAAAAGGACATGCATGGCATGTACTCAATCGTAAGTAGATATTAGCCAACAAAAAGTACAGAATATCCAAGATACAACCAACAGGACTCAAGGTTAACAAGCCAAAGGACCTGAGGAAGGGTTCCTCAATCCCACTTGGGAGGGACAAGAAAGCAGTTAAGGCAGGCAGAAGGGAGGGAGAAGAAAGCAGTCATGGCGGGCAGAGGGAGGGAAGCACCTGAGTGGGAGAGGGGACAAAGAGGGGTAAGGAGAACATGATCAGGTATTGTGGGGGGACAACAAGACTGAAGCCCCGAGGGCCAGCAGAAAAAGAAAACAGACAACCTCGGGAGGTAGGTAGTAGGGGAACCTCTAGAATGCACCAGAGACCTGGGAGGTGAGAGACTCTCAGGCCTCAAAGGGAGGAACCTTGTATACAGTATAACTTAAATCAGTGATAATGATGCATCATACAGTTCTCTTATTATTAGAATTGTTTAAGCTATCCTAGACTTTCTTTGTATGTGTATCCATTTGAAGCTAAAAATTGATCTTTCAAGCTCTGTGAAAAATTGCATTGGAATTCTGATGGAGATTGCACTGAGTCTCTAGTTTGCTTTTAATAGGGTGGTCATTATTGCTATATCAATACTACTAATCCATAAACATGGCAGATTTTTCCATCTTCTTCTCTCTTCTTGAAATGCTTTCTTCAATGTCTTGAAGTTTTTAACATACAAGTATTTTGCTTGCTAGGTTAGAGTTCCTAGGAGATACATTCTATTTTCCAGGCTATTGGGAAGGGTGCTGTTACCCTACATTCTTTCTTACCCCATTTGTCATTAGTATTTTGAAAGGTCACAGGTTTTTGTGTTAATTTTGCATCTAGTTTCTTTGCAGAAAGTGTTTACTAGCTATAAGAATTTGTTGGTGCGGTTTTAACTTCCACAATACATAATATATCATCTATAACTAATGATACTTTGACTTCTCTTCTTCCTATTTGTAGCCCCTTGATCTCCTTCAGTGTTCTTATTGCACTAGCTATGGCTTCATTATTATAATAACTTTCCAATAATATAAATTTCCAATAATAATTGAAATAGATGTGGAGAGCATAAAAGTGCTTATTTTGTTCCAGATTTTAGTGGAAATACTTAGAGTTTCACTTCATTTAAGATGATATTGAATATATCTTCTTATAGATTGCATTTAGTCTGCTTAATTATAGTCCTTGTATGCCTGATCTCTTTGAGACTTTTATTATGAAAGAGTTTCAGATTTTGTCATAGGCCTTTTCTGCATTAAATTGATGAACACATGATTTCAGGCTTTCAGTATATTTATAAGATAGATGACATTTAAACATTTATGCATCTAATACCATTTCTGTATCTCTGGGATGAAACTTATTTACTTGTTCAATACAGAGGATATTTTTATGTGTTCTTGGATTTGGATTGGAAATATCCTATTGAAACTTTTTTCTTGCATGTCCATAGAGAAAAATGGTATATGATTATTTTTCTTTGTTGAGTCTTTATGTAGTCTAGGTATCAGAGTAACTGTGGTCTCATAAAATTTATTTGATGTTATTCTTTCTTTTGCTTCTATTGGAAAAATATTGAAGAGCATTGGAATTGATTCTACTTTGAAAACCTGTTGAATTCTAGACTAAAACCATTTGGTCCTAGGAATTCCTGATTTAGAGAATTTCAATTGCTATTTTACTAGGGTTATAACTGTCCAAATTGCTTATTTGATGTTGGTATGGCTTTGATAGATGGTATATATTGAGATAATTACCAATTGTTTATGTTTTTTCATTTGATGAAACATAGGTTTTTAAGGTATGTCCTTTTAAAGTATTTCCCAGTGTTGTGGGATTGCAGAAGGAATGGCAAACAGGAGGATCATGAGTTCAAAAACAGCTATGAGATTCCTAATAAAATTTAATTCTAATTCCAACTAGATTCCTAAAAATCAAAATTTAAATTATTTATCACTGTATTTAAATCTATCCATATGGAAGGCCTTGTCTGTTTTTCTAAGTGAGTTTTTGCTGTATTCATTCTTCACTCTAAATGTTCCTGGTTCTAGCCTTTTTTTTTTTTTTTTTTTTTGGCATTTCGAGACAGGATTTCTCTGTGTAGCCCTGGCTGTCCAGGAACTCACTCTGTAGACCAGGCTGGCCTCGAACTCAGAAATCCGCCTGCCTCTGCCTCCCAAGTGCTGGGATTAAAGGCGTGCGCCACCACTGCCCGGCGGTTCAAGCTTTTTGAAGTATACTGTTTTATTTCTTAACTGAAAATGATTACCATGTTGCATATGTGTTGAAAACTTAATTGACACATAACCCTCCCTGATTATATTTTGGTATTTCTCTACCTCTCCCACAATTTCAAAATTCAGCATACAATCCTCATTCATACAGCCTCCTATCTTGGTATCTATCTCTGTATTACGTGTATAATTATCTATTTTCACTCTTTTAGTAAGATTTTATAATTTAAAAAAGATTTTTGTATATCATGTAAAATTGTCTCTTATCCAAGGACAAATATTTCTGATAAAATAGATTCTATTAAATATCTATAAAGTGATAACATAGAGTTTTAAAAGTTCTGCTACTTTTCTAATTATCATATAAAAATGAATCTATGAATTCAAGGAATTTAGAGTTTGGTAAAATAAGTAACAAAGGATGTATGTGTACAGAGCTTTTGAATATTACATTTACGTAAATATTAGAAATCATATAAATTAATACTATAAATTAATTAGTAGGTAAATACATGGAAATATAGATATAGTAAATAGTAGAATCTGGAAGAATGCCTACAAGTCTGACACATAGTAAATAACAAATATTGAATAAATACATTTTACATATTCATTATCAGTTTTTATAGACTAAAAAGAAACTTCATTTAGTATGCAGCACGGAATAAAACTTGAAGGATATGTAAGTTTTAGATTTAAATACAAAAAGAAAATATGAAAATATGTTGCAGGTAAAGATAGTGATTTATATACAAAGGTATAACAGTATGAATTTGAGGGAAGAAGCATAAAACTCAGTGATATTGTTACAGCATATTATTCTTATAAGACTACAGTAACTTCATTCTTTAACAGCTATACTGTAGACTCTGTAATGACACTGTACTGTATGTAGCTAATGAAAAAAATGTCTGAGAAATTTTTATGTGGCATGATGAAATGGTGAAGAAATTTAAACTGATCCAACTGCTAAAATACATAAAGGTAAAAGTTTATAGTTTATTATATATTTATATAATATACATACATATTACATATATATGCTATAATATTTGAGGAGTGAATACAATAATATATTTTATGATAAAATGAAGCATTTATTGTCACATATAATTTAAATACTAAAACTAAATTGAATAAATCATACATTTTTTTGTAAAAAGATGTAAAAATATCTACATACATCATTTGAATATGTATGTATATCTTCATATATTCATACTTTATTGTAAATACTTTTACTTACATTCCAGATGTTACCCTTTTTCCCATTTTCATTAAATCTATTTGGTTCATAACTTCTGTTAATTTTACTGTGTCTCTGTTTAGTTTTTTTTTTTCCATTATCTGTTCATTGCTTAGAGTGGAGTGTTGAAATCTCCCACTATTATTGTGTGAGGTGCAAGATGTGCTATCTAGATGTTAAATCCATAAACCACTTCTTTAAGGTCACATCAAGACCTGTTTTGTAGCAAGGCTCTTCTTTGTTACCTTAGTGATTTCAAAATTATGTAACTGATCCCAGCCGATCTCTGCTTTTCCTAAAAGTTCATCCACTAGTCTTAATGCATGCCACAGGGGTTCCTGGGTAGGTGGGGGATGGGGTAAGGGGACAGCATATGAAATGTAAATAAAACATCCAGTAAAAAAAAAATGGAAAAAAAGAATTTTATTTGAACATGGAAAATGAGTGTCCAGAAAATATTTCATGGCTCAATCATTACACAAACTGCCAAATGAAGCTTTCATCCTTCCCTAAGGCTTTCACATATTTTCTTTATACATGAAATCATAATTAACTGCTATAATCTGTCATTTGATTTATATTGCAATGTTGCCTTCTCTATATAGCTTTAGCGCCCCTTCCAATTTCCTTAGCAACTGACAAAATTGGAAAACAGCGTAGTAGTCTGAGACATAACTGGAACTATATAAGAATTGTTTTTCAAATAATTATTCCTATACAGCACATGGAAACACAGTTACATTATTGGAGCTCTCATGTAAATATCATATACTTTTAGTAATTAATCACAACTGCTTTTGACTTCAGATTTGACCATGCTGCTGCTGCTTCTTTTCTTCTTCTTCTTCTTCTTCTCCTTCTCCTTCTTTTTCTCCTTCTCCTTCTCCTCCTCCTCCTCCTCCTCTTCTTTCTCCTTCTCCTTCTCCTTCTCCTTCTTCCTCTTCCTCTTCCTCTTCTTCTTCTTCTCCCTCTTCTTCTTCTTCCTCTTCCTCTCCTCCTTCTCCTTCTCCTCCTCCTCCTCCTCCTCCTTTTCTTCTTCTTCTTCTTCTTCTTCTTCTTCTTCTTCTTCTTCTTCTTC
>NW_021604687.1:2836977-2873124 GCF_004785775.1 Grammomys surdaster
TCTTCTTCTTCTTCTTCTTCTTCTTCTTCTTCTTCTTCTTCTTCTTCCTCCTCCTCCTCCTCCTCCTCCTCTTCTTTTATTGATTATTTTATATATTTACATATTGAATATTGTCCCCCTTGCTTTCTTCCTCTGCAAACTCCCATCCCATTGCCCCCTCCCCTTTGTTCTAAGGGGGTACTCCCCATTCTTTTTGCAGTTCACTTACAAGTGCTCCTAAGTGAAATACAGGCCCTATGGGTAATAATGTATAAAACTGTAATTTTTATCTTTCTGATAAGTTATTTAATGGAATCAATTTGTGCATAAAATTCCCTCCACCTCCAATATGGATTCCTTATCCTCTCTTTAGAGCTTCACATGGCCCTAGCTTTTCCTTATCCCTTTTTCTTACTCTCTTCCAAGTCAATTATGAGATTTCTTACTCTAAATTTCTTTTTTTTTATTTTATTTATTAATTTTTTTAAATTTCTTTTTTTTTGAACATGAAATGCTTTTTTATAGCATGTTTCACAAGGGGAGGGGGTAAGAGGGGCCAGGTGGTGGAAAAGTACAAAATCTTCTTGGCCTGTGCCTTGAAACATGTCATGGTCTATACGGTACACTGCCTTGAATTATGATCTACCTGCTGTTCTTCAGAAGATATAGTACACTGCTTGAGTTATGGTCTCCCTGCTATTCTTAAGATGATATGGTACTCTGCTTTGAGTCTATCTGCAGTTGCTAAGCAGGATCTTGCAGTTGCCAAGCTTCAGAGGACATTGTGCAGGTGGGGAAAGGTAGGGGGTGAGGGTAAGGGCGAGGGTCCTGGCTTCTGGCATCTCCCCCTTCTCTGTTTACTTAGAGAAGGCATCTTATGATCAATCCCAACTATGTGAATTTTGAATTTGGATGTCTAATTATGGGGGGGTCTTAGACAAGTTCACAACCTCAAAACACTGATGTGAGACGAGTCACATCGATGGTCGAAGGCTTTAGGCTGTCGATGATGGGCAACGTCAAGGGACTCTGATGTGGGTGAAAGGAGGGTGAGAGCCCTGTCTTAGGCCATGTAGGCTGCACCCACTCCCAGCACCACGCACTCCTTTTCGGCTGCATTGGGTGGGCCCCTGGGAAGTGGACCTACAATAATCCTGTCATTGGGCCAACTCACAGCCATCCTAGTCTCTTGTAAATGTTCAAGTTACCAACCATTTGTCAGTTTGGGGTGTAATATTGTCATAAAGGAAGGCTCCCCAATGTTAGCGGCCATATCAAGGGCGGCCTTGGTTTAGGAAAAAGCCAATTTTTGTTGTGGTGATCAAGAGGCCAAGCTCTCTAGCGTTACTCTAAATTTCTTATTTCTTCCTGAAAAGTTACTGTTATGTTTGACATATGCTGTTTCTGATAAATACATACTATAAGGTATATTATTTTATACCCAAGTGCTTACTAAACTTATTTTTAACTGAATATATTATTTCAAATATCAACCATTTCTAGTACTCTATTCTGGTGTAAAGACTAAACAGAAAGGCATTGTTTATACACTGAAATGATAACAATATCTGGTTTGTAAGCTATTAGGCTATAGAAAACAGTTAACAATTATAAAACTCATACTTTGGTTCCTTCTAGAATAAGATAAGTAAGATATCATCTATTACATTTTTAAGGTTATGATCAAGACAGGCATAGGTCCAACTGACAAATCTAATAGTTATTAGTATCTATATTCAAACAACATAGGCCTCTGAACTTCAAAGTCTCAAGAGAAAACTTGAATTCTACTCTGTCTCTAATAGGATAATTTCTTAAGATCTCCTTTTTTGATAAATCATATTATTTAAGTACCAAAAGCCAATGAATGAAAATTCATCTCTGTTCTCTCTTTTCTTTGCATCCTAAATTCAATCCACCTGAAGTACCTGATGGTACAAAGATAAGCCTATCATAATTTCTTTTCTCTACTCTCTCTCTCTTATCTTTCTAATTGCATACATAATATCTCTGACCCCTATAGGGGCCTTCTATACATTATCATATATGTGTGAGTGTGTGTGTGTGTGTGTGTGTGGTGTGTAGCCACAGTCCATCAAGTGCCAGAATGCCAGAATATATTTCAAAGTCAATAAAAGATACATAATTTCTGAATTCTAAAGCATTTCATATTAACTTCTCTTCAAGTAAATCCAAATGTATTGCAATTTTTAAGCTCACTGTGATGTAGAAAATATTACAAGCTATGGTTTCTCCCATTCAATTGCCCTATAAAATTTAACCTTTTTAGTTATACTATCATTTAAAAACATCCCACTGAAAAAAAACAAATAACAAAACTATTTCCTGAGTATTTTTAAGAATTTGCTTCATTCCCCACTTTTTATTCTATTGCTCCTTGGTTGCAAGCACTAAAAATATACTCCTAGACATCAAGTTCTCACTAAAATAGCGTCCCAACTGCCCTGATTAAAACCCATATGTGTAAACATACATCATATTTTTAAATAAAATCTGTTTATTTCCTCCATTGCATTAATTATAATCCGTATTTAGTGTTTTAATTTACTCTTGTTTGCATATTTACAGTCCTTTCTAATTAAGCATGTCTCCAAAGGGCATCTGAAACACTGCAGACACTTAATATGTATTCTGAATAACTAACTTTATTATTTCAAGTTGAATTCACAGTACAGTTTTTAGCATGTTTTCTATGGGCTCTGTGAATACAAACAAACTGAAGTCCATATCTTCACAGACCTTATACTTTTATGAATAGAGAAAAAGAAATAAGCAGTGATCATATCAAGGAAGACATGAAGTGTCATGTGCCCGTGTGCCCTTGTGTGTGTGTGTGTGTGTGTGTGTGTGTGTGTTGTGTGTGTGTGTGATTTGCTTATATCCACTTACAACAGTACGTTGAATTAACTATTTTGGGCTATCTCAGGCATCTATTCAATTTTACACTGTGAATCTCAGAAGACAAGGAGACAAAGTCTTCTTCGAAGAAACTTGTAGCTTTCCTGAGGTGCCCTTGTTTGCCTCTCATGTGTATCAGTATGAGAGCAAGAATGTGTATCAGTATCACTATCAAGTCATGTCAGAAATGCCTAAACAGGGGAAAGAGGGTTTTTTTTTCTCTTAACTTCTAAAATGTTAGAATTTGTAATAAAATATTGAGTCATTACTTTAACAGCTATATCAAGCTTTAACTGAAAATGTGTTTGTAAACACATATAGGAAATGTGACTATACTGAATATATTTACTTCACAATGTGTCCAAGAGCAATCTATCATTCACTACAATGTTTGAGCACCATAAATACAGAAACATGCTCAGATATGACTTTTCAGTTGCTTCATTTTTTCACTTTAAGTATAACTGTTTGTAGCCAAAAGGAATATAACTCAAAGTCTTTATCCCATGTCCTGAATTTGTTATTTAAATCCTTGAGTCACTTTTCTCTATCAGTCTTTATCTCTGAATTGAGCTTTAGAATAAGGTGGCATTATTCATTAAAATCTAAAAAAGCATTTAGAGAAGATCATGCTCCTGAATTTAGAAATTGAGTGAAATAGTTACCAAAATAAAAAGGAATAAAATTCTGGTGAAGTATATAATTTGTTCACAAAACTATTTATTTGAAGATCTTTAATTATAAGGGGACTTAATTGCAATTTTAATGTTACTAAGTAACAGAGTGCTTAGCATGGCATCATTTCAGTTGAGATAGAAAGATAATCCTGTACCCTCCACCTCCACTGACAATCCACTGATAAATACATTTGGAAGCTTTTAAAAGCTCTGCTTAATTCTAGTAATCTAAATGTCCTCCTTTGTGTGTGTGTGTGTGTGTGTGTGTGTGTGTGTGTGTGTGTCTTATCAACACATATGAAACTGAGTATAGGATTCTTTATCTCCAGATCATGAGGATGATTTTAAACTGTTGGATAAAGTAGGTTTTCTATGTCTATATATTTTAGAGACTATACATATGGTCAATATATCTTGATATAACCTTATCAGTGAAGATTATACCACAGAGGTACTGGTTAAACATCTGCAACATGTGACCAGGGCTTAACATTTTCCAAATGGTCAACCCTTTCTCTATTAAAAGGCTTTATCAGTTTGCTTTCAATTTGAGTTTTCTCACTATCTGTAAGGAGAAATGAAATTCTGCACCTACAAAATCATAAAAGAGTCTTTAATTTTATTATGGTACAGTTTTTTACATTCATGAGAACACTCTCTCTTCAACAGAGGCAGAGAGTGATATAACAGATTTTCCCAGTGGACACTCTTTGGGGTGTGTTGTAAATGTTCAAGCCCTAACACTTCAGCTATCACACTATGTTATAAGCTTATTCTCACATACTCTTCTGTATTGCTAAGCATATGATACCTTCCACAGGAAATCACTCCTATGATTGAGTCTGATTATAATAAAAGTACCTAATACAGTCATAGCACCTAAGTATGTGTAGGTTCAGTGGGCAAATGAATATGCAACTAATTAATCCTATACTGAGTATGAGAGAGACAAAGAGAAAAGCATACTTTGAACTTATAGCTCTGAAATGACAGGTACTTACACTAACGAGGTATGTTGCCTGTACCATGTGTCAGCAGATTAGGTGCTATAGCATATTCCTTTCACATGGCAGAGCGTGAATGTACAGCTGAAGAATAGAGGAGATATATATAGTGCTTCCAGTGGTTTTGTTGCATCCTGCCATCTACTACTACAACATTTCCAAGAAAGAAGGAAATTATGGAGTAGTTCTGTCCTGGTAAATTATAACAACCATTTTTCTGTGAGGAAACAAGGATATGGAGGATCTTAATATACATCACTATGAGATGTTTAAAAGAAATTTGCAAAATTGACATCTGTACGCTGGCCTCAAGCTGCCGTTAACCCTCCACAGATAATGGGAACTTGTAATTTGTGTGCGTGTGTGTGTGTGTGTGTGTGTGTGTGTGACTAGGAGAGCTTACTTCTAGAAAATTTACTGGATCAAAGATATACTGTATAAATAATCAGTAGCATTTCCTGTGTATCAGTGCATAAGTTGTTTTGTAAGTACTGACAAACATCAAGCTCCAAAATTCATGAGAGTTCAATAATTTTATTCATTTTGAAAATGAAAAAAGTAACATTAAGATGATTCATCAGTGGAAAAAAATGAAGTGTTTATTTAAAATATTAATTTAAAATTTCAATTAGTCTATGTCATATGATACCAGTCACATGGACATCACAGTTATACGGGGAGCATATGTACCTAACGAAAATAATTAGTAAAAGATACATTATTAAAAGTCAGATATTTGGAAAGTTGTTTGTTTTGGTAGACCTTTCTGTGCCGCGTACCTGCTGCTCAAACTTTTCTTTGTTTCTATCTCATTTACTATCTGACATAACAATATGCCTACCTGCTCCATTATCTTTTTGCAAAATTTAAGTAGTTGACTTCAGTGTGAAAATTAGACAAACTCTTGAAGGTCAAATACTATATAATTTCAAGTCAGTTAAAATTCATATGAAGAATGAAGAAAACATTTAATTTTGAGCTATTTATAAGACAGTATGAACTCTAAGTTTTATCTAATGAAGATATCAGTTTAGCCTAAGTCTTTCCATCAAAGTGAATTTCATATTTACTACTTTCATATTAATATTCAGACTACTTTTATAAGGCAGAGTTAAACCTCACAAAAATCAGAACAATTATATTAGTAATTCTAACTCTGTATAAAGGAAATATAAAGCCTTATTTCATAAGCTGGAAACAAACATAATATTAAATACAATTTGTGTATCAACAATTGAGTTCCCATTTAGAGTTCATAATCAGGAGTCAGGCTGACTTTTGTTTCTGCTCTATCAATTCAGTCTAAATGGCTATCCTAAGAAATTTAATCTCTAAGTTTCTGTTGTTATCTCTCAGATAGAGAGATAGATATAGATATAGATCTCTAAGTTTCTGTTGTTATCTTTCAGACAGAGAGAACCTATGTTTGATAAGTTTATTGTGAAGTTAAAAACAAGGTGCTTCACAAGGTTGATAGTGTATGAATGAGCATAGTTATTAATACTATTGAAGTTTTTCCCAAGAAAAGTGTTAAAACTGTAGCTGGTCACTACTGCACTTTGTGAAGTGATGTTTGTAGTATTCACAGGTTATGTGACTGAAGGTTCCCGCATAGGGAGCATTTGGAGATATGTCATTAAAGACAATGACATGCTAAAGTGATTCTGTCCCCTGCTAAAGCAATGTCCTCACCACATGTGGGTAACCCTACTGACTCTGTTCAGCAGCAAGGATTCTCAGCTCTGTCAGTCTGTCAGTTTGAACAGGAGATGGTGATATGCAAGATCCACTACAACTTTGCAGTGGCAAAATTTATGCCTCCAAAGTGTCCATAATCTTAAAGTTCCTCTTTACGTTCATGCTTAACAGGAAAGTCATAGAACAGCAGGGCATGATCATTACTTGCTTAATAGACCACATTCAAAGCAGGAAGGAAACCAGCTATGAAGACCATATGTCTATATGATATCTGCAGTCACTGTTAAGAAGTTCTAGTCTACTTGGAAATTCTGAGCAAAGGGCTACAACAACCCCGTGTATCATTTAACAATGCATCTAAATATAACATGAGCACAGAGGTCTGAAAAGAATAAATGTCATTTTGTGTATATCTATGAGCAAAATATTGTTAAGTATCCATAGTGTGGATTCTGGCAGGCCCCTTGTAAGTTCCACCTTTTCTTATTAACTAGTTCCACTCTGTGATCCTGTTGTTCAAGTACTGGGAGTCTATTTAAAGTCGAAAGCGAGAGCTCGTAATAAGAAAGCTCTATTGCAAAGATATTTAATCCCTCATCTTCATCTAACCATTTTACTATTCATTTAATTTAAAATACACTCTGCACAAAAGTAAACATATAACTGTAACTTTGTTGCTTTCTATTTCCCCATTAATATTTTTCCCAGCAGAGAATATGTAAGCATGGATATTACGAAACACAGGAATAAATTTGAAGGTGTTTTCAACAAGTCTATTACAGAGGTTACTGCCTAGACCAGGGGCCTTGGACCAGCTCACGTATGCTGCTCGGTTGGACGCTTAGTGTCTGTCTTCCTGGAGTCCATGTTAGTTGAGACTTCTGGTCTTCCTATGGGGTAGCTCTCCTCCTCAACTTCTTCCAGCCTTTCACTAACTCACCAAAGTGGTCCCCCAACTTCAGTCCAGTGGCTGGGTGTAAGTATCTGTCTGCATCTGTCTCAGTCAGTTGCTTGTTGGTCCCCTCAGAAGACAGCCATGCTAGGCTCCTGTCTTTAAGCATTCAATAGGATCAGTAATAGTGTCAGTCCTGGGAGCCTCCCCTTGAGATGTATCCCAAATTGGGTCTCCCTTCCCCCCAATTTCTTCTCCATTTAAGCCCCTGTAGTTCATTTAGACAGGAACAATTCTGGGTCAGACATTTTGACTGTGGAATGGCAACCCCATCCCTTCACTTGATGCCCTGTCTTTATACTAGAGGTGGACTCTACAGGTTCCCTCTTCCCACTGTAGGGCTTTTATCTAAGGTCCTTCCCTTTGAGTCCTGAGAGTTTCTCACTTCCCAGGTCTCTGGTATATTCTAGAGGTCCCCTCCCCATGGTTGCATATTTCCATTTGTTCTGATGACTCTCAGAGCTTCTCTCCTATTGCCCCCCCCAATACCTAATCATGTTCTCCCTTTTCCCTGCCCCTTCCCTCTCCCACCACTCTCAGCCTCCCTCTGCCTGCCTCTGCTTTATTCTCTCTCTCAAGTGGTTTGGAGAACCCTCAATTAGGCCTTTCTGCTTGTTAGCCTACTTCAATTCTGTGGATTGTGTCCTGGGTATTCTGTACCTTTTAGGCTAATATCCACTTATTAGTGAGTATATAACACACATGCCCTTTTGAGTCTGAGTTAATTCACTCAAGATGATAGTTTCTAGTTCCATCCATTTGCCTCCAAAACTCATGATGTCTTCATTTTTAATAGCTGAGTGGTATTTTATTGTGCTAATGAACCACATTTTCTGTATCCATTCTTCTGTAGTGGGACATCTGGGTTATTTCCTTCTGCCTATCACAAACATGACCACTATGAACATAGTGGAGCACATGCCCCTGTGGCATGGTGGGGCATCATTTGAGTATATGCCCAAGAGTGATATAGCTGAGTCTTCAGGTAGCTCTATTTCCGGTTTTAGTGGTTGTACTAGTTTGCAATCTCACTAGCAATGAAGGAGTGCTCCTCTTTTCCACATCCAATATGTGCTGTTGCCTGAGTTTTTGATCTTAGCCATTCCAATTGATGTAAGGTGGAATCACAGGATTGTTTTGATTTGCATTTCCTGATGACTAAGCACTTTGAACATTTCTTTAAGTGCTTGTCAGCCATTCAACATTCCTCTGTTGTGAGTTCTCTGTTTAGCTCTATACCCCAATTTTTATTATGTTGTTTGGTTTTTGGAGGTTAGATACTTGAGTTCTTTACATATTTTGGATATTAGCCCTCTAGTGGATATAGAGTTAATGAAGACTTTTTTCCCAATCTGCATGTTGCAGATTTGACCTTTTAACTATGTTGTTTGCCTTACAGAAGTGCTTCAGTTTCATGAGGTTCCTTTATCAATTTTTGAACGTAGACACTGAGCCACAGTAGCTCTGTTTAAGAAATTTACCCCCCCAGCCCCCCAGAGCAAATGAGTTTGAGCCTCTTTCCCACTTTCTCTTCTATTAGATTCAGTGTATCTGGTTTTAAGTTGGGTTCTTGATCCACTTGGCCTTGAGCTTTGTTCAAGGTAACAAACATGGTTCTATTTTCATTTTTCTACATACAGACTGCCAGTTAGATAGCACCAGTTATTGAAGATGCTTTCTTGTTTCCATTTTATATTTTTGGCTTTTTTGTCAACGATCAGGTGTCCATATATGTGTGGTTTAATTTCTGGGTCTTACTTCTAGTCCAGTTATCAACATGTCTATCTCTGTACCAATATTATGCAGTTTTTTTCCACTATTGCTCTGTAGTACAGCTTGAGATCTCCCCCAGAAGTTTTTTTTTATTGTTAAAAAGTGTTTTCTCTATCCTTGTTTTTTTTTTCTTTTTCATCTAAAATTAAGAATCACTCTTTCCATGTCTTTGAAGAATTGTGCTGAAATTTTGATGGGGACTCGATTGAATCTGTAAATTGCTTTTGGTAAGATGGCCACTTTTAGTATATTAATCCTACTGATCCATGAGGGGAGAGCTTTGTTTTCTGAAGTTTTACTTTGATTTCTTTTCATTTCTTTTTCTTTCTTTCTTTCTTTCTTTTCTTTTTTTTTGAGAGAGAAATTTGAAGTTCTTGTCATACAAACAGTGAGGTTTTTATTGTTTTTAGAAGAAGAGATTCTTTTCATTGTTTTAAATGAAGTGTACCTGCAGTTCAATGCTGGGATGATTCTAGGTTAACCACATTGTTTATAAAAGTTTGTATGTACATATCTTCAGATGAGGTCCTAGATTCCAAGCTGTATTTTAGAACATGAGTGAGTGTGTGTAGCTCAAACCAGTGAGTTTCATGTGGTCAGTCTAGCTACTAGGCTTGCCGACATTAAATTGTACAGTTTTCTAATGGAAAATATCACCATGTCTTGATGACATTGGAAATGATGTATGTAAGTGTCACAATTGAGAATGCATTTTCTTACATTCCTGACAACTCTCCATTTGCTAATGAAACTTTCTTTTCTGAATGATTTATTGAGCACTTTATATGAGGACCAAATATATAGACATTTCTAAAATACAAACTATTCACTAACACTATTGGTATGACGACGCTTAGACTTTCATACCTGAATTATACATTTCTCATCTAAATTAACTATCACCTCTTAGAATTCTATAGTTCAAAGATAACATCATCTCCATTTTTCAGATAATAAAAAAACTCATTAGAAATCCACAAAATTTTGCAATATCATAACATGAGAAAGTAGCTTATTTCTATACTATATGAAAAAGCTAAAAAAAAATTCAAAACTATAACTATAGAATCGATACTCTTGACCATCAAAACTTAAGTATAGATAAAAATTTATTGTTTTAGCTAAGCTTTTTTTTTAAAAAAAAAATATAAAGCACAGTCCATTTGCAAAATAGAAGAAATCTCTGATTAGAAATGAGTGAAGAATGGACAGGATGTAATAGCAAAATACTTAACAATGTCTCAGAATTAATAAATGGGTATAACAAATATAATTTCACAAGCTATTCTCATTATAGTGATACAAAGAGAGAGAATGTTGTGGGGCCTATATAAAAGCCCCCTCAGCTGAGGAGATTGAGAAAGTGTTCTTACAGGAAATGATGTCTTAATGTGTGTCAACTAGGTAGGGAAATAGGGGGTAGGAGAGTATTTCAGGCTGAGAGTACAACATCTGGTTTCCAAGCAAATGAAAGCAATCCACAGTCTCTGGAATGTCTAGTGCAAGGGTGATATTCCATGAAAAGGATTGGTTGGTGACTGGGCAGCTGGCATGCTGAAGAATTACAAGCATCCAGGAGACATTTATAAAGTCAGAGTTAACGGATCTTAGTGGCAGTGTTGGGCAAATTGAAGTTTTGTTTGAATCAGATGACATGTGTTGTTTGCTGCTGGGTGACTAAGAATGTAAAAAACAAAATTAGCTGAAATATGGAATTTACAAAGAGTTTCAAGGGTGGTGAGGCTTCTGGAGCTCTGGGAGTGGGAGAGAATGAGGGAGTGTATGCAAGGATATTCATTTCTCTATTCCCGAAATTAGAACATTTTGATGTCATTTCCTTTTCCCCCTGAAAGAATACAGAGCAAAATCTTATTATGAAATCTTCTTTTTGTAATAGGAAGTTGCTAAATAGCTGGAAAATTGAATGATTCTCCTGATTCAACTTACTAATCTTTCTGTTTAACCCTGTAGCAGTTTGATGCTTTATACAGAGAGAAACCTAACGCTTGTCTACACTGAAGAATTAAATACAGCAGATACTTCTTTTCTTTACAGCATGTATGTCCATGCTCAGATTCTGCCAGATGAAAGGACTTCTTTGGTCAGATAGTTCCATAAATATGAAAGTCTTTATAGTTTTTCAGCTTAAACACAATCACTTAGTGTATTCAAGACTCAGTGAAGAGCAGGACTTGTGTATGCTTTGAGAATTTCATGGATACTACTTTCTGACTTGAGCAATTATTTAGGCATATTGATCTCTAGACATTTTATTCTTAAGCAGTGAAAGATATTTGTAGAAATAAATAATGAATTTTGTGTGCTGTTTATGATAGATAGTGGAACCATAGTCTAAATAAAGAAAGCACTGATAAATGGAGGTTCTTTTTACTAATCCATGGATGCATAGTCAGTACACTGCAGGGAACCTGTAGGCAAAACACATCTGAACTTCAGGGGATCTTGCTGAAAATACTTTTAGTGAAACATAACTTGAAACAACTTTCTTAAATTAAAGAGAAAAAACCCCATCCACTTTAAAATATCAGTATCATCTAAAAATAAGTTCTTGCTTGCTCATATCATTTTTCTGGGCCATTGCATCTTTCTGTACATAAACTGCATTTGGCCAATATAACTAATTAGAGCATAAAAGAAGATATACTGCAAACCACACACTCCACTTTAGGTTTTCTTTCTTTTCATATATATATATATATATGTGTGTGTGTGTGTGTGTGTGTGTGTGTGTATGTTTACATGTATATGTATGCATATATTTCATAAATATACACATGTGTACGAATATGTTTGACATATATGATATATATGCACATGTGTCATATATATGATATATAAACTGTTCAATATGTGACAAATAGAAATTTATGGAATTATTTGGTTTTCTTATATTGTTTGGAAGTAAGTTTAAAAATCATGCATTTATTTTATATTTACAGCATATTGTAATTCACATTGGCCTATGTCAAATAACCAGTGACCCCCATATTGGAAAACTTGAATCCACACCAACTTGCAATATTTTTCATTCAATTTTCACTGATATTAAATTTATGTTAATTAATTTGTTTTTCCAGTACTGTTGATGGCCATTCTTCACAAACACATGGCTTTATCATGTATTAAGGGGTAGATTTATGACTTGCTTGAGTTAAAAGTGATAAAAATAGCTTAAGTTATTTGCTACTGATGAGTGATAATATGTTTATATTATTTTAAAATTCAAAGAATCCATTCAGAGACTAAGAAACAAATATCTTTATCTCTTCTTTATCTCTTCTTTTGAAGAACATTTAATTGGCTACAGAATTCTTGTTTGAGTTTTTTAGTCCTTTGAATAAACTGAATCACTGCTCCTTTTCACAGAATTTCTGTGAAAGGGGGTGATTTATGTTAGGTTGTTAATGTTCCAGTGGACAGCTTTACATTGTGTGCACCGTCAGCACTAAGTAGACTCAACAGGTTATACAGAAGAATAATGTGTAACAGGAGAAGGAGAAGGAGGAGGAAGATGTAATGTGGTGGAGTCTCTGAGAAGGATTGAGATAGGAAATAGGGTTTATGGTCTAAATAAACTATATTTATATATAAAATTATCAGAGAATTAAAGTACGTTGATTTTTCTCCTGATGCTTCCTTGTACATGATAAATAATTTTTCCGACTTTTTTTCCCTTTTCTTCAGTCGGTGATTTTTATTATATTAATTTAAAGTTTTCTGATTTTATGATATATAGTATATAATGTATTGCTTAATAATATGCAATGTATCTGTTATATTGCATGTTATTAATATTACATTATACATAGTGAATCAAAAAACATGTGATTTTTCATGCTTATTTATTTTTTGCATTTTATAGCAACTTCCAAAGACAAAATTGAACCACACTGATGAAGTGTATAACTTCTCCTTAGTTTATGATCTAATATTAGAACTTGTCAGAAAAAAAGAACTGTCATAACTAAGGTTTATTTACCATTTCATTTACATAATCAAGGTAAAGAACATTTGAATATCTATAGAATGAGTTCTAAATCCCAGAACATAACAGTGTATATATGCAAGACTCAGGTTCTAAAAAACATTGATTATATTGTAGACCTGTGTACTAATTATCTGACCACTTATAGAAGCTTTAAATAAAGCATTTATTTTGTAGTCAATTTGTTATATGTAAATCTGAATGCTGGGATGAAAAGAAAAGATTTCAAAGATGATCACTCATCACTAATAGTTATTCCAAATTATAAATGTGTTGGGAGAAAACCAAGAACTATTTGATAGCATCGTTCAAATAGTTTCTATATATGTGGGAAACAAAATTTTCTAATTGAGTTTTTGGAAAATCAATATTCATGGAAAAAGTTGCACAGAAGATAAACCTTGCTCGTGAAATAATAAATTATCCTTGTTACCTAAGTTCATAATTTTTATAGATTTTTGTTTCATATTTAAGAGGATTAGTACTACCATTACAGAGCCTGTAACTAATAACTGGTATAGTATCTTAATTTTTTTGCATCCATTGGCTATATGATTAGGCAGATGCTCACATTCCCCAGGCCACATAATTCTTTCATACATAACAAAGTGGTCATATTCAGTACTCCCAACATCAGCTTCTCTATTTCCATGTTTGGGATTCTGCCTTTGCAGGAAAATGGATCCTAAAGTCAGACTTTCTTAAAGTTCTCAGAGACCTTCTTTGGACAAGCAGTATATTGAGTACATTTCTAACTCATGAACTGTCTATGCAATCCACAACTAGATAAATTGTTTTATCAGAGATCTCTGTGGTAAGGTCAAAAGAAAGTGTTATTTTTTTTCTTTGTGGACAAATAAAAAGATCAAGAGAATAATTATGATATTCATGATGGCTACTTAGCTTTTCACTGATAGAACAATATTTCCAAAGAAGAAACTTGTGTATTTCTCTTACAGTGTGACAATACATGCCTGTTACCCAGACAGACAAGGCAGGTCGTTAAATCAGGATTTTAATATGAAAAAAAATGTTAATATTGATGACCACATTGTAGTTCACATACTTTCTGTATTTGGAATAAATACATTCCTGGAATTGACTTCTAACTACTCTGAGAATCTTTTATTATTAGGGGGAATCCTGTAGTTAAAATTGCAAATTTCAGAATTCTCTTTTTTTATTATTTTTTAAATAGTCTTAGGCAGCACAATTGCTGGACAGCTGCATATCCTCTGAGGTGTGAGATATACATATTCAAATTTCAAAAGTAATAATTCTATTTTCAATTCATATATAATTCAATTTATTACATATGTAATGAATTTATTATAATATTCTAGAGTCTAGCAATATTTCAATGATCTTCAGAACATTTCATACATATTTTAATCATGCTAAATAGAAAATGTGGATTTGCTATTTTTATATTATTTACTTAGTTGTTAGTTATTTATTAAATTCTCACCATTTGGCTTAAGTGAGCCTTGAACTGGTAATTCTGTGTTTCTACCTCCCATTTGATAGGCAAATAGAGACCACTATGCCTGTCAAGAATAGTATTTGTTTGCTTGCTTGCTTTTCTGTACTTTTTATGTGAGAAAGTCAAGGCCTATAGAAGTATTGCAAATTTACAAAGATGAACAGAGAATTAGGAGGATGCTAATCATAAGCAGAAAATTCAGGAAGTGCCTAGGAAGAAGACAGAAAACACTGACATGAGGAACAAATCAACCTCTAGTCTATAAATACATAGTTAGATGCAATACTTTAAAAAGTATCATAGTGTCTTAAGCATTCAAAAGAATAGTAAGAGATAATAAGAAGAAATATAACAATACTAAATATACATGAACACACATATACATATATGCAACTTCTCCCCAATATGTAATTTTCAAAAATCTAACAACACGTGTTTTAATTATTTCTATAGTATTTGAGAACCTGTCAGCACATGGCTAGAAGCCTCAGCTATCACTCTTCCTTTCTCATTTCCTACATGTTCATTTTTGGTACTTAGATGTAACTTCGACTTGTGAATGTATAGAAAAAAATTATACCCAGTTAATAGTCATCATTTTTACTAAACCTCTTATTTGGAATCTCTGATAGTTTATTTCTATTGGAAAACTATAAGTTGGGGTGAAGAATTGGCTTCACGTTTAAGAGCGCTCATTACTCTTGCCCACGATCAATGTTCAATTCTCATTTCTAATATCCACACAGTAACAATTAACCCTCTATAAGTCTATTTTCAGGATTATATAATGCCTTCTTTTGGACGTGATGGTCTTTTCACATACATAACATACATTTACATATGCCTGCAAAAACACTAACAAACATGAAATAAAAAATATATCTTTAAAAATACCTATTACTCTATGATAAACTAGATGAAAATTTGAAGGTGAAAATCAACAACTTAGAAGTTAATAAAAGATGTAAAATTATATCATTGTAAAATATTTTTCCTAATTCAGTAGCTTCAAATTTAACCTGCTCAAGAGAGATAAATTCTATTTTCCCTCCACCATTCAACACTGCCATTTATGGAGAACTTGCTCTTGGCTATTATTTAATTTAATCATCTTAATGCTTAACTAAATTAGCTGTTCATATTCTTTCGATTTCACAGGTAAGAAATCAAGGCTTAAGGATTTTGCATAATTTACTCAATTCCCCCAGTCACAAATGAGGAAGATAATGTTTGAATATAGCTCATAGACCATCTGATTGTCTTGTATTAGAGCAGTGGGTTAAGAAAGGTGGTCAAGGAGGCAGGAAAGAAAATAAGGAAGACTGATGTGAAGGAGGCAGTGGTGTCTGCTGAATCATGTCAAAGAGAATTGCTAGGAGTTACTTTCTGAATTAAGAGTAAATACCAGCCAGACAAAGATGACACGCACCCTTAATCCCAGCATTCAGGAGGCAGAATTCAAGGCCCGCAAGGAACTCAGAGGGAGTTCCAGGATAGTCATGGCTAAACAGAGAAACCCTGTCTCTAAAACAAACAACAAACAGAAACTAAAATAAATAGATTATTGATAGATAGATGATAGATAGATAGATGATAGATAGATACATAGATACATATGTACATACAAAGATGATAGATAGATAGATGATAGATAGATAGATGATAGATAGATAGATAGATAGATGATAGATAGATAGATAGATAGATAGATAGATAGATAGATAGATAGATAGATAAAACTAAGCAAATACTTAAATAAATGAATGGCTTCAAAGGAAGAGTCCAATGGATTCACCAAATCAGCTTCATTTTTCCTTGCCAGAAAGAGAGTGTAGTGAACTAGGTCAGGCAGTCCTCTTTTGTCTCTCCAGCCTTTATTTCCTCATGTATGCTCTGGAATCAGAAACATGTAACCTTCAAAATTCATGAAAGTGTTGGATAAATGGAGTGTGTGAATGGCACAGAAATTTTACAGGTACTTACCAGTTATCAGTTTGCTTCAATTTTTTGTTATTCCAAGTTCCTAGGCACCAGTTTCAAAGCTTTAAAATGAAGGAGATGGATTTTATGATTTCTCAGATCTTCACCAGGCTGTAATTCAAGGCAAGCTGAGAATTTCTTTATAACGAAGGTGATCTTGTCATAAATAATGTTTTCCTGCAGACTGTCTAACTGGAATTTAATGTCTCACCATCTGTTTTTAATACACTGCTTGGAGTTTTATGATCAGGTTTTAAAGATGAATTTTCTTCTCTGGGTTTTCATTATGAATATGATTATATTAATGCTAACATTAATATTAATATTATTCTTTTAACATTATTTAATATAAACAAAATTGCTCTTATTTGGATTTATGCCAAAATAAGTTACAAGTTTATTTAACTATGACCCTAAATTTACAAATTCACACTTCAGGAAATCGAAGGTTGTGGGGCTGTGTCTTGCGCGTGGGCATGGGTCCTGTTGGACTGAGACTCCACGCCACACAGGGCAGACACTGGGCTGTAGAAAGCTGCAGGTCTCAGCTCCAGGGGCCAGAGAACACGGTCTGAGACCCCCCCACCCCCGACGTGGGCTGGAGCTCTTGGGTTGGGGATCTCTGGGCCAAGGCGGCTGGCAGGGAACCAACTGGTCTCTCAGGTGCTGCTGAAAGGCTGTGGAAGCACTGAGATGGGTCATAAGAGCTGGATCAACCAGCAGCTGAAGGGGTGAGGGGAGATGAACTCCAGAGGCACCCCACAGAGAAAGGAGACTCTTGGTTGCAGTGACTTGCTTGATTGGGTCTTGGCTAGGTCTCTGTGGCTGGAATGCAGAGAGGTCCTAGGGAGGAGGTTAGGAGGCAGCTTGGTTGTTGAAAACCTTCTCCACAGTCCTCAAGAGCAGGCCCCAAAGACAAGAGAGGTAGTCCATGGTTTTAAAATGTTTATTGTCATGGCAGAAAATGGATGAAGCTGTATCTTGTGTTCTGAGGGCAGGCCTGAGTTTAAATACCTTTTGCAAGTAGGAGGAGGGTCTGACAGGAATGCTTAATTGGCTAAGCCTTCTGGTCTTTCGGTATTTCATGAATATGGAGATGTCTTGAGGCTCTGTGGCCTGTAGTCATGCCCTCTACCTGTGTTAAGCGACCTATGGCTACAAACCTCTATTTGGGAGAGGTGTAAAGGGCTGTCCTACATGCCTGAAAGGTGTGAATCAATGGAAGTCTTCAGCCTCATGTCAGGAGCCATGGCAAAACATATGCCATCCCTTGCAGGGAAACCTGTGAAGTCTCCAATCTGCTGGGTCTCTGGATGTCTCTAGCCAGTGCTAGACCAGAAACTATGCTGTCCTTTCACAGTCCTATAGAAGATACATGCTTACTTAGTCTATTTGTAAAGTTAAGCTCTAGAAAATAATTATACCAACATGAATATTCATTTGACAAACCTATGAACAGATGTCTTATTTATTAGCCTTTGGTATCATTTAAGCATTTTCTTGAAATAGCTTTGATTTTTGCTTTTGATGTTTTCCTAGTTAGTCCATATAAGCTTCATTACTATTGGCAATTAAGTGCAATTCATTCTAGCATGTATGGCCAAATCTGGTCTGTGTGGTCAATCATCCAGAACTAATTAGGAGTATCTGCTGCTCCCAGGGCTGCAATCTGCCATTTTTGTTTAGTGATTAATTGTGAAAAAAATATTGTCACATTTATGATATGATCCAATGTGATTTTATTTGCCTCAAATCTTATGCAGACAGGCTGTTAGGTTCGCTGGTGATTTGATCTCTATAACATGGCCTGAGGCTGAGCCCCAAACTTTGTAATCATATGTGTTTCACGAGCACCAAATCCTAAAAACCCACCTAAACCCACTTGACCTGTGGGAGGACACAAAATAAAATAAATCAGGCCATCTCAGAGGAGGTTCCCATTGAGAGTCATGTAAGAAAGGGTCAAGGCTCTGATTTTGCTTTGTTATTTATTTTGTTCTTGTTTTTTTCCAGTTTCCCTGAGCATAGTCAGAGTAGGAAAGGCAAATTATTTGGCACAGAAGATAATGTCTGTACTTCACACGTACATAAGAAATTGACATGAGGAAAAGGTTCAATTTTATTCTGGTTATCTAATTGTTGGATTCATATTACTCCTTTCCCTTCCAAGATTCTTGTTCTAGTAAATGTAAGAAGAGTATGGGGACTATTTTGTATCCAGTTCTTTACCAACTTAATGGCAGCCTAAGTGGGTATTTCCTGTTACAATTTCCTCGGAGCTTAATATATCTGCTTAATATACACTGCCAGATGTGTATATGTGTGAAATTCCTGAGATTGCAACATTGTGTGTTTCTGCATCTATTGGCTTATGCATTTTCATACTTATTGCTTTCAAAAATGCTTTTGTAAAATTTATATAAAAGTCAAAAACTATAATCTCACATTTAACATGTTTTTCTCCCCGTCAAAATGTGTTGAGTGCCTGCTATGAAGCAAATATGCCACAATGGTACCTTGTGTACTGACATGACTTTAATCTCTAACTACTCTGATTATTAATTTCTACTGCCTTCCAGTAACCTCATGTCAATAATATAATACATAAGATGCTTAAATCATTGACTAGGCCAGAACCTTGATGGTCCTGATCCAGCCATTCTTCAGTGGCTGTCTCCTGGATCTGGCTCCTCTAAGTCTTTCACTTCCAAACTTTTGGGAGAGACTTCATATCTAGAAGATAGAATAGATCATTTGCAACTCTTACTTGAGTTTAGATATATTCATTTGTTTCGACACTCATTTATTGGAGTTTTTATTACAAATTCTGAATATTTTCTCTAGTTTGATAGGTTCTCTCTGCACTCTGTAGTCTTCCTTTTGCTTTGAGAGACTTTGAGTGTTGGTCTAATTTGATGAATTTTACTTTTGTTTCTTAGATTTTGAGGGCCCTGTCACAAAAATTCTTGCCCGTTCTAATACCCTGAAGGATTTACCCATGTTTCATATAGTATTCTTATAGTTTCAGGTTTTATAATTAAGTCTGTTTTAAGTTGATATTTGCACCTGGTGCAACTCATAG
Organism: Grammomys surdaster; assembly: GCF_004785775.1. Classification (NCBI taxonomy): domain Eukaryota; kingdom Metazoa; phylum Chordata; class Mammalia; order Rodentia; family Muridae; genus Grammomys; species Grammomys surdaster. The sequence goes on from NW_021604687.1 coordinate 2,856,531, forward strand.
GCTGGATTCCTTTTCTCAGCATATGACCATCAAATATTCCTGCAGTTTCTTTAGAAAAGGCTGACCTTACACTAACATGTGTTCTCAGTGCTTCTGTAGAAAATCTTTTTACAGTTGGTACATAGATTCCCTCCAGCACTCCCTGACCTGTCAGTCTGTGTGTTTATATCTATACCACTGAGCATTGTGACATAATGAAGTATCATAAAGCATTATTCTTTTTACTAAAAATATTTGGCTAGTGAAGGACTTCTGTGGTTTCATATAAATTTTAGAATTGGTTTCTTTTCTAAATAAGTAAAGAATATCATTGACATTTTAATTGAGTTATACAGAATATATAGATTGTCCAGGTAATATGGGTACTTTCAGAAGATTTTACTAACTGAAGACCAAAGAATATGGAACATCTTTGTACATTTTTGAGTCTTGTTTAGTTTCTTCCTTACTATTTTATTATGTTCATTGCAGACACCTTTTGTGTACAGTTTGTATAATTTTGTTATTTTATTGTAAATACAATTAGGTTATTGTTCTGTGAGGTATGGTGTGTGTGTGTGTGTGTGTGTGCTGATTTATATTTTTAGGTTCGCTATTGGTATACAGCAATTCTATCAAGAATTTTGTGTAAAAATTATCTTGCAGCTTTACTGATTTGCCTCACTAGTTCTAATATGTTTTGCTACTTTAAAGACTTTCCATATATACAGTCATGTCATTTTCTGTCAATGACCATCTGATGCCTTTCCCAATTTGGCCACACTTTATTCCTTTCTCATTTCTGAATGTTCTATAACATTACCCAGTTGTGAGAATTTTTGCTTAATACACACAATCCCCTGGCATCAGTCTTCAATACTTCATCAACAAGGGGTGGTGACTCATGATTGTTACATATCAATAGTGCAGCAGGATATATTTCTTGTTCTTCAACTTAGGAACAAAGCATTCACCTTTTCTGCATTTAATATAACATTAGTTATTGGCATACTGTAAGTAGTTTTGGTTATTAAAATTTTACTTCTATATTTAATGTAGTCATTATTTTTAAAGAATACTGTGTTTTATCTATATTTGTTTATCTTGCCTATATTGAGATATTATTCCTTTAGTAGAATAAGCATCATTAAATCATATTGAATAATCTTTTCAGTATGATGTTGTGCTTGGTTACATCATACTTTCATAAAGATTTTGTGTGTAATAATCAAGGATACTGCCCTTTGGTTTGATATGTTAAAAACTATTACATTCCTATTTCATTTCAACATTAGGATAATTTTGACTTTATTGTATATATAGGGAAACATTCTGTGTTGGCTAGTATCTTTTTAAAACCGGATGTAAGTCAGATACATCTTATAGAACTGTTAATTTTAAAAAAGTATTTCCAGAGGACTGGCCTTATAGGCAAGTTTCTTGGGCATTTTCTTGATAACTTTTTTTTTTTTTACTGGATGTTTTATTTACATTTCATATGTTGTCCCCTTACCCCATACCCCACCCACTCAGGAACCCCTTATCTCCTCACCCCTCCTCCTTCTTCTCTGTGGATGTAACCCCTACCTACCCCCCCCCCTCCCCCCTCCCCACCCTCAAAATTCCCACCCCCTGGGGCATCCAGCCTTCATGAGGTCAAGGATCTCTTCTTACACCTATGCCCAGCAGGGTCCTCCACTCTTACATATTCAGCTGAAGCCTTGGATCCCTCCCTAAGTGCTCCCAGGCTGGTGGTTTAGACCCTGGGAGCTGTGGTTGGTTGATATTGTTGCTCTCCTCATGGTGCCACAAACCCTTTCAGCTCCTTCAGTCTTCACTCTAACTCCTCCATTGAGAACCCCATGATCAGCTCAATGGTTAGTTGTGAGCATCTGCCTCTGAGTATGTCTGACTCTTGAAGGCCTCTGAGGAGATATCCATATCAGGCTCTTATCAGCATGCACTTCCTGTCTTCCACATCAGCATCTACCTTTGGTGATTGCACATGGGATAGATACTCAGGTGGAGTGGTCTTGAGACGGCCCCTCCTTCAGTTTCTGTCCCTCACTTTGTCTCCATATTTGCTCCCTTGAGTATTTTGTTGCTCCTTCTAAGAAGGACCGAATCACCCTCACTTGGTCTTCCTTCTTTATGGGCTTCATGTGGCCTGTGAGTTGCATCTTGGGCATTTCAAGGTTCTAGGCTAATATCCAATAATCAGTGAGTGAATACCATGTGTGTTCTTTTGTGATTGGCTTACTTCATTCAGGATGATAATTTCTAGTTCCATCCATTTACCTAAAAACCTCTCGTATTCATGGTTTTTAATGGCTGAGTAATACTCCACTGTGTAAATATACCACATTTTTTGAATCCATTCCTCAGTTGAAGGACATATGGGTTCTTTCCAGCTCCTGGCTATTATAAATAAGGCTGCTATGAACATAGTTGAGCATATGTCCTTGTTATATGTTCGAGCATCTTCTGGGTATATGCCTAGGAGTGGTATAGCTGGATCCTCAGGTAATGCTATGTCCAATTTTCTGAGGAACTGCCACACTGATTTCCAAAGTGGTTGCACCATCTTGCAGTCCCACCAACAATGGAGGAGTGTTTTTTGAGAGGGACCAGGCAACTGTAGGTGTATGCCCTGGAAGTTCCTGGGGTATATAAGAAAGTGGGGTGAACAAGTACAAGCTGGTAAACATCATTCCATCATGGCCTCTACTTCAGTTCCTGAATCCAGGTTTCTGCCTTAAATTTCTGCCTTGGCTGTCCTCAAGCTGTGAACCAGTTTATTTGAAAAAGCCAAATAAACACATTCCTACAAAGTTTCTTTTGCTATGTGTCTTTATCACAACAAAAGATGCAAACTAAAAAAACAAAAATTCTTCTTGTGTTTCTGAAATAATTTTGAAAAGAATAGGCGTTAGTTCTTTGTAGAGGAATATTTAATCCACCAACATGGCTGCTCTGGCCAGGGGTCATATCCAAAGATTTGATCTGGCTGGAATGTAGACACAACACCCTGGATTACAGTATGATCTGACTGGAATACAAGTGTGCCCTCAGTACACACTGTTAATGTTAATCCCTAACAGTAAAGGTAAAGTTCATTTCTAAAGAAGCAGTCATGTTTGAAAGTTACATCTTATAGAGGAATCCACAAAGTAATGAATCAGAGAAAGAGTGGACAGAATGAATCAGAATAGGATGCACCCAACTCTCAGAAGAAGAGTCCCAAAATAGAAACCACATAAGCACAAAATAAGTCAGGGAGGGCAGACACCTCAGCAAGTAGAGTTTACAGTTGAATCCAGAAGATGCAGTAGATTTCAGTTCATTTCAGTTCAGTGCAGTTTGGTGCAATTCAAGTGAATACAGTTTAGTTAATCTGAGTTTGTGCAGTTTCTGCAGTTCTGTTCAATTTGTGCAGTCAGCACAGTCAGTGCAGTCACTGCAGTTCAGTTGGTGGAACTCAGAGGCAGTTTTTCCAAGCAAAGTAAGTCAGTCAGAAGCTGAGACTAGCCAATTTGAATCAGTCAGCTTGGAGAGGAGAATGAGCCAAAACAGCTGAGTTGAACCAGCCAGCCAGAGTTCAGAAAGAACTAAAAAGGTTGAACTTATTCAGCAGTTGGCCTCTCAAATGGCAATTAAGTCTAGCAAATAAATTTTCATTTGTAGTTCTTTAAATTTTTTTGTTACTACCTTGTTTCTTTATATGGATGCTCATATATAGCAAACTGGTCTTAAACTTCCTATGCACCCAAGAATGATCTTGAATTTTTTATTCTTCTACCTCTATATCTCTACTTCAGCCATAAACTATAAATCTATGTTTAAAGAGTGCTATGAATTGAACCCACTTTATTAACTGCCGAGAAAGACTCCAAGGAAGTAAGACTCTTACCCAAGATACATGTATGAAGATTTAACAGGATTAACACATTAAATTGCATATTAGTGCAATGTTTAAAAAATAATTATTCAAGGCAATTTATGTACATTCATCAAAACAATATTTTTCTATGATAAAGAAAATTTGGAGTTCTGGTCTAGGATTTATTTTTTATATGTTTTCTTCTTGAGAATTTATTTTCCCTTTCTAATTTTTAAAAATTATTTTTTATTTTTTACACTCCAGACTTTTTCCCCTCCAAGTCCACCCTCCCTCTGTTCCATATCTCATACCTCCTCTCCAACTACCTGGCTCCACAAGGATGTCCCCAATCAATCACCCACCACCCCACCAGACCACTAAACTCCCTGGGGCCTCCAGTCTCTTGAGGGAGTTCCCCGACTTGTTGTAGGAAATATAGAAAGAGTACAGCAGGCTTTCCATGCTACTGCTGCCAACTTTCTGCCTGCTAACTCCAGTTGACTCCACTGCTATCCCCAAAGCAGCAACCAATTTTAGCCTTCCCACCTCCAGTTTACTTCCTCAGTGCTGCCTGTACCCTCTCAGCCATAACATCCTCCTCACCCCCACCTCCCGGTCAGTGGGCCCACAGTTCAGTAACCCAGTAAAACAAAACTCTTGAAGCTTATAACTAACCAGTCAGATCTATATATCAACAAGTCTCAAATCACAAGATGCCCACACAAAATTTCTGAGCCAAATGATAATGATACAAACTGCCTACCTAGATTAGGCAAGTTATCCCAATTATTGTATTCCTATATTAAATATATATCTATATGTGGCTATTTAAAGCCACACTGGTTCTGAATCATCCTGCTCTTCTGCCTCCATTTTGGCTCTTTCTCTCTCTCCTGAGGCACTCTGTCTCTGTAACTCTTAGCTCCACCTCTCTTTTCCCTGTCTAATCACAGGCCTCCTGCTGCACTGACACTTTAATTGGACAGGGAAGTTCCTGCCACACTGACTGAACCCAAATCCAGCAGTCCTCTGCTGTTTATGTGTTGGGGGCCTCATATCAGCTGGTGTATGCTGCCTGGTTGATTATCCACTGTCTGAGAATCTCAGGGATCCAGGTTAATTGAGACTGCTGGTCCTCCTACAGGCTCACCCTCCTCCTCAGCTTCTTCCAGCTTTACACTAATTCAATCACAGGGGTCAGCAGCTTCTGTCCATTGGTTGGGTGCAAATATCTGCATCTGACTCTTTCAGCTGCTTGTTGGGTTTTTCAGAGGGCAGTCATGATAGGTTCCTATTTGTGAGCGCTTTATAGATTCAGTAATAGTGTCTGGCCTTGGGATCTCCCCTTGAGCTGGATCCCACTTTGGGCCTGTCACTGGACCATCTTTTCCTCAGGCTCCTCTCCATTGACATCAATGCAGTTCTTTCAAAGGGGAACAAATATGGGTCAGAGTTTTGACTGTGGGATGATAACCCCCTCCCTCACTTGATGCTTTGTTTTTATGCTGGAGGTGAGCTCTATAAATTTGCTCTCCCTACTGTTGGGCATTTCATTTAAGGTCCCTCCCTTTAAATCCTAAAAGTCTTTCACCTCCCAGGTCTCTGCTGCATTCTGGAGGGTCATCTAAGAAAAAGAATTGATAAATGGGTCCTCATGAACCTGGAAAGCTTCTGTAAGGCAAAGGACAATCAATAGGACACATTGACAACCTACAGATAGGGAAAAAATCTTCACTAATCCTACATATAATAGAGGGCTAATATCCAAAATATATAAAGAACTCAAGAAGCTAACCACCCCAAAAAAAAAACAAGCAACCCAATTAAAAAATGGGGTACAGAACTAAACTAAGAATTCACAACAAAGGTATCTCAAATGACTGAGAAGTGCCTAAAGAAATTTTCAAAATCCTTAGTGATCAGAGAAATGCAAATCAAAACTATCTTGAGATTCCACCATATACCAATCAGAATGGCTAAGATCAAAAACTAAGATGACAGCACATGTTAGAGAGAATGTGGAGAAAGAAGAACATTCTTTCGTTGCTGATGGTATTGCAAACTGGTTCAACCACTCTGGAAATCAATCTGGAGGTTCCCCAGAAAATTGGAAATAGATCTACCTGAAGATCTAGCAATACAACCCTTGAGAATATACCCAAAAGATGCCCCACCATGCCCCAGGGGCACGTGTTCCACTGTGTTCATAGCGGCCTTGTACAAACATAGCCAAAAGTTGGAAACAACCCAGATGTCCTACTACAGAAGAATGGATACAGAAAATGTGGTTCATTTACTCAATGGAACACTACTCAACAATTAAGAATGAAGACATCCTAAGTTTTCCAGGCAAATGGATGGAACTAGAAAATATCATCCTGAGTGAGGTAACTCAGACCCAAAAGAACATGCATGGCATGTACTTACTAATAAGTGGATATTAGCCAAAAAAATAATAGTACAGAGTACCCAAGATACAACACACAGAACTCAAAACTATCAATAAGCTGAAGGGCCCAGGTGAGAACACCTCAGTCCCACTTCAGAGGGAGAAGAAAGCAATCACAAAAGGGGAGGAAGGGAGGGATGTGGGAGGAAAAGAGGATGTTGGAGGTGGGGGTTGGAGAGAGGGGAACCTAATCTGGTATTGAGTAACGGAAAAGTACTGAATCTCTGAGGTCCAAGAGAATGAACGGAAACAACCACAAGGTGGTAGGAGCTTGGGGTTGGGGGGGAGCTTGGATAGGAGCTTAGAATTGAAGCTTTCTAATTGTAAGCTTCATTATTTGTTAAATTGAGGTAAGATTGTTATTAGTATTTAAAAAATGCATCCTAAATAGTATTGACTCAAATTGTTATCAATAAATACTATTATCTATGAAACCTGTTAAGAGGGTTATGGGCATAGATCAGATAGTAGAGTGATTCCCTAACATATATGAAGCCCTGGGTTTGCAAGTACATTTCTTTAATTGTACAATCTTTTTCTTTATCTGTCTTTGTATTTCCCAGGCAGTACCTCAATCATATTAATACTGTGGCACATATAGAAAGTTTATATTTCTATAAGATAATGTTTAAATAAATGTCCATAAGTCTCTGACCAATTCTCATCTGAAAAATGAGGAGATCATTCTGACATAGCTTGGCCAGAGTGATCATTTTCACTTCTAAATACACTACTAATAATCATGTTAGCACAACAGGATGAAAACACAAGGACTATGGGGTTCCTAATATAATACCTTACATCAGCTAAACAATTCTGGACTACATTGTCACTTATAGGAAAAAACACAAAGTTAACAAAAAATGTCTCTTGATAAGGAGCAAGCACTAGACATTATCTTCGACTCAAACCTTGGGGAAGCTTGGGAGTAGTTCCTTGATAAATATAGTTACATTAGCTGGAAAGGTTCACGAGCGTGATAATTAACCATGGGGTTATATAATTGTTGCTCCCATTTATAAAGTCCTCAAATATAACTGGATGACATTTTAAAAGTTATTTTTGAGCTGAATTTCACTAGTCTCTTACAATCTGTTTTTAAAAGATCATATACCTTGTAATATAGCTAAGTAGGAAAGAAGGTTAGGTACAAGCTATGTAGTTGGATCAGGAGAGGCCTAACTGAAATCACAGTAAGATTCCACCTCTATATTTTATTTTCCACAAATTAGGGGTGGATTATAGCTAAATAATCCTGTTTTTATGTCACTACCATCTGCACTGATATATCAGTATGCAAGTCAGAGCACCATATTTGAAGATATGAAAACATTAATTCTTGTGCCACTTGTTTGATAATTTGCCAATAAAAATATGATAGGTCTATGTACATAAAATGATCAAATATTCAGGTTTTAGGTTAGTTAGTTAGTTAGGTAGTTAGGTATTAGGTTATCATATTGCAATCCAAGTTAGTTTGGAACTATCTATATAAAACAAATCATCTTCAAAATCATGTCAATTTACCTGCATCGGCCTTCTGAGTTCTGGTATAACAAGCAAAAGTCACCTAAAAGCACCGTGTCTTACCAAAATATGTTTAGGATCCACAATCCTTTATTTTCTTGTCAACATTTAAAATCAAGGTTGTTGAATTCATAATAAATGAAAGGCACTGGACATCCCAGGAAAAGATACTATTCAAGCTTGTATCTGTGTTCTTGAGGATAAGAATGAAGGACATATTCTATTCTTTAGGCTGACTATGAAAGAGTTGACATGTAGATATGTGCTCTGATGGTATTGAACTATTTGAAAGAACCATCAGTAACAAGATCTGTGTTTGACAAGTGAAACATCACTTAAAAGAAGTAGAATCTTTATGGAACCTTTTCACATGATGAAGATGAATTTCATCTACAGCACTGAATCTATGAATCAGATTTCACTTTTTTCATTTGTGGCCTTTTTTAAAATGCTAGGTTCTATATTAATTTGTGTCAATAGTAAACATTTTATGTGTTTGTCAAAAGCACTTACTTTCTAGATGACAGGAATGTATGATAACTATATGAAAAAGATGCACAAACCTAGCATGGGTATATCAGGACTGGCTTAAATGCTGTTCAATTTTCTTTGTGAACTCAGCAGTCTTCTGTAATGATTTATAGTTTTGTAACTCTGGTGAAGTTGCTATTGTTTTTATGGAGGGGATAGCTCAATTTTATCAAGATGTATTACATATTTACTACAAGAGGATGGAATGGCAGAAAAACAGCAAGATTTACTGTCTACCCTCCTTGCTGTGACATATGCCTAAGTGTGCCTGTGGAAAATGCTGAAGGCTACCCACTTTATATTCACGTATTTGTAACAAAGTAGGAAAAAAATACATGGATCAGGTCCTTTATTCAATAATAGAAATTTTTATGTTGAGGGAGAAAAAAAAAGGCTTTTTAAAGCAGTGTTTCTAGAATTCAGCTGTTGGGTTTTAGGTTGACTCAAACCAGCACATTTGCCTTTCAGCAATGTGACACTGAGATGACCAAGAATGCAAAGCTTGAGAATAACCTGAATTTATCTTCCTTTACCTGCACAAGGTTTGGATATAAATATCAATTTGTACATGAAAATCCAAAGAGAAAGTCAATCTGTGAATTCAAATGTGATGTTTATATCAAACATAGCCAAGAAAAAGTTTCTTTTTCTTGTTATTATTTTATATTACAATTCTTATTTTTTGAGTATTTTAGTAAATGCATGTTTTTCACAGAGTAGGACATTTAAAAAATACAAAATTCAGTCCCTTTAATTAAATATACAAAATATACAATAAGCGAACATATATATATATATATATATATATATATATATATATATATATACAGTCATAAGTAAGAGAAATACAATTACTTATCTAAATTATATTACTTTGTGACAGAACCCTGGGAAACTGGCCCATGCTGTAATGTTATACACCATAGTTCCTAATTGTAATTTTGGTTACATAACTGTTTCATGAGTGCAATCCTCTAGCCACAGGTGGGAGATGGATGAGGCAGAGTAGTAGATGCAGTGTGAAAAACAGGATTATTTAAGTGGATTTCTAAGCCATTAGACATTTTGTCGTGATGCTTTCAGATTTCAGATTATGATGAAAGGGTTATTAATCATTCTACAGTTCATATGAGTAAATTTAAAAAAAGAGCTCACAACTTTTGACAATGAACTATGCAGTTGCAGCCGAATCTTCTCAGATACACTGATGAGATGCCTTCATGCTTATTGGACAAGGATGCATCAGGTTTGACCCCAAACCCTTTTTACCAGTTAGAAGTAAAGACGGTACATTACTTTCTCCAGGTTCTCTATGTCCTAGAGTCTATGTAACTAAGTTGTTACTGCACAGGTTAATACTGCAGTTTGCTGTGTTGATATAAAGCTGGCAGAGATGACAGCAACAAGCACAAACTGAAGATTTTTACCAGTATGAAACCAAGCAACAAGTTAATGGACACAGAAATGTGTTTCCTGAGAGCTGCTTTATTTCACTTTACAGCAAAATGAATGCTGCAGAAACTGTATTCTTAAATTGTTTACTGACCACTGGATGCCTAGAAAGCAGATTTCATTTCACTCTTAAGAAACAGTTATCTTTGAGTGAATGAAGGAAAACGCCATGGGAAAAGAGTAACAATATGGTGAATGTCAACATTTTAAGAAACAAAATAAATATTTTGTATCTTTTAGGGTTATATAATAAAATGGTTTTATTGAGAAAGAATGGGGTTGAGAATACTTGTCTTCTTCACCTGTAAGCACAGGACATGGGAGGTTGATGTAAAAAAAATTTCAAAGAATTAAAGGTCAAACAGAATACACACAAGTTTGATGCCAGCCTTGGGTTCAGGAACATTGTGCATGGAGGAGGAAGAGGAGGAAGAGGAAGAGAAGAAGGACAATGAGGAGAAGGAGGAGCAGGAGAAGGAGGAACAACAACATCAACAAAATATAAATGAAGAATGGCCACATCAAATCTGGATTTTAAATAAGATCAGATTACCTCATGAATCAACTATGAAAATCATTGATTCAACCGCTTTCTTAGTTATCAATTTAGCAAACTGTGGCTACTTCTGTGTTCTTTTCCTGATATCTCAATCTACATTCTGGTTGATAAATAATGTTGATTCTGTCATTAGAACTTATTTTTCACACTCATTGTCACTGATTGATTCTTAATAACTGTAAAACTAGTTGTCTTTATTTTTTACTTACCATAACGTTCTCCATAGGAAATTAATACATAAATTTTCCAATTTAATAGCATCAGTGACAAACAGGAATAAAACTATTGGTTTATTTTTTGAAGGTTCAAACTGTTACAGTAACTGGAGAAGTATAAAATCACTTCTATACTTGTTTTACTTCTTTCTTCTTTGAGAATTTCATATACACCCCTTATTTCCTTCCCTCTAATGTCTCCCTTGTTCAATGACATCTCCTGCCAAATTTTGTGTGTTTTTTTCACAACCAACTGACTACTGCCATTATGTAGACAGGATAGAGCCAACTACAGGAAAAAAACAGATTCTACCTATACCAACAGACATCACTTTAATAATCCTTTAGCTAAGTGTAGTATATCATGAGCTTTTCTCCCATCCATGGTGGAATTTGAACTACCTGGACTTGGGGGGGTCTTGTGGAAGCACTCACAACCACAGTGAGTCTGTGTGTGCCTAGGTACTGTGATGTCTGGAAAATAGTTTTACTATAATCATCCTCTACCTTGGGTTCCTACACTCTATTTCTACTCTTCCTCTATGGTTCCTGAACATTCATGTCCTGTTTATATTTGGGTACTCTACAGTCTCTTATTTTCTGCACATTGACCAGTTATGAGTTTATGTGTTAATCAATATCAACTGCAAAATGAAGCACTCTAATGAGAGTTGAGAGCTGCAGTAATCAATGGATATAAAGACAGTATCTTAGGGGACAGTTCCATACTGTGTTTTTAGCAATATAGTAAAAGTGAATTTTTCTCCCTTAGGACCTATGGTCTATACAGCCACAGATTCCTTGCCAATTTAATAGTACCAGTAATGAGTTCCAACAGACCTATAATACTCATTTATATATATATATATATATATATACATTTATACCCATATACATATATACACATATACACATAAAACATACACAAAAATACATATACATGCAGACATAAACACAAATACAAACATTCACACATAAATTCACATACACAGATCCATATATCTATACATGTATGCATGCTTATATTAATACATATCTATGTAGAAAAAGAAAATCAGACATACAGGCAATGTTTCTTTGATAATAGACATCAGATACGTGTCTGGTTATTTTAGCTATCAGTTCTCTGATAGCTTATAAGAGTAAACTTTTTTTTAATTCTCCTGTAAGTTTTTTGTATGATTGCTTTAGGGAGATATTTATTTAGCCATATTTTTAGTTAAGTTGATTTATTTTTTGCCACTGTTTCAAGTTTTCTGTAAAAGAAAAAAACAAACTAATAGTGTTTGTGATGTATGTGGTATGTGTGTAGGTGTGTGTATATGTGTTAGAAAGCACACATTACTACTGATATAAAAAAATATTCATTAGTAAGAATTTGAAACCACCTTACATATTGCTGGTTGCTCATACTTTACTTAATGGTTATTTAATAATAGCATTAGAAATGTAGACCAAGCTCCCAATGAGAATGTACAGGGAGCCTTTAAGCTAAGGATAGATTGATCAAAGGCGTCATTTTTATCTCTACTTTTTTTTAATACCTTGTTTTTATGAAAAAAATCCTAAATTTTTATGAAATTAATTCTTTTGAGCCACCCATGAATAAAATGGTTCACAAGAATGGAATCTATTCAAGTTCGTGAGAATATTCTCTGTTATTATGTATCACAAACACACAGAATATCTGTAGTCCTGTGGGTCAACTTCAAGAAGTATTAATACATAACCACATACATTTTGTTATTCCTACCTCCCAATCTTTACTTGCTATGTGTTTAAAACTAAGACAACATAAATAGTAGCTTGTTATTTCCTAAAATAGAAAACATAGAAATTTCTTGATCTTTAAGGCTTTCTACATTGGATAGAGATAACTTCTAGCTCTGAAGATCATTGGCTTATGAAAAGAGAATATTCAGAGGCTTGGGGTCTGGGCTGCATCCTCATTAGCATAGACAGACAAGGATATCTGATTTCTCTAATTGCTTGCCTCATATATACACATATGAGACCCTGTATCTGATTTTAGAATGTTTACTTAAGCCAGGATTTCTGGAACTTTTACAAGCATATGGGCAAGATACATAATTGTGTGGGTATTATAACTATTACTTTGACAGCGCTTATGTTCTAGTGAGTATCCTACATACCCTACATATTAGAGATAGAGTTGAACTGAATGTGTCTTGTGCCTCCAAAGAGTTCTTATTCTATTGAAAATGATTTGTAAACACTGAGAAACCACCCATTAAATTACAATGAATTGATCATTTCTCCCAGGAAGTCAGTATTTTTATCTTCCATTATTTCCTATGATTGGCAAGTAGTTTTCTTTGGCCATTTGTAAGTAGTCAACTTGTCTCCCTCAAAAAATTATGCTACTATAAAAGTACTAAGGAAACTCAAGAAGAATTAAAATATCCCATAGCAATTATAGCTGCAAAAGAATCCTTTGGCAAGAATCTCAGATGAGGCATCTGCAGATGCAACGCAGGCCTGGAAGACTGTATTCATTTCTTTGAATTCATGTTTCTTCATCTGAAAAATAAGGCAATTATATATATATATTTGACAAGTTCTTATAAAGTTGAAACAGGATACCACTGACAGTACTCCAAGCCAGCCAACTATGAACAACACTGTGGTTGCTCTCTGAAAATTCTTTCCTTACAGCCAATATTGAAGGTAACAGTTTATTTTCATCAATTCAGACCTCTCATAGCTTGCATATTTATGGCCTGTAAGGATAATAGTACTTTCCTTTGGCCTTTTTGTATATATGCTGGCTGATTTATTCATACAAGCAATTGATGTATTTATGGGCTAGCCTCCAAATTAGGCCTATAGGTCGCATGGCTTAATAAAGCAAAATTCTATTATTATGTAGGGCTGCAGACAGAGGAGATATAGATTATTACAGTCAGTTAATAGTTTAATAGAGATTGATAATTGTTATAATAGAGAAACCGGCAGTTTATTGAAGCACTTGATGGAGGAAACAATCAAATTTGGCAGAAAGCACTCATCAAAAAGGAAGTGGAGTGGCTACCAAGATGTTATAGTGAATAAAGGTGCTTGTCAAACTGAGTTTAACTTCTAGTGACCATGATAGGAGAGAACCAACACCTGCAAGCTATCCTCTGACCTTCACATACAGACACCCAAAACCATATACATAAATATCATGATGCAAAAGTATTCACATTCATGTATATACCCATTGGCATACACATACCGATGCACATATACACAATAAATAAATATTATTATAACCATAAAAATAAAATGGAGAGCAGTTGCTTTCTTAGGCAAGGAAGCAAAAAGTAGAATGTGAACTAAGAGATCCTGCACAATTCTGACTTTGGGGGTAATATTAAGATGGAAACTCAAATGGGTCAGTGATTTGATTCAATGATCCTATGTCATCTTAAGTTGGAACTGAGACATAATATCTCTTTCTGTCATTCTGAACATGCAGAGACTTGGGCAGTCATCATAAAATCAGCAAATCATAGTACTTTCCTAAAGAAACGAGACTCAAGAATGAAAAAAATATTATCCCAATTGTTTCATGAATCTACTTTGGAGCAAATTTGATACAGCTTAATGTGTGTTGACAGTAATAACCTAGTGAATTTTAGGAAACATAGGTCAGGTGGCTATTGTTGCATAGGCATGTTGTTATTTACCGGGAATATTACAGTCAACATGACAAGGCCTCATTACTGACATCATTCTCAGACTCTAGGGTGGGAGAAGAAAAAAAGTGCATGTTTTCTGGTAATATTGGTTTAATGTGTTAAATGGTATTCAGTTTCATGCATCAAATGTGTGTTAAACATTTCTAGTGTGATACAAAATGACACAGTCCCAAACTACACATATCCAACTGGAATTGACAAACTCTTCCTTATGGCATTGACATCTGAGTTATAGGAAGATTCATTTTTCTGAATAGAAAAATAAAGGTATTTTATTCAACAGAGAAAGATTTTGCACATAACACAGAGTTGAAAAATAAACCAGTGTCTATATAAGCACACATCACATGCAGCCCAGTATCACTCATCACATATGAGAAAGAAACCTCAGGAGATATGGCTGGAGAAGTAGAAAGGAGTAAATCTCAAAGAATCTTTGACATATGGCTGAGTGTGTAAGATAAAAGTTTCATTAGGTTTACTTAACAGTTAAAAAGAAATGAAATTGTCTTCAGCTGATAGACATATCTGCTTTCAGTTGTGTTTGACACAGTTTTTCTAGCTTATACCAATTACTTCCTGGAATTTATTCATAGCATGTTTAGTTTTATTAGGTAGTAGCTATTAATATGTTTTAAGGATTGTTATGGATTGTGACTGAAATATGCATACCTCTATGAAACATGCTCTCTAAAAAATTATAGTAATATTGTTGTTGATGATGATGGTGGTGGTGATGATAATATAATAAATTATTGAGCAGCTACAGTCGTTGAGGATACTGTGAAGTATACATCGGTGGTACTGTGAAGGCAGAAACCATAGCTCCAATGTGAGCCAAGCACCAGGGAAGTCTTCCTAAATAAAGCTCAGAGCCTGAAGAATGAATATGATTGCAATACTTAAATATAGAGTAAGAAAGGACATCTCCCCAGAGAGAATGGATAGCATATACACAGATCCTATGGCAGGTTAGTAACTCCACACACTGTACTTTGAATCATTTCATGAAGAAAAGTTAGACTAAATAAGGAAGAAAATGGTTGGGGTGGATCTGGAGGGATGGGTAATCAGTAACACATACAAGGCTCTGTTGTTGGTATCAAGGATTTTAGTGAAACCCTGTCAGTATTTAATTGAGGGTTTATATTTTTAAAAGTTCACTATGGCTGTCAAGTGAACACAGTTTGGGTAGGTGTTAGAAGAGAAAGCATGAGGTTAGCGTAGGCTCTCTGTAGTCAGATAAGGTGTAAATGGTACCATCAGGAATGGAGTGCACCGGAGTACCCACAAAAAGGCTTACATTTTAGTTCCAAACATCACACACAAGAAATCTACAATGGAATATTGGTATCTTGTTTCCTGATAGTTCTAATGTTTGTCACAATATTTAGATGTCATTGGCTTAACAACCTCCCTAGGCTTTTTATTTAGAGGAGAAGAGAAAAATACTAAAAAAGAATAGGAATTCACATGCATAGCTAGTGGGATGATAAATAGTACAGCTAAGATTTTGGATGTCAGGTCATTAATTTATTTCAAAACTATGAATATTTAGCCATATAATGAAGCACTTATACCACTGAGTATTTCCTTAGATGGTTGAGAACAAGAACACACACACAGTGTGGCGGTTCCTCAGAAAATTGGACATAGCATTACCCGAGGATCCAGCTATACCACTCCTAGGCATATACCCAGAAGGTGCTCGAACATATAATAAGGACATATGCTCAACTATGTTCATAGCAGCCTTATTTATAATAGCCAGGAGCTGGAAAGAACCCAGATGTCCTTCAACTGAGGAATGGATTTAAAAAATGTGGTATATTTACACAATGGAGTATTACTCAGCTATTAAAAACAATGAATTTGAAAGGTTCCTAGGTAAATGGATGGAACTAGAAATTATCATACTGAGTGAGGTAAGCCAATCACAAAAGAACACACATGGTATTCACTCACTGATTATTGGATATTAGCCCAGAACCTTAAAATGCCCAAGATGCAACTCACAGGCCACATGAAGTCCATAAAGAATGAAGACCAAGTGGGGGTGATTCGGTCCTTCTTAGAAGGAGCAACAAAATACTCAAGGGAGCAAATATGGAGACAAAGCGAGGGACAAAAACTGAAGGAGGGGCCGTCTGAAGACCTTTCCACCTGAGTATCCATCCCATGTGCAGTCACCAAAGGTAGATGCTGATGTGGAAGTCAGGAAGTGCATGCTGATAAGAGCCTGATATGGATGTCTCCTCAGAGGTCTTCAAGAGTCTGACATATTCAGAGGCAGATGCT
>NW_021604687.1:2873224-2898839 GCF_004785775.1 Grammomys surdaster
GGGGGGGGGGGGAGAGACACAGAGACACAGAGACACAGATACAGAGAGAGGTATCTATGCCTGTGTATGACATCTTGGGACATTTATCAAAATGTAGAAGCATTGAGGATATTCCTCTAAGAGTAACTGGATAAACAAAGTTATGTTACATTAGTGCAATAATACATTATTCTTTTGAAAAATTAAATGAGTCATCACTATCATGCTACACATCAAATGACTTATCAGTTATAGTGGGGTGTGAGAGCACAATGCTAAGAGAGAAATGATAAGATCAAAAGGCTATACACTGATTACAACTGTATGACCATTTGAAAGATTCATAACTTTGAAAGTTGTAAAGTCATAGTGAATGTCAGTAGCTGTAAAGAACAGAAGTAAAGGATGGATAGGTAGAGCAAAAGATATTTATGATATGGAGCTATTCTGGACGATACTAAAACAGTAGATAAATGTCAATTTACTTAGGTAAAGCTACAGCATGTACACCACACAAAGGGCATATTGATATATGTTATGACGATTAGTCAATATTCTATTAGCAGGAATAATAATAAATAACAATAATAAAAAATAATATTTACCAATTACACTAAATGTAAATGTTAATACCTGAGATACTAAGAGTGCAAGTTGTATGTTATATACAAACTCTACACTTTCTGTTAAATGTTTCAACAAACATAAAATTACTCTAAAAGTAGTTTATTAATACAAGAAATAAATTATAGCCTAGGTTTTAATCACCATAAAAGGCAAAGCTATAGAATATGTTGAATATATGAGTTACACTTTCAACAATGGGATAATTCTAGCTTTTTACCATGGATACTCCTTGTCCTAGTACGGAGATGTTTGCTGTGATACCTCCTGTGGGATAAGCTGAGAAATTTCAGAGCAGCTGTGCTAGGAGTTTTGCATATCATGAGCTCTGAAAAAAATTACCATGAAGTCTTCTCACTTCTGCATTTTCCTTCTGCTCAGTTGCTCATATGTCCAAAACAGTCAGAGTCAGTACCACAGAGCAAATCTCAGTACTAACAAAATTCTCCCTGATCCCTCAAGAAGAGACAATGCTCAGAGTCATGTATCTATCTTATCAGCACATCTCTCTGGCAAAACCCATGTATTCCTATACTGCATGAGTCACCCATCAACTTCACTGTGATATTCCACATATCCTCCACCCCTAAAGATACCACTGAAACAAAGAGAAGTGAAAACACAATCCCAGCATGGTTTCACCATAAACATGCAACTGTTAATGATTCTCTGCCAGTTAGTGTAATTTTGACTAAAATTTATTCAAAAGCTTATATGATGATTAGATGTTCCATTCTATTGCTTTGCTAATTAGTTTTAGAATACACATTGATGAACTACTAATTCATAGATTTGTATCTTCAGTTTGTGACCCTAAAATATCAGTAGCCATTCAGCCACACCTTATCTGTCAAGTTACCCCTGGGAAGAAAAAATTGGGGTAGGGGGATAAAGTATACCTTCTTAAAATGAAAATTTCAAATTTGTATTAAGCAAAATACAGAATAAAAGCTGTCTTTTCTTTGACAATTTCTGTTCTTATGTTTTATAATCCTGGTACAGTAGGGCCTTGTCATCTATATTCACCTTAGAAGTATAAAATCTTCATGATTGGAAGAGACAGACAAGTTGCATATTCTCACTTCTAAAAATTAGTGAGTGGACAAGCTGTTGCTAAGGAGGGGCAAAAGATCAGGTCATGGGTATGAATCTATGAATCTGAAGAGATTTATTCTAAAAAATGTTATTTAATCATCTTTTATATTAGCATCATAAGTATGCAAAATTAAACATGTAAAGTGCCAGAAGGGAACTTTTACAACATTTTAGTTGCTAAATATATAATAAACATATTCATCTAAATTAGGAAGAGGGGCCCCACTTGCATTTGTGTTAATTTTGTTACAATTATATTTATTTTGTGCCTGCATATATGTATATGTGAAAACGTGCACAATATCATGGAACACAAATTGCCAGCGGGGAATTGCCAACGTACTGTTCTCTTCTACAACTGAGTCCCAGATATTTAACTCAGATTTCAAAGCTTGGAAGTGGGCACAATTACTCATTGAGCCATCTTTACTGATTTCTATTTCTAAGTTCTTTATTTTCTAAGGTCATGAAAATATTAACCAATGTAGTCTCAGTGTTGAGATTTATCACAGGTGTGAGAGGATTACAATGACCAGGACTACAATTACCGAATCCATTAATTATCCTTAGCCCTATGTTCCAATTAAAAAAAAAAGTCTGAATTCCTAGAAAAAGAAAGTGTTACTTCTCTCTTTCTGTCATGAATATATACCATTATATTTTTATTGAATATGTTTATTGAGCTATAGTATGGTGATGTTTTGCATTTATTGTCATAATCTTTATTTAATCTCCATAGCATTCTCATGCTAAAGTTCTGTTTTCTAAAATTATGGCTGAGGACAATAAGCTTAATACAATTTAAAATCACACAAGATCAAGTGAAAATTACAGCATACATATGTTACGTGATCCTTTACTGAGGATTTATTGGCAGTAGGTAGTTGATGATTGAGGAAGAATCCTTCTTTTTAAGATGGATCTGGTTATTGGTGTATTGCTCATGGTCCAGTGGATTACCTCACAACCATGCACATATAGGCACTAATTGGACTTAGTGAATTATCAGAAAAGAGACATAAAGTTTGGAAGTTCTCATATTATGGGGAAAAGAAAATAATTGGAAGGAGTGATGGAGGATAATTGATGATATTTTATATATGTATATATCTAAGAAATTCTCAGAAACAGAAAAAAATTAAATGTCCTTCAAACAAAATATCTTTAGGCTAAATGGTGGGAGAACCAGCATTTGAACCCACATTTCAAAATGCTTTGCTATGTTTATTCCATATTAACCATCATGTGTTTGATTTTACTTTACTTCATCAAAAAACATATTTGAGGTGTATTAGTTAGGGTTCTGTTGAGTCAGAGAACTTGTGTCTCTCTATATTGAGGGAATTTATTGTGATGACTTACAGTCTGTATTCTAATTAACCCAACAATGGCCAGCTGTGAATAAGAAGTCCAAGAATCTAATGGTTTCTCAGTCCCACAATGCTAGTTGTTTCAGCTGGTCTTCTGTATAAGTACAAGAAGTCAGATAGTGAATCTTCCTTCTTCCAATGTCCTTATGTAGGACTCTAGCAGAAGGTGTGGCCCAGATTAAAGGTGTGGACCACCCTGTCTGGAATCAGGATTGCTTTATCACAGGCTGACCTTGAACTCAGAGATCTACTTTCACCAGTCTCCTTGGATTAAAGGTGTGTACTACCTTGCCTGGGCTGAAGGTTTTCATAGACACTATGCCTCAAGATCATCATACCAAGATCCACATCAGAAACTTGTGTCTTTCTGCCTCAAGATCTGGATCAAATTTGAACCCTGCAATTCTGGATTGTCAGATAAATCCAAGTTGACAACCAGAATAGCCATTACACAAGGTTATGTGAATATTGCTGGCATTAACAGCTTTCCAAGGGAGCTGGTTTTATGCCACACATAACAGAGTGCTATATGCATACACATTAATTTAATAATGATTATTCTACAAAGCTTGTAGGACTCAATTCACAGATGTGGATTATCTCTAAGAAATTTGTTGATTTTCTTAGGGTTTATGAAGAAAGACACTGAGCAACAATATATTTTACTCTTCTTAAATTGTACTGACTTTGGTATGAATAAGGCAATTCTGTTATAGATGTCAAAAGAAAAGAACTGATGATCTTGAAGAGCAAGCCATGTGCTATAACAGACTAACACGGAGGTCTTAATAAAGAGTAGGTCGTGTTAATTTTAAAAAGTCAGAAAGAAATGAAGGAAGATAGAAATTGTTTAAATCACATTACACCATTTCTTACCACCGTTTCTGAGTATGTCGCTAACTTTTAAAGTGACTGACCAATACCCTGAATACAGTAAACAGTCAATACCATTTCTCCACAAGCATATAGAAAATTTTGGGAATCTGGAATTATTTGTCTCATTGGAAATGTCCTCTAATTCTCCTCCTTAGAGTCAATTTCTAACTACTGGTAACATGTGACGCTATCTCAGTCCTTGGTCTGGTTTCTTACTTCTCCTAACTACTAACCTAAAATTGTTGTGTTTCATTCAAAGACCGACAGTTCATGGGATACAAGATACCACAAGTAGTGTCTATTCAAATCATTCAGGCCTACTCTTTAAGGTCTTCTTCCACCAACTAAAAAGACTCTTGCTATCTCTCATTAAAGTGCCTAAGGTATGAGATATATATATTTATATATATGTCAAAAAGCAATCATACTTTGCTAACCTCCACTGTCAGTTTCTTTCTAATCAAGCTCTTCACCTTGTTTCCTTTTCTTTTTCTTGTTCTCAACATGTTCTGTTGACTAAACTATGAAATGTATAGATATTTATTCTTCAATGTATTTTTAAGACAGTTTTATTTGTAGATTCAGTAACTGCAAGGAAAAAAAAAGGCCAGCAAATAACTAACCCAGAGATTATTTTGTGTAGCTTTTCATCAGAATGACGTGATTCTTGATATAAGTAGGACTTGCAGGCCAAAGCCCAGATAATCATGTTCTGTATTTTTAGAAAGCATGATATGTTATTCTTATAGACAACCAGATTTAGAATTCATGGAGTTAAATGGTTTTCCATCTAAAATAAAATTGAGAGCCAATTCAAGAAGAAATTGCTCTTTCCCTATTCTATCTTCAACTTCTGATATTGCATACTCAAAGCAGAATGTTAGAATAAGCATTCAGTAATGATGTGTGGAAATTAAAATTGAAATCAAAGTATATTCTCAGCATTGCAAAATTTTGCCCTTAAGTTTTATTTATCTTGTTCTGAAAACAGAATTTAGAGAACCTTGAAAGTACAAACAAAATTTCTCTCTATTCTACTCCTTAAAAGATGACTTGATTGTAGAATGATCCAGGGGTAGACCAATACTGTCTGTTTCCTAGCTCAATTCTACTTGTAAATCAGCAATAACCACCTTACTGAGAGTTTTTTAGCTTTAAAAAGTTCTTTCATGACGATAATTGCCATCATGACCGGATTTTATGGTCTACTCAAGAGATCATGTCTTGCAGCCATATGCAGCTAAATCTAAGTTTTAATCTGAATCCTGCCATTTCTGTGTTGTATATACCTGAAAAGAACTCTAGGAAAATGATTCTTTCAACTCTCCTGTTTTTAATGCTTATCAAGTCTAATGAAAAGTCAAGCAAATTCTAGAATGTGATAAGTTTTTGAATATTTTATTCCAGCTAGACACTTGTGGAATTTCAAATCTCATTTGGAAAATTTTGCATTTACTGGTGTTGAGGAGAAACCGATCTGTGTCATTGCAGAGTAATGGGTGGGACTGTATGGTAAATAATCTTACTATACATCAGAGGAAACATGAGACCAGATTTGTTCTGATGATCATGCTGCTCTGCTTCACAGATGCATCTAAGGACCATTTGAATTAACTGGAAGCCTAGTTTTTTAGCAACAGAAACAAATTTATTTGTCTTTAGATAATGATGAAACTGAAACTACACTTCAACAAGTGGAACAAAGTGATTTGTATATAAAACATATGGATCATTAATACTATAAGATCATACTTATGAGCCATAATATATTTTCTAAGATATGTTCTAAGATGTCTCAATTATACAAATTTTTCTTTCAGTTTTACCCTGAACAAACAGTAATTCAGATAATAATTGATGAAAGACAAGGTCATGAATTTTAAGGACAGTGGGGAAGATTATAAGGAAAGGTTTGGAGGGGTAAAGGGAAACAAAAATATTGTGAATATATTAACCTTGAAAAATGACAGAAATATTATGACTTCTTATGGTCTGATATGCTTGTTAGTCATTCCATTTCCATCCCCTTCCACTTTTTGTATTGCTCTAACTTCAGGAACTTTTTCCTCTGAGGTACTTTAAATCCTTCTTGCTACTTTCCAGGAATTTATTTGATCCTTAACATGCTTTAGGAACTCCTTAATAGCTTTGTGTGACCAGTGATGGCTTTGCTACATTCTATGACTTTCTAGTGTGTATTCTCCATTTACCTTTGCCACTAGTCAACTGCTTAAAATAAAATTATAAGTAAATGTCAAGTTATGAAGTATGATTGAAAGACATGAAAACTAAGATCTATGTTCTGTGCACAAGAAATATACCTAGCTGAAACCTTTTAGAAAGTCTTTGATAAGTTAATTACAGCTCACAGGATTCATAAGTCTCAAAAATTCACAGTGTCAATCTTGTTCCAGCATTTCATTTTAAAATTGCTCTGCCTTCAATAGATTTGTGGTGGGGGGAAGTACTGCTTTCATAAGTTTCAAAGAGAACTGTCAAAAATTTTGAAGAGTTTCAGAAATAATTGGAAATTTTTTCAGGAACTTTTAATCACTGAAATCCCAAAGTGAGTCTAATGTTACAAAAATATTCCTCCTTTTGGAGAGTTCTGTTCACTGATGGGAAGGATTCTTTCCCAATCTCTTATTAAGTGACTGTCACATTCATGTTTAATATATATATATATATATCCATGTGTGTAGAGGGAGGATTTGCATCCCAGGAGAGTAAAATAATATCATAAATCTCTTCACTTTTTTGTTGCCTCAGTGGTAAGATTCACTGTCTCAAAAAATTTACAGTCCCATTCTGTCACTTTGTAGACTGTTGCACAGTAAGACCTCTTACAGTTTGTACCTTTCCAAGTAATAATAAACTAGTACTCATTAGCATAAAGATTCTGTGATACACGTTTTGGTAAAAGCTTTAAAGTTATCAACCTGTTTTATCTTTATGGCAACCTCAGTGACGGATACAATTATCATTGTTAATTTATTTATTTTTAATAAATCAAAAATATTTTTTCTCCATTATGAAACTGACAACATCAAGTAAATAAATAACTGGATGGAAAAGAGGGCTTGCATTATAAGCAGGAAGGTTTGAGTTTGAATTCTCAGCACCCTTGTAAAAATCCAGGAATAGTGCACTCAGTAGCATAGGGAAACAAAAACAAGTTGATTTTGTGCCCCTTGCTCCAGCCATTTGAGTTATATTTGCAAAAGTCAAGATGATTGAGAAACTGTTTCAAGTCTATAACCTGAAAAGCAACACTGCAAGATGTCTCATCCTCTCCTGGCCTGTATAGGTGAGAATACTTGTATATTCACCACATATACACACAGCACACACCTACTAACCCGCACATGCCATACAGATACACACACACACACACACACACACACACACACACCACTACCATTATCACCACTACCACCACTACCATTAACACCACAACATCATTGCAAACCCTAATGTATATTCTTTGAGTTACAGGAGCTTCATAGTTTCTTACATCACATTTATTAATTGTTCAACTTAGTGCCCATATCAATGGTTTTCTGTTCAGAAAGTCTTTTCCTGTGCCAATGAGTTCGTATATCTGGTTTTATGTTGAGGTCTTCTACCCATATGGAGTTCACTTTTGTTCAGGGTGATAGGTATGAATCTGTTGGGATTCTTCTACACTCAAACATCCAGTTTTGATGAGTACCATTTGTTGAAGATGCTGTTTTATTTTCCAGTGTACATTTCTGGCTTCTTCATATAAAACAAACAAACAAACAAACAAACAAACAAACAAACACCAGGTACCCAAAGATGAGAGGAAAATATATGGGTCTTCAGCTTAATTCTACTGATGAACATGTCTGTTTTTATGCCAATATCATGCTGGTTTTGTTACCATAGCTTTGTAGTACAATCTCAAATCAAGGATGGTGATTTCTTTCCTTGTTCAAACATGTTTTAGCTTCTCTTTCTCTCTCTCTCTCTCTCTCTCTCTCTCTCTCTCTCTCTCTGTCTCTCTCTCTGTCTCTCTCTCTCTCTGTCTCTCTCTCTCTCTCTCTCTCTCTCTGTGTGTGTGTGTGTGTGTGTGTGTGTGTGTGTGTGTGTTTATAAGAAGCTGAAATTTTTCCTTTCAAGATAGGTGATGTATTGTGCTGGAATTTCTCTGGGGATTGTATTGAAGCTGAAGATTACTTTTTGTAAGATGGCCATTTTTACTTATAGTAATCCCACTGCCCCATAACCGTGAAAGAGTGCTCCATCTTATGATATCTTCCTAAACTTCACTCTTCAATGTCTTAAATTTTTTATCATACAAATCTTTGATTTCTAGGGTTAGATTACTCCAAGTTGTTTTATATGTTTTATTTATATGAGGCCATTGTGAAAGGTATTTTCCTGAGTTCTTTCTCAGTCCATTTGTTATTTGTATGTAGATAGAGCTGGTGACTTCTCTGAGTTAATTTTATATCCAGCCACCTTCTGAAAATGTTTATCAGCTGAAGAAGTACACTAGTGACAATTTTAGTGTTACTTATGTGTACTATCTTATCATCTGCAAACAGAGATATGTTAAGTTTTTTCTTTGTAACTTGCAATCCCTTGATCTCCTTCAGTTGTCGTATTGCTCTAGCTAAGACTTCAAATACTATATTTAATAGATGTGAAGAGAGTGGACATCCTTGCCTTGTTCCTGATTTTAATGGAATTATTTTGAATTTCTCTATGTTTAAGTTGATGTTGACCATGGGATTGCTGTAAACTGCCTTTATTATGTTGAGGTATGTCCCTTGTCTTCCTATTTTTTTTTTTATTGTGAACAGATGTTGGATTTTGTCAAAGACCTTTTCTGTATCTAATGAGATACTCATGTTGATGTTGTCTTTCAGTTTGTTTATATGGTAGATTACACTTATCAAATTATGTATATTAAAACATTCCTGCATTTCTGGGATGAATCTTACTTGACCATGTTGAATGATTTTTTTTCTGTGCTCTTAGAGTCTGTTTGCAAGTACTTTTTTGAGTAGTTTTGCTTCTGTGTTCATAAAGGAAATTGGTCTATAATTCTTTCATGGGTTTTCATGTAGTTCAGTTAGTAGGGTAACTGTGGCCTTGTTAAAAAAAAAAAGGTAACATTCTGTTTTGTGGACTAATTTGAGCAGTATTGGCATTAACTCTTCTTTGATAGTCAATAGTATTATACACTAAAACCATTAGTTCCTGGATTAATATATGTTGTGAGACATTTAATTACTGCTTTTATTTTATTAGTGACAATAGATCAATTTAAATTGCTTATCTGATCTTGATTTAGCTTTGTTAATCATATATGTATATATGTACATATATGATATGTACATATATGATATGTACATATGTGATATGTACATATATGCATACATGATTATAAAGTCTAATGTCTATATAATATTTGGTGAAGTATAGGTTTTTAGAGTATGTACTATATGTCTTTATGTCTTTTTATCCTTGATATCTATTATTATATCTCCCTTTTCATTTATAATTTTTAAAATATGGCTATTTCTGTCTCTGCATTTTAGCTAATTTTGATAAAGGTTTGCTAATCTTATTGATTTTTTTCAAAAAGACCAACTCTTTATGGCATTGATTCTTATATTTCTTATACTGTTTTTTTTATTTTATTGATTCCAGCCTTCAGTTTGATTATTTCTTGCCATTTACTTTTACTTCTTAATTATGCACTAGAGCTTTTAAGATGTGCTATAAAATTACTAGAATGACATCACTTTATTTTCTTTTTATTTTATTTTTTATTAATTATTTTATTTACATTTCTAATGTTGCCTCCCTTCCTGGCCTCTCTTCCATGAATCTCCTCCACAATCCCCTTCTCCTTTGCCTATTAGAGGCTGCTCACCCACCTACCCTAACAACCCTGGCTCACACCTCTAGTATCCTGTTCCTCTGGGGCATCAAGACTCCATAGGACCAAGTGCCTTCCCACCCACTGATACCAGATAATGTAATCCTTGGCTACACATTTAGCAGGAGCCATTAACCAGCCCATGTATAGTCTTTGGTTGGTGGTTTAGTCCCTGGGAGCTTGGAGAGGCTTGGTTAGTTGATATTCTTGTTCTTCTATGAGACTGCAATCTCCTTCAACTCCTTAAATCCTTCCTCTAACTCTTCCATTGGGGTCCCCTTGCTCAGTCCAATGGCTGGCTGAGCATGTGCATCTGTTTTATTCAGGTGCTGGCAGAGCCTTTCAGAGGAAACCCATACCAAGCTCCAGTCTGGAAGCACATCTTGGCATCAGCAACAGTGTCAAGATTTGGTGTCTTCTGATAGGATGGATCCCATGGTGGGTGGTCTCTGGTTGCCCTCCACTTTTGTTCCTGCATTTCCTTTAAACAGGAACAATTCTGGGTTAAAAATTTTGAGGTGGGTGTGTAGCCCCATACCTCAATTCAGAGTCATATCTACTGAAAGTGGTCTCTTAAGGTTCTCCCTCCTCTCTGTTGGGTATTTTGGAAAATGCCATCCATATTGGGCCCTGGGAAACTCTTGCATCCCTGGTATCTGAGACTTTCTAGTGGTTCCCTCTGTTTCCCTCCCCCCACTGCTACATATTTCTATTTATTTTCCTGGCCATCTGGACTTCTCTCCAGTCTTTTTCCATACTTTTTCCTGCCCTCACTTTTCCCCTTCCCATCTCCTCTCCCTCCCAAACCCCTCCCACTCTCTGTCTCCCATGATTATTTTGTTCCCCCTTCCAAGTGGCATAGAAGCATCCACACTGTGGCCTTCCTTCTTGTTAATATTCATATGGTCTGTGAGTTATATCATGAGTATTCTGAGCTTTTTGGCTAATATCCACTTATCAGTGACTATACATCATATATTTCCCCTAAGGTCTGTGTTACTTCACTCAGGATGATATTTTCTAGTTCCAACCATTTGCCTGCAAAGAAACGTTCAGAATCCTTTGTTATCAGGGAAATTTATATCAAAACAACCCTGAGATTCTACTTTACACCAATCAGAATGGCTAAGATCAAAAACTCCGGCAATAGCACAGGCTGGCAAGGATGTGCAAAAAGAGAAACACTCCTTCATTATTGGTGGGATTTCATGCTAGTATATTCACTTTGGAAATCAATCTGGAAGTTCCTTAGAAAACTGGAAATATTTCTACCTGAAGACCTAACTGTACCACTCCTCGGCATATACCCAAAAGATTCTCTACCATATCACAATGATGTGTGCCCCACTATGTTCACAGCAGCCTTATTTAGAATAGCCAGAAGTTAGAAACAACCCAGATGTTCCTCAACAGAAGAATGGATACAGAAAATGTGGTATGTTGACACAACAGAATACTGCTCAGCTATTAAAATCAAGGACTTCATTTTTTTTTTATTTTCTGCATATTGTTCCATCAAATTGCCTCTTAGAATCACCTTCATTGTGTCCCACAAGTTTGGGTATGTGGTTTACTTATTTTCATTCAATTCTATAAAATATTTAATTTCCTTCTTACTTTATGTCTTGACCCCTTTTTCATTCTGAACTGAACTGAGTTGTTCAGTTTCATTGAGTTTGTGAATTTTCTGTTGTTTATATCAATTTAGTCTTGCTTTGTGTCTGAGTATGTATATTTGCAAGGCATTGAGACAAAGATATATTCTTTTATATTAGGAAATATATTTTTCCATCCTTTTACATGAAGTGATGTTATCCTTGATATTATGTTGCTTGGATGAAGCAGGATAGATCTACTTTCACATCCATTTTGCTAGTTTGTGGATTTTATGGGAAATTGAGACTGTTGATGGGGAGAGATATGAGTAAACATTGTTTGCTGTTCCCTACAATTTTGTTGTTTCTGGGAGTGTGTGTGTGTGTGTGTGTGTGTGTGTGTGTGTGTGTGTGTGTGTTTATATCCTACTTGTTGGTCTGGGATTATTTATTCCTAGTGGGTTTTTTGGTGGTTGTTTGGTTGGCTTCGGCTTTGTTGTTGTTGTTGTTTTGATTGTATTTATTTAGTTAGTTAGTTAGTTAGTTTGTTGAAAGGGAAAGGATTAACTCTTCTAGTTTAGAGTTCTCCTAATGTAATGCCTACTATAGAGCTGGATTTTAGATAAATAAAACATAGGTTTCTTTTTGTCATACAATTTCTTATTTTCTCTATGTATTGTGATTGAATAAATATCATGATTGAGAGAGTTGGTTATAGTAGTCTAAGTTGGCATCTCTGATCTCTTAGGGTCTGTAGAATTTCTCTTCTGGTCCTGTCTTTTTTGAGTTTACACTGTTTGCCTCTTGTACCTTGACAGACATCTTATTCTTTGGATTTGAGAATTTTTCTTCTATAATTTTGATTCTTAGATTCCATTATTCTTAGATTTAGTATTATCATACTATCACAGATTTCCTGGATGTTTTGTGCCAAAATATTGTTTTTTAGATTTCACATTTTGTTTGACAAAGGTATCCAGTTTTTCTATATGCCTTTAATGTCTGAGATTCTCTCTTTCATCACTTTTATTCTCTTGCTGAGGCCTGCCACTGAGCTTCATGTTTGAGTTCCTAAATTTTTAATTTCCTCAAGTAGGGTTTTCTTTATTGATTTTATTTTCATGTTCAAGTCTTGAATGGTTGTATTCATTTTCTTCTACTTTGTGTTTTTGTAAGTTTCTTTAAGATATTTGTACATTTTCTCTTTAAGAACTTCCATTATACTCAAAATGGCTGTTTAAAGGTGTGTGTGTGTAGTGTATGTGT
Organism: Grammomys surdaster; assembly: GCF_004785775.1. Taxonomy (NCBI): domain Eukaryota; kingdom Metazoa; phylum Chordata; class Mammalia; order Rodentia; family Muridae; genus Grammomys; species Grammomys surdaster. Next base: position 2,885,944 of record NW_021604687.1, read on the forward strand.
GTGTGTGTGTGTGTGTATCTGTGTGTGTATCTGTGTGTGTGCCATGTGCTTCAGCTATGTTGTGATACTCAAGATCTGCTCTTGTGTTAGGATTGCTGGTGTCTAGTGGACACATATTGCTCTCTTCCATTGATAGTGCTTTTGCACTGGTGTCTAAATGTTTGGGTTTAAAAAGATTGTAATTCTTGGTTTTTACCAAATTTTTACCAAAAATTTTTACCTTAAATTTTTACCAAATTCAAGGTAATTTTTTACCTTGTTTTCTGTTGCTCTTTCTGTGCTTTTAGGGGAGTGTGATGGCTATGCATTATTTTGTAGGAAATTCTACTGAAATCCTGATAGGTGTAGCCACTAGGGGGGTCACAGGTAAAATGTATTTTTAGGAATTGGGAGCTGATACAAATGGGAATCAGTTGGGAGAAGGCTGAAGAGATCCACAGGAACAAAGAAAGCAAATTGTTGACCAGGATATGCTTAGTCCTCTGGGGATGGTGGTTGATTAAGGAAAAGCAACAGAGGAATGTCTGCCGCAGAGCTCTGGATGAGAATGGGGTAGTGGACTCAGAGGAATGGAAGGAGCTGTAGAGATCTGCAGTTACCTTACCCTCTTTCGTTGCCAGAGTAACATGTGAGTTCACAGGGACTATCCACTAGATTCGAGAAATAGGATAAAGCAGCAAGTGGGGGAGAAAAGTTAGAAGGAGAGAGATCTGCATGACCCATTGAAGTTGGGACAGAGAATGGGAAGGAGGTAGCACCAGGTGACCTGAGAATTGTGTTTGGGAGAACCCAAATCTGAGCAAGAGATTAGAACCTGTAGTTAGCCTGTGGGCCTTCCTGACTGATGTGGCCTGATGATTCCTAGGGATAACTTGATTGTATGTTAAACATAGCAAATGGAAATGGCAAGAGAGAAGTAATCATGTAGAGAGAGGTGATTCTGCAGTTTTTGAGGCAATCATGTCCTAAAAGTTCTTCTTTACTATAGTTAGCCACAAACTCCATATGGACAGAGAATATTTCTATTAATGTTTACTAAGAGACCTCTTAGTGGCTACAGTACTCTTAAGCCACACTTGATAAATGTTTATTAGTTTTGAGTAATTTCTCAAAGTGAGTAAGACATATACTATAACACCATTCATTCTGAAATACAAGTGCAGGTTGAAAGTGTTCCAACATTTAATCTACCAAGATATGTCCATAGAAAACAAGTATTAAAAGGAGTATTTCTTGTTTTTGTACTGTGACTTTTTATGATTAAACATAACCAGAAGTTAGTCAAATGGAAGAAACAAACCTCAATGAATATCGAAGTTACTACATAGTAGAAAAATCTGTAGCAATCAAATTTATATAAATGGTGATAGAATAACTTCATGCTTTTTATTACTTGTCTTGTCATTTACAGCATATTCACAAGTAAAACTGAATGTAATTTAATGGTGTTAGTAAAAATGTCCTGGTTACAAAACTGCCTTATATTATCATTAAAATTACCAAGATTTATAACTACAAGTCTGCCTTTCTTGTCTGCTTAGTGGCGTTGAACTATTAAAAATAACAATTCTAAGACAATTCCAATCCTAAAATTGTTTATTTACATTTGTCTTTATTTAAAGAGTTTAAATGTTTCCATTCAAGTCTGATATGAACATAACACACTGCTTCCTCAAACAAACCACAGGGTCTCCTTAGATATTGGATGTCTGATGCTAGATCTGGTCTGAAACTCCAAAGAGACAATTAAAAGTAAATGGCAGGGCATAGTGGGGTATGCCTGTAATACCCAAGATAGGAAAACCATGAGTTCAAGACCTGCCTGTACCATGTAGTGAGTTCAAGGCATTCAGAGCCACCAGTGAGACTCAATTTCAAAATAAAATATTTTTTAAAAAAATATTTTAAATAGCCAACTGTTTTACCAAACAATAACATTTGAAAGTAAGAATAACTCCAAAAATCTTAGTTATAATGAAATGCTTGAAGTTCCAAAAACTTCTGCAAATACTTGAGATTAAGATCAGTTTTGAATAGTAAACTATTCAAACCAAAGTAACGGACCTAGAAACAATCACACAATATATTAATTGTTTGTAATTTATTATTAAATTTTAGGAAAAAGCTGTGTTCATCCTTCTTATTTATCTAATTCTTGTACTCTGCCAAAGAGAGACTTCAGTCTATAAGAAAAACTATTCTACATCTTGGAGTAATTGCATCGTCCTGCCTGCCAATGTGCTTTATACACTCATTCATCAAACTTTTCCTGGCCAAAATTTATGTACCATAAAAGCCTTTTGAAATGCATAATAACAAGACTTAATCCATGTCTTCAAGAAATTCACAGACAAGGAGGGCAAGTAGGGTAATGTAGTTTTCCACTACAACAGTTGCTACAGAATTGAGGATTTTCTCCATTTTTCACTTCTGACCATCAAGAGTTATATGGTTTGTATAACAATCTTACACATTCCATTCCTATTTTGAAATATGAACAATGTGAACCTAAAGGCAAGCATTATCTCAGTCTCTACTATTTTTGTGGAAGTCATTCTAAGTGTTTATGTGTATTCTATTCTTTAATGATAATTTAATAAAAACACAGATATTATTTACTTTTGAGGATGAGGAAACTGAGAAGCTAAAGTGAAAATAACTTTCTTAAAGTCATTCAGCTATCAAATAGTATATTCAGATTGTCAGCCCAAGCAATCATGTTGAATGTTGTATAATTCCTACTGGCTTTCAGTGTCTCCTCTGAAGAGTCAGGTCCTTTCTAATGAGTCTACCTATACGTGACTTGGTCTTTTTCTCTTACAGCTTTTAATATTCTTTTTTTTTTTTGTCAGTACATATAATCTTTCAACAAGCTTTCTGTACCTTGATAGGTAGGCACCTCCTTCTTTATGTTAGGGAAATTTTCTTCTATTATTTTATTTCAAATATTTTCTGTGCCTTTAGCTTGGATTCCTTGTCCTTCCCCTATCTGTAATCTTTTCATAATGTCCCAGGTCACCTATTTTTTTGGGGGGGGGTAATCTTGGATTTTGTTTTTTGTTTTAAGATGATATTTGACTAACATGTCATATTTTGTGTCTGTATTCAAGACTTAAATTTCTCTCTTCCACATCCTATAATTTGTTGGTAAGCCTTACCTGAACAGTATATGTTTGATATCATACATTTTTCATTTCACTTTGTGTTCTTTCAGTAATTTTCTACTTTCATGTCTTAAAATTCTTTACTATTTTATTTAATTGTTTGTGTTTGCACAGTCTTCATAAACACATTTATTTATATCATCTTTAAGGTCCTTGAACATATTCATAATTGCTACTTTGAAGTCTTTGTATTGTTTTTCAGCTAAATTTTATTTTGGAGGGGCATACTTGAATTAATATTACTAGACTCTAACAAAGATATATTGTGTTAGCTGTTAACGTTTGTGATTTTGTGCAGGGATATAGGCACATGTAGTTATAAAATTTGAGTTGTTCCTTGGTATTGATATCTGATATTGTCTTTGTTAGATGAGAATTCCACTATTTGGCTACTGTTCCTCACTCTTGGTCCTAAACAAGGGTGGTAGCTGTAGAGTCTCTCATAGAAAATGCATTTGTGAGTCAGTTAAAAGAATGGAGATGGTTTAGGTTGAATGGCTGGGAGGCCTTGGGAAAGAACTTGAAATTGGAGTCTACACAAGAAGAGAAATATTTAGGGAGAAGTAGTAGCTTGGGAACAGAGACTTCTGCAAACAGGTGCCAAAGGAGCAAGAGTAAATCTGGAGAGATCAAAATAGAACACAGGAAGAATAGGAAAATATCATCTACTTGTGTCCCAGACTGGAGTGGCCACTGGGGATCCCTAGTGGGAAGTATTTCTGTGAATTTATAGGTGATTCAAAGGAATAAATAGGAACTAGAGGGTAAGGCAAGGAAGGCTGGTAAGAAATAGCTAAGCCATAGTAATAGGTTTAATTGGTTTTCACACATTTTAATAGTTATATTTTATGCCTTACTATGCTACAGATTAACTTACATTTTTTAGGGGAAGACTATCAAAAGGAAACCACATAGGAAAGGATTGAAAAATGATAGAAACAGAAAAGAGAAAGCATAAATCTATCTTGTTTATTTGCTATTTAAAAAAGGAAGGATAAAGGAGAAATAAGGGGATAAAGGTATAGAGTGTAGATGGAATCCCACTTGATTGCTTGCTACAGACTAGAGTCAGTGTGTTTTGATACCAAGATGTTCTTTGCACACATGGGTTGTCCTTTGAAAGGTTAGATGAAGATGCTAGTGTACTGGGAAATTCATTTACATTGAAAACATTTCTCACTGCTTCTTTCATCATCAGATTGAATTTTAATTGCCTAAGCACAGTCCTTTGCAAGGTCTCATGTTTAGTCACAGGTATTAATCACTTCAATAGTGGTCTTTCACAGATTGAATCATGTGTACTAGCTACACCTCAGCACAGTCCTTGGATTATGAATGTTGTTTTTCTCCTCTGGGTAGTTTCGAGTTGTGAAACCATAGCTTATATAGTCTTGACAAAGGAATTCCTTCATGGTTTGTGTCACAGATGATATTTACACCTTATAAAGACTTTTTGAGTCTTCTTGAAAGATGGTCTCACCACTGGGTGGTTGGTCTTTCGTGATGTTGAGAATGCTGTTTGGAACCTGAGTCTAGTTTCTCCTGGGCACACTGGCTTTCAGATTTCTGTCTTCCTAAATACCTTTCCTGGTTCTAAGGTCAAATTTCTTTCCCACAGTCTAGAAGTAGTCTCCTTGTCAGATTTCAGCCTATAGTGCCATTACACTTGCTCTGAATCTTTCAAGACTGAAGTTCACAAAAGGTCTTGAGTTGCCCAGCTTCAGCTCAGCAGTAGTCTTTTGAAAATCCTGTCTTTCCTCAGCAGGAATCCTTGTAACTTGAAGTCTCCCTGCTGCACTAGTCCAGTGCCTAGAATAGAGCATTTTCCTGGCATCTTTCTTATTTCTGCTGATATTGTATGCATTCTTTGTTGCCTTTCTCTCTTTATCTTATTTGTTCTCTATAAAATGTCTATTGATAAGAGTTCAGTGCTGATTTTCTGTAGCTCTCTGTCATGAGGGCTCCAGTGACACTCTCACTGGGATGGGTTGATTTCCAGCTTTTTGAAATAGCTGAATACAATTGTAGTTTTAAATGAACCACACTTTATATGTTCATCCATTGGGAAACATTAGACTGGTTTCATTTCTCAACTATTCTGAATGGTTGCAATAAAAATGGACCCAGGTAAAGCATTTGCCATACTAGCCTAACAACCTGGTTCTGGATCCTTAGAAGCAATGTAAAAATCCAGATGTAGTATTGTGAATACCTGTAATCTAATACTGCATCCACCAGGAGATGGAAACAAAAATTGCTTTAAAAATATGATCAAGTTAGCCTAACATGTGCAGGAAAAAAAAAAGAGTTCTTGTCTCAGGACAGGGTGGAAGGTGATGACTGACCATTGAGGTTTCTTCTAATTCCTCAATAGAGTATGGTAGATATGTACCTCCAACAAAGAAGCACAAACATAAATGCACACACACACACACACACACACAGACAGAGAGAGAGAGAGAGAGAGAGAGAGAGAGACAGAGACAGAGAGAGAGACAGAGAGAAAGAGACAGAGAGACAGAGAGACAGAGTCAGAGAGAGAGAGAGAGAGAGAGAGAGAGAGAGAGAGAGAGAGAGGGAGAGAGAGAGAGAGCGCACTACAAACCGGTCAACATATTAGTAAGTTTCAATTTATATATATATATTTGAATGATTGGGTGGGTATAGGAATTTCTAATTTCTAAATCATTTTTGATCTTTGAAAGTCATTTTTCATGAAGCAATAATACTCACTACTGTATTAAATTGTCATCCACAATTACTCAATGAAAGTAGAAAATCTGAGCTCTAAGAACCTCAGTGGAGAATTGAGGATGTCACAATTACTAAATAAGAGATAAATAATTCAATCCCGCTTGTTGAAATTTATGTCCTGGGAGCAATGTCTCTCTTGACCTGTCCCTAGTTTCCCTGTGACACAGTTGCCAGTTTTACATTTTACTTAGTAATTTCTTCCTGTCATGCCCATCAGATTCAAGGAGACTCAGAAAAAATATTCTTGGTGAAGGGCCAGAAAAGTGTTTTGTGTCAGATGATTTTCCATCAATTTTTTTCTCCCAATGTGTCACTCCTACCCAGGACTTTCATGAAATCAAAGAAACACTCTCTGGTAAAGAAGATTACAACTCGCAAAAGTTGTACTTTAGAACAGATGAAGAAAACAATGTCTATCTTTGGGGATTCTTACTTGCAAACTCTTAGAATTAAAAGTGGTTCAATACTGAGAAGCCTTTGCTAAGCTAATTCAACTCCTGAGGAGGTTTAATTCGAAACAATTAGAACGGTGAGTGTGAATACCCAGCGTTTTTCTCTTGTGGAGGAGAGAGAACCGAAGGTGCATTTAAAGGAAGCTGGGCAAAGCTGCTTGGTGGGCAGCGGAGCCTAGCTATAACTTGCTTGCTTTCCAACTCTGTCTGCCAACTTCAGCAGCACAGTTGTTTCCTGCTGAGAACAGATTCTGCTTGTTCAGTGCATGTTTGTGAAGAAAGACATTTTCAGACACTCAGATATAATGGGGCATTCACACATTTGAAATCCAGCTAAATTTGCCCCTGGGGTACATAGAAAAGATGCCAGGAGGACAGACTTGCCCGGAAGTGGCGATGGAAGTAGACTATGTTGACTTAAAATTGAATTCAGGCAAATAGCCCAGCTACCCAGGAGACAGTTTCATGCCAAGAGCGTGCAGATTATTGTTCTCCCCATTCAGGTTTAGACCAAGTGTTCTCCTCTCCAGGGTGTCACCTTGGTTACTTAATTCTTGGCAGGAGGGTTCAGATTGAACTCCCCAGAAGTCCCTTCCTCATTATGCTTCTCCATTTCATTCTTCCGCCCCACCCCCGCCCCTGTGACAGTAACCCAGAGAAATCTATCAGTATTACAAATCTAGTTTTTCAAGCTCTGTTTTAAAGGGTTTCTTGCTGCTTATCAATAAATTCTAGTCTGTTTTCCTGGGTATATATGACCAGACTTTTAACCTTTCACTTCCATTGACTATCCCTTTCTTGTTTTTCTCTTCATGCTGATGCACAAAATTATGGCTGCATCTTGAACTTGTCACCTTAATGAATACTAACTTCACAAGTGACTCACTTCACTTCCACTTCCTCCCTTCCCTTGTCCACCTAGTGAATACTCTAGGGCTCTAAACACATCTTTTCCATTGGAAATTTTTCCTGGATGTTTTTTCTTTTCTGCTGTCCTAGTAAAGGACACCTGCTACTTTTTCTCATGTGTCACATGATACCCAATGTAAGACTCATTTTACAGAATTGTGAAAATAAGAGAAAAAGAAACTTACGCATACCAGAAGTGAATAAATGTGGTATCACACCCTTCTGTTTACTTGTCTGTCTCAGTAGATCACACGAAAAAGTTATTCTACCACGCCTTTTTGTAATTCAGAAACTACTACCATGTAACTAGCTCACATCAGAATCTTCACAAATGTTTTGTTTTATTTTATGGGTGGTAAACTAAATGATGCTATCAGAGTTTCTCATATGATCCACATATGTGCCAGAACGTCAACCAGTCTTGCTCTACAAACTTGTCTGATTTGCTTCCTCTTTCTTGGTTTTACCCCAAAATGAAATATCTATAAAAGACTGGCAATAATAACAAAACAAAAACAAAACAAAAAACTCTAAATGCTACTGTATCACATGCTGGCTCATATCATTTCTTAAAGATGTTTGCTTATTTATGTTAACACAGTAATTTCAGTTCGTTCTGCATATATGTGCAATGGTATGAGGGCACCCACTAGGAACTAGTAAGATAAAGATAAATAACTGTCCTTCCCCAGCATCTATGAAGAAGCAAATAGATCCTCTACTAGAGGTAGGACCTCAGGAAACCCTCCCTGGTGCATGGTGAAACTTTGAATTTCTTGATCTTGTGCAGGGCCTTGTGGAGGTCCTCACAACTATGAGTTCATGAGTGCAACATCCATGTTGTATGTAATAGACAGCATTTACGGTACTCCGGTTCTCATCCTTAGCACTGAGAGGATTTGATATCGATACCTTGTCTACAGCTTAGCTGTCAGAGTTTCTTATCCTCAAGTCTATGAAAAGTATCATGCCTTTGCTTTGATCATTGCCCAATGTGATAGAAGCTCCTCTTACCAAGTTTGGGTCATCATAAAATAAACATAAATATTCAAAAGACAGTTTAACAACATAACAATTTATAAAATCTTCATCAATCAATTCTCCCAAAGGGCTTATGATCTCAGTACATGGTTTTTTACTATGTTTACAATATCAGGTATAAATTCCCTCCTGTGTATCAGGCCTCAAATGTAGCCATGGAGACAGTTGATTACTCCCATGAGCAATCTTTTCAGTATTGCCCCAGTGAGGCAGTCATTCATTGTAGGTTGGTTATATAATACAATGTCTAGCTCTGCATATGACCATGATTTTCTTCTACAGTAACCTGAATAGCACCTTCCAGCACTATGAGATCCAGCAAGCAGGAGGCTTTCTAGTTAAGTTCAAGACTAAGTTTTCTATTCTACAACCAAATACTGTGCTATTACTGTTTACTTGTCTCTCAGTAGATCTCATGAAAAAGTTATTCTACCATGTCTTTTTGTAATTCAGTAACTACCATCAGGTAACTAGCTCACATTGGAATCTTCACAAATATTTTGTTTTATTTTATGAGTGGTGAACTAAATGATGCTATCAGAGTTTAATACTGATAAGAAAATATACCTAAAGGGAGAAATACAAGGCAACCAAGTACTGAAAACCACACTTTAAATCACTAAGCAGGATTTGTCTCAGTACCCACTGGCATTAACATGGAGGAAATCAGAAAACTCAGAAACATGAAACACATTCATTGAACTGTATGCAGAAAGACTAAAGGAATATAGATGACATCAGTTAGCAATAAAACTTACTAATTTTGACAAGTTTCATGAACTTTCTATAAATAGAATTAATAATTTATCATAATTACCTAAATGGCATTTCTTTTAATGAGCTTTCAATTCTATATGCTATTCCCAATTCTTAATTTAAACTAAGCTACCAGTGAAATAGTGATGTGTTAGAATTATAAGCAACTATCTCTTACAGAATTTATGCAATCTGACTGAGAAAACAAATGGATTTCCTTAAAGATGTATCAAATTCCATTTTGTTCACAGGCAATTAGATTATCATGACACAGGACAATCACCTACAGGAGATAAATGTTATTTAAAAATAGCATGACTACATATTTAAACTCTTACCAATTTCTGCAGTAAAACAATAAACAACTCCTTTTCACTCACAAAAAAAATTTCTTCCATTGGGTAATAAATTATATGGTGATGTTACAAAAATAGTGGATGTGATCTATGCAGATACTTCACCTTTCACAATGGAGAAGTGTGGAAATATTGAGGTAAAGGACACACTCTTTACTGTCAGAGAATTCAAAGGCTGGAGTTCAATCCATTTGGAGAGAAAGAAAGGGAAAGAAAATGACATTACCATGCAATCACTGACAGAACAGAGATGCTGAAGCATAGAAACTATGTTCTAAGAAAGTATTGAGTTTAGAGTGAGAATGACCACAACTTATTAGGATTAGTGGGTAGAACCACCTTACTCATAATAGTAAAATTATCATTGTCCTAACCATGAAATATAATGACCAAAATTGGTGAGAAAGTTAAACGAGAGATTTTGAAACAGTGAAATCATTAGCATCTATGCTGTAAAGGTTACATGAATGAATGTAAAGCCAAAAGGAAAATATATAAACTATACATCCCAGTGGTCTCCTTTGCTAACTACTATTGACACCTACTTCTGCCCTGGAAACATTTAGAAAATTACAGATCCTCAGGACTTATCCTTTTTTATTTGTTTAATAAACTACTATGTATAGTTTCTGGTAGTGAATATGAAGCACTGATGAGTCTTCAAAGGTTTCTTGGTGAATTTTCCAGCAAGCCTGGAAAATCCTTCTGACATCAGTACTGCATTGGACACAAATGCAAGATGAACTGCAAATGCCCTCCTGCTTTCAGGATATGGGTGTAATTATACCTTTCTACCAGGAACGTATCAATATTTCTATACTTATCATGTGATCAGAATCATGTTAGCAGTTGATTTAAATTATATGCGGTAAGTTTATGCTGATAGAACTGAGAAGTCAAACAACACAACACAAAACAAAAACAAAAAGAAACCCAAAACAAAACACACACACAAAATTTGACACTACAAAATAAAAACGGAAACATTCTTGAGAAATGACTCTGTGGTTAATAATACTTGAAGTTCTTGGGAAGAATCCAAGTTAAGTTCCCTGCACTCAAGTCCTACGAATCATAGCCACCTATAACTCCAGCTTCAGGGGACTGGTAGTATCTTCTGGCCTCTGAGTATACTAGCACAAACATGTTGGGCGCACAAGCACATGCACGTGTGCGCACACATACACACACACACACACACACACACATCTAAAAAATTAGAAAAAAAAACCTAAGGAAAGATAAGAGAAATGAGTTTTACAAAAACAATATGAAGTAAGAATTCATATTTTGGACTCGATTATTTACACTAGATTTGCTATCTTTTTCCTTGCATAATATTTTTATTAATGATTTTGGAATTGTTATACAAGGTACCCTTATCATACTCTTCTACTATTCCTCCCATACCCACCCTTCCACACTTTTGACCTCCCCTCACAAAGGAAAAAAAAAAGAGATACACCAAGTATCAAGTATCAATTTGTGTTGCCCATATTCTCATTAGAACATGGACCAACTCCCAGTGGCCAGCCTATTAAAAATAACTGAACCTTTGTCTATCCCCAATCCCAACCAAAAACAATCAACTGTGAAGAGTCACATTTCAGTATCTTTATCACAATTTTTAACAACTCACTTCAATAGCTTCCTGTCTAGATTGTTTCTTCTTTTTTTTTGGAGAGTGGGGGTGGAGAGCTCTTACAGAAACTGTTAATGTTATTCATTCTCAATTATGAGTCTGCAGTCATCAACACCACTGCAAAAGACTCTTTCTTGAAGTTGACAGCAGCACAGACCATGGACATTTACAAGTCTTTCGGTAGCAGCACTTAACACAGACCTCAGTATGGTCTCCTGTGGGCAGCCCTGATTATGAACATGGCCCCAGTGATCCATACAAACCACAAACATCAACATAGTCTCCTACAGGAATAAGACCCCGGACATCAACATCTTAAGTGAAGAGAAAGTTTTTAGTGACTAAGTGAAAGGAGAGATGGAGAGTATCCTCGTCTTTAAAGTGCTCTTAGGCATTAATTTCTAGTTGAACAATATTTTCCTACAATTCTGCAGGCTAGAAATCTAAACTGAAGCTGCCAGCAGGGCTATTATCCTGAGAGTCTCATTTTTTAGCTTGCAGATGGTCACACTCTTGCTGATTCCTTGCATAGTTATATCCTGTGCCTGGTACCATTCACGGTTTTCTAAGAACATTGATAATATGGATGAGTGTTCATAGAAAATAGCCTCATTTAGGCATCTCTTTAAATATCTTATCTTTGATATGATTATATTTTTAGTCACAAAGGTTTTAGAAGAGAAAAATAATGCAGCCTATCATAAAATGTCACTGGCAGCTCTTAATTTAGTGGATTACATGGTTACAACCCTGTAAATGGCATTAAAACATCTTAGCTGTCTTTATTTAGCCTCAAGTACTTATTACTTCCTCATGAAACAAATAGACTCATGGGCCTATCTTGATCAATATGGTGTTTGATGACCGATAATCGTAATATCAACTTGAAAACTTCCTGTGGGATAGACATCTTTGTATGAAGTGTACTGTATAATACAATTTGCTTTTACATTGTTGCTGTCAGTTTCCAAAGACCATACATATTACTTTCCTGTTTACATATGCTTTTTATGATCGACTATATATGTTATTTCATATTTCACAACAATTCATGGACATAAGGATGAATAGATAATTCTATCACTCTCATGTAAACACATATATGTGTGGTTGTGGGTGTCTGCCTGTCTCTCTTTTTTTGTTGTTGTTTGCACATAAATGGGCATTTGCCAAGTTTCTGTTCATTAGAAGTACACTCACCAGTGTCTCACACTGCCAGTCTGAGGAGGTGTGAGCAACAATATTTCATTTTGATACATATCATACATTAGACTAATCTAAGAATTATGTTTAACTTTTTCCTTCTCAATAGTTGAGTGACAAAAAAACTGCTTGTGCAGGCACAGAAGTTGCTTAGGGAATAATTACTGACTTATCAATGGTAGATTTGCAGAATGGTAGATTCAATGGTAGATTTAAGCATGGTTGTTATTGTTGGCTCTGATCATGTTTCATATAAAACATACTATTTAATCCGATAGTTGAATGCTCTCATATCCCCAGAGTTGTCGCTATCTAAAGTTAAATGGTTTAAATGTATCTTATATTCACCAGATGAAATTGTTGTCTCAGTGGACTAGTGCTGAAAAAATCTCACCCTTTCTATCTCTTTCTGAACCCTGCCTGGCTGGTTCTATTCAGCTTTTCTGGTTCAAATTCCTCTCCAAGCTTGGTAATTCAAACTGGCTTCTCTCAGCTTCTGACTGATTTGTTCCCTGTATCTCTGCCTCTGCCTCTCTGCCTCTCTGCCTCTCTGCCTCTCTGCCTCTCTGCCTCTCTGCCTCTCTGCCTCTGCCTCTCTGCCTCTGCCTCTCTGCCTCTG
>NW_021604687.1:2898849-2898966 GCF_004785775.1 Grammomys surdaster
CCTCTCTGCCTCTGCCTCTCTGCCTCTGCCTCTCTGCCTCTGCCTCTCTGCCTCTGCCTCTGCCTCTCTCCCTCTTCCTCTCCCTCTCCGTCCCCCCCCTCACCTCTCCTTCTCCCT
>NW_021604687.1:2899066-2911713 GCF_004785775.1 Grammomys surdaster
CTCTCTCTCTCTCTCATCTGTTCTCATGAGAGTTAGGTGTATCCTATCTGAAACTCATCATATCTTTCTGATTCATCACTTTGTCTTCTCCTCAATCAGACATTACTTTCAAACATGCTGTCCTTCTATGAACCAACTTTACCTACATTGCTTGGGATTAAAGATGTATAGTAAGGATGGGTCTGTATTCTAGACTGTGGGATTAAATATGTGTGGCATGTTGGCATTCCAGATGTATCACAGAAATGTGTTGCTGGTTTTAAAATTCCCCTTCAAAATGGTTAGTCTTTGTATATCTACATGCCATTGTCTTTGAAAGCAGAATCATCTGGGTGAACAGACATATATATATATATATATGTGTGTGTATATATGTGTGTGTGTACATATATATATATACATGTGTATGTGAATAATCATTTGTAGTCATAGGTTTAAAACCTATAATCATATAGTTATATAAAAAGTGGGTGGCAAGGGTACTTGTGCCTAAACAAATGCTTTTTAAGTAATAACTTTAATCAATCCAGTATGCATCCACAATTTCCACTCCTAAAAGCCTGTACTTTACACACAGAAAAAAGATCATCTGTTAAGTCAATCAATAGATGCATATGGCTTCTTCCTCTCTACCATGAACTAAGTCAGGCCGGGATTAAAATATTTAAAACAAGTGCTTTCTCCGAGCCTCCAGTCCAACACAAAGATTCACACACTCATTAAATAATCACAAAGCAAAGAAAAGTGTGCAATTATAACAAATGCTATAAAACAGAGAAATATAGCTCCAGGAATGTACATTAGATTGGAACTGTCCACAGAGATCAGGAACGATCTTGCTACTGTGTTCAACATGAACTTAGAAGGTATTAAATGTTATCTCAGTGAAGAAAAGAAGAGAAAGCATGGATAGCAGTGCACTTAAAGACCCTTTGACAGAAGGATATAGAGTGTTCTGACTGGAATAGAGACACTATAAAAAAAGAAGGTGCATACAAGGATTCCAGCTTCTGCAAGTGACTGAGTACAGAGAATCAAATTTGGATGAAACATTACTGAATTGCTTTATTCAGGAAAAATTATAGTCAGATTTGCATTTTAAAAGGTCCCTGCCTGTTTTAGGGGAATAAATTAATAAAAGACATGCCTGGATGATAGCATAGAATTGTGACACTGATGCACTTGTCTTGATGAAAGGCAAAGATAGCATGAATTAACAGAGCCTAGTAAGTATGGGAACATGGGCACATTTGAACACTAATTAAGTCAGCAAGAGTGATAACATTTGGATACTGGGTTACCTTTGGACAGCTCTGTCTAATGTGATTTTCTAGGGTTTTTGTTAGCACGCCTGAATGGAAATTTTACCAAGATATGCACATGTAGTATTATGAGAAAATCTGTAATTAAATATTTAATTCAAGAAATTGAAAGCCTAGGTCATCTATATTACTGTTTCTTTCAATAGTGACAGATGTTATAAAACCTTTACCCTGACCAAAACAACTATTTAAAATTTTACGTGTATTTTATGGATCAATATCTTCAGGTATATTTCATATTGTACATCATTTACATATTCCATGAATCTGAATGTAAGAAATTTTACCAAAGTTATATTCTACAATGTATATCTTGTGCCTCACTTGCCCACTGGGAAGAAAGATGATTTCTAATATATGCCTCAGGTTTAGGTGTATGACCTGTTTCTATTGGTTAACAAATAAATGTTCACTCTGCTGAGCCTCACAGGCAATCACCAAATGTATATCCTCCTATAGAAAAGCTCCCACACTGCATCAATCCGAAAGAGAGGATTCAGTACCAGGGTCCCTATTGTCAGGAAATGCAGCTCTCCCTCAGAGCAGAGATGCCTTCTGCCAGCTGCTTTTAGCACTTATCTCTTCATGTGGCTTAAGGGGAAAATAACGTATTTCCTTCCCCAGGGAAAGAACTATTTGGGTGCAGCTGCATTTGAAAAGGAATTGCTGACTTAGGATCTGATTCCACTATGAGCATTTTATAAAAATACTATTTATAGCTCTTACATTCACTGCATACTGTAAACACATAAGACATAAATTATATGCCAAATCAGCTCCTCTGCCAATCCAGAAATAATAAAGAAACAAACTAAAAGAACTACTTAAATTGCAGCTGGCAAGCTGAGAGAAAAAAATATTTAAAAGAAAAATCATATAAAGAAGACAAAAATGTCACGTTTTCAACGTGCATTTAGATTCATACAATTATCTCACATGGCATTAAACTACAATCTTTGGGTAAATATTTGTTTGATTAGTTTCTAGGATTTCAGATTCTCATACCATCATGATCATAAGGATTTCAAACACATATCAGGGGCTCAAAATGTATGACAAAGACAGCAGTATGCCATCTGCCTTTGTTTTAAAAGGTTGAGACGATTATAAAATCCATTCTCGTAAAGTAAGTTATGTAATTTTCTCACATGGCTATGTTTCCCTACTTCAGAAGATATGATCAAATCAGAATATATACGACTTGGCCAACCAGAGTGTGGTCATGTAAAGAAAAATTCACCTAAACTATAAATACTTACAAAGTGACAATAATGCTGTGCATATGATATTCAAATTACTTTGTCTTTTTGAACATTGTGGTAACACAACCATCAAAAATATATATCAATTTCTTGTTCAACTTAAAGTATGTACCATTGTGTTTGTGGGGCAGGGCATCATCAACTATAAAAGCAAATTAACATTGAGTCATCAATGCATAATCACAGAAACACTTATTTGGTAACGTAGGAAATAATTATTTGTAGTCTATAGCCATCCCTCCAGAAAATATCATAATTACTGCCTAAGAATATTGAACTGAAATCCTTCAAAACAGTCAGAAAAAGATATATTTAGAATATATTGTATAAAATATCTATTTTCTACAGTAAAAGATCAATAAACATTTTATTTTATTGAAAATAGATATTTTTTATATAATATATTTTGATTACGGTATCCCCTGCTGTTTTCAAGGATTTCAGTTGTGAGTGTTTGTGTGACACAGAAAGACAAAGAGACAGAAAGAGACACACAGAAAGACAAAGAGATGAGAGAGAGAACAGGTAGGTCACAGGTATGGGACTCAGACCATCAGCATTGGTAGCAAGTGTTGAGTCTTGATGGAAAAAATGTTCTTTAGGTCTCCAGACAAAATTAAGTCATTAAAATAAAAAAAAATGTGAACTCTTTCTTAACATCTTTCTCTCACTGATCACCCAGACAGCTTCAAAGAACCCTTTCCAATTATTTCATAGCCTTTCACTTAGATACATATGTTACCTTTTTCAATATCCCATTAAGTTGACACAGGCCAACTATTATGTGGCTTTATTTAGAACTCAGGCAATAGTATTTTCTTTATTAAGGAGGTAAAAACAAAAATAAAACTGAACACTTTCTTCTAATGACCCACATATAGGAGCAGTGATTGAGGGTCTGTGAGGGAAGATATTCTAGCTTGTAAAGTTCCTCATGATGCAAACATGGTTTTAGTTTGAGTCTCAAAACTGCATCAACATGGAAGAAAGGAAAGAATCCACTCCCCAAGTTTTTGTCCTCTGACTTTTCTAACCACCTCTATCTATCTATCTATCTATCTATCTATCTATCTATCTATCTATCTATTATCTATCTATCTATCTATCTATCTATGTAAAGGTATAGGTATAAGTATAGGTATAGATAGAGATCCATCAGTAATAATGATGATAACGATAATAATTTTAAAGAAACACAGTTCATTTCTTTATAATAACATGTAATTCATACTCTAAGATTGCAAAGCAGTCATAAGTACTCTTATCTATATAAGAAAAATTTAAATAGTCATAGCACTGCTTTTTAAATGACCAATAAAGAATATCTTGAATAATTTTTAGCTATGTGATCATGATAGAATTCTGATTATTCACTTGTGCATTTAAAGTCACCTGGCCTGAAGCACTGAACAAAACATTTGCCGGGTAGAACTAAAGCTTATTCAGGATCTTCAGCTGTTACACTGAGTTAAATGTTCTACTAAGGGCAGAACTGAAAACAAACCTGTGCCCTCTATTCTTTCGACCCCTATTTTCTTTAGCAGTCTTCATGGGGATTCACACCACTTACTTCACTTAGCAATTTGTTACATGCTTGTGCTCACCTTTACTTGCCTGTTTGTTCACTCGTTTAAAGAAGAATGTTAAGCAGTTTCATCCATGCTGGTCTGAAATCCACTATGAACCCCTGCCATCCTTGAAACTGTGGTTATCCTCTTAACCTCCTGAATTCTAGGATTATAGATATGAGCCACCATGCCTGGAGCCACCTTCACAATTTTTATGATATTTCCTGGACCTCCTTCTGTTGTTTTCTGCTGTTCTCTCAGTCCACACTTGGACCAGTGAGATGTCCCAGGAAACGACAACAACAAAAACCCCACTAGTCACCAAGTCTAAGGTCCTAGGTTCCTCTCCAACCTTATAGTGAAAGGAAAGAACTGACTGCCTCAAATTGTCTTATGGCTTCCACATCTAAGTTATGACATGTGATGTACACCCACACATATGCATACTTAACCCAAATATAAATAAATAAATAAATAAATAAATAAATAAATAAATAAATTTGTTTATAGTCTATGCTTATATTTTCATATATGGACACACTATAGAAAATGATAGACTTAATTTGTGTTTGATTGACAGCCTTTAAGAACATTTGGCATAAGTGGTGGCTTACACCTATATTCCTAGGTTTTAGTAGATGGAGGGTCAAGATAGTACAGTTCAATGTTATATTTGGCTACGTGGTGAACTCTGGTCCTGGCTGAACAACATGTACATGAAACTATATAAGTAAAAACCACAAAAAAGGCTAGAACACACAGTACCAAGGAATCAAATTTTAGCAGATTGAGAATCAGCTAAATAGTTGATTAGAATTTGTAATCCAAATCACTCTGACAGTGGCACTAATTAAATGATATAATCCACAGTCTAATTACTATTAGATAAGATTGTCATAATTATTTGGTTTTGAGATGGGTACTATTATTTTCAACTTTGGGATGATGTGACAGAAATTACTGTTTACTTCAGACCATAAATGAGTTAAGTTAAATCTGTAATGTTATATCCCTGAAGACATTCCTGTTCTTCAGGGTGTTCCAACCAACCATTAAGGTTATACTCACCACTCCAGGGCTGACATATTTCCTTCCCATTTCCCACTCTTCATCCAATGCTCAGTTACAAAGCTCTGCATTTTGTCTAAGGAAGTTGAGCAACCTCTCTGGATACTTTGAGAAGAGAAACTAAGTTCAATTCATATTTAGCCTTTGTCTATGGGAAATGATACTTTTCTTTGGAATAAGAGTTATATTTTCCAGAGTTTTAACTGAACAGTTCATCCAGGCAGGCTTAAGCAGAGAGGAAATTTGAGTTTACTTATTTAAGATAATCCACCTAGTTCTGAGACTTGGGATCAGTCTGATCAAATCCCCTGACATTATTGTGACATTTAACCTTCCCCTTCACATTAAATTGTCAAGACTCATAATGGGACAGTAAAGAAAGTGGCAACTTTGGTGCCTACACATAACTCCAGTTTCTCATCTTTTCAAAAGCTTTTACAAATCCCAAAACAGAAATCTCCTTTCTTTTCTTATCCTTTCAAAACTTTGCTTTCAAACTAACCTTTATGGAAGTTGTTTTTATATTAGTGGCATATATTGTGCTTCTGTCTATATGAAAGCACAGGATTCCAACCCTGGTTCTCAGCCACTTACCAATGTAATTCATACCAAGCTTAACATAGTGGTTTGCATTCAGAAAAACCTCATAACATGCTTGTCTAATTGAACTGCAATTTTTTATTCTATTTTTTAAAAAGAAAAGGAAATCAAAATTCTGTTTTTTTTTTCTTCTCTGGAGCAGACAACCCAGTGAAGTGAGTAAGTCCCAATGGAGAAGCTGTACACTCTCCAGCCTTCTGACAGTGAGCCAGTTAACTGATCCCAATGGGAGAATTACTTGTTTGATTTCTCCACCCATTCACTCTGATAATTCATCCTCAGCTGGCCATAGTCTGTGGGCATCCTTGAGAGTTATGCTGAAATGAGGAGAAAAAATGTTAAATCTTAGCAGTGGTTAAAATCATGTTTGAAGCTGAGGCATTTTTGGAGCAGCTGGGAGTTAGCTTCCACTTAGTTTATTTTAGGCAAGTGGAAAGTCTTCATTTTTAACTGAAAATAGAATATTGTTTCATGTTTTATAATTTTATTCCTAATGATTATGGGCATAACAATGTCTCTAAAGCAATGAACCAAACAACTAATATTTTCAAGATTGTATTTATTTTTATTTTATGTGCATTGTTGTTTTTCCTGCACATGTGTCTGTGTGAGGGTGCCAAATCCACTGGAAATGTAGTTACAGACAGCATTGAGCTACTATGAGGTGCTGAAAATTGATCCTAGGTCCTCTGGGAGAGCATCCAGTGCTCTTAACCCCTGAGACATCATTCCAATCCCAACATCCAATATAATTAAGACTTGATTTTATTGTTGAAGAACTGAGTTACAGATGAAAGCTTAAATAACTCATTGGAGATGACAAAGAATAAGAGACAGAGTGTCTGGATGTCATAAAGACCTGCTTGAAGATAAGTTTCCATTCACTAATAAGAGTTAATATTCCCCCACACACACTGGAGCTTAGAACACATTATTAGAAACCAAGTATATCACAGGCAAATAAAAACAGTTCGTAGCTTCATTGATACAACAAGGGATTTTACATTCGGCCTAAATACAGAGAGTAGCAGATTCCCTTGCCTACAGATCTCTGGCTTGCAAGTATCTCCCACCACAAGATTACTCTGTATAATACATAGCCCTTGTTCAGTAGAGGGATCCAATTATTCTTTTTCAGGCTTACAAAGTCCAATACATTCACTCTCTCTTTCCTTCACAAGTCTAATAGCAAAAACTACTTTTTCCATGTCCCAAATCCATTATCAGTGGAAGAAAAGTCAGGTAAAACAGAGATGGCAGTTAAGGAATGGACAGAATATTATTGGCACATGCCCAGCTAGTGACAAACAAAAGCAGTACACCATGACTTGAAAATAAGTCACATTACAAGGAGAATGAGAACAACTACATCAACTAAGCTAAGGAGTGTGAAGTAGTAAGGTGATTGAGAGTTACTGGTTTTACTAGTACAACTTAAAAGCAGTGGAGGGCAAGCACTTAGATACAAGTTATGGTAACATGAACAAGAAAATACTTCACAGCTGTTCAAAAACCACACCAAGTTGTCTGCATCATTAATTCCAGTGTTTCACAATTAGTAAAATACATAGCTACATATTCCTGTGAGATTAAAAATACCTTTCCACCTGAATCACACTGGGGCTAGGACAGTAACACAGTCCTAACAAGTGTGTGCATCAAATGTCTCAGCCACTTCTTTCATAGAGCTACACAATTAAATCTGTACAAGGGGCTGGGTGGTTGGGGACAAATATAAGTCAAAATAATATTGTGCTCATTCAGTAAAAGAAACCCTGATGAAAGATTATTTGCCAAGAAGCTTAGACTATTAAGATTTTTATTGCATTTTTAGATAACCTGGAAGTTCTTATCCTGAAGGGGAAAAGTTGTTTTTAAAACTACCTGAACAGATGCTAAAGTGCTTTATCAATCAACTTCACATGGATTTCCTGGGATGACAAGAAATTATAAAGGGATACCAACAATTTCATACAATGGTATATCCTCAAATCATCTATGACTACAATTATGTATCAAGAACTGATCATCACAATCCTTTAGATAGTCAAACTACAAGTACAAAGCTGAAATATGGTATGACAGACCTTCAGAAGAGAACACTCTCTTCTTATACTTTAAATAATCTGCTTCAGATTACAGTTCACAAACAAAAGGGTTCTGATTATTCAGTCTTTAAAACTGCAGTTAAAAACTGAATACTTTGTAAAAGTTAAGGTCAAGGGTTACAGTGAGAGAATGCTTGCTATTGAAAAGTACACGTTTGCTTGATGGAACTCATGACAGCGTGTAAACTGGACTGAGCACACTCGACTCAACTGGTATCAAATCAACACATCAATACTACAAGAATTAAATATTTTTCTAATACTATAGAAATAAAAACATTAATATGGCAGTTATGTTCTTTAGGTACAATTTAGTGATTTTTTAAAAAAAAATATTGAATTTCAATTGAAATTGTGAACTCAACCAAAGGGTCAAAAACTTAAAGAAAATGAAAAAGAATAAAAAAAAAAAGAAAGAAAGAAAGAAAAGAAAAAGTAACTTTCAGCTAACAATGTAAGTTGTTTAAAGTTTCTAACACTTAACCTATCTGGGTTTTAAGATTATTTTATTAAAAAATACAAGATTTCCGAAAAAAGATCAGTACAATTATCTTAATGTATAAAGTCATAGCTGTAGCAGTTTTTAACTAAAATTTAAAAACACAACAAGGAGGGCAGTCCTTTAGACTAATCTATTTTATACCCTTTTAAAACATCAAATTACCATCCAACAAAGGACAATGAAGTTTACAACTGAGACAAGGGTATATGACTCAGGCATATGCAGTCCATCCTGCCCACTGGACAACTTTGCTGCTGAAATTTCTTAAACCCTACCAAACCAAAACAGAAGGCTGACTGATACAAACTAGGAGGATTTCCATGTAATTTTCAATTGGCTCTTTTAAAAAAGAAATGCTTCCTGTCTCCCCAGAACACAAAAAGCAAGAGCTACATGCAGCAATGTGAGTATTAAGACATATCTCAAGTCTTCTCAAAGGAGTCCAAGCTGGGGATAGGATAAGTGACAAAACTGATAGAAAAAACCCTGCTATTGACACCATAACAAACAATAAATTTAGATAATTTAAAATTTTTAAAAAAAAAAAAGGCAAGAGGCAGCATTTCAGCAGCAAAGAGCTCAATAAAAAGTATATTGTAGAGGGTACAAGAAAGTTGGGTTAAAAGAAGGCAAAAAGTGAGCCACCGGGATGGCAAAGGCCTCAAAGGAAATATGGTGTCGTGGTTCTGGGAGGAATAACACGTTCTGAATCTGGAACTGCTCTGAATAACTTTGGTTCTCTTGTATTGACATCTTTGCTACCATGATGGAAGCAACGTTTCCACAGCGATAGCAGTAGTTAGGAGCGGACCACACTGTGACCAGCTTCTCGTCAAATATAAACTTGTGGCCTTCGTGCACAAGCTGATGTGCTCTGCAGATGAGTTTTAAGTTATTGATATGAACAAACTCGTTTGTGACTTTTGCTCCAAATAGCCAACCTGTTCCTCTGGGACTGATTGCCCAAATGTCCACATCTTCAGGATCTGACCACACCAGGTCACAAAATGCTCCTTTGTGAGGTATTTCCTGATTTTGTTCAGTAGTTCGAATTTGATCCAGTGTTTTGATATCAGGAGACAAACCACCATGAACACACAAAATCTGCTCATCTATTAAAGCTGCTACTGTGAGCATGTCAAAAACTTTGGTACAGTATCTCCAGGCATTAGCATTTCCATACTTAGTTTGGCATGCATCATAAAATCCATACACCTGGGTTATCTGTCTACTCTCATGATTTCCTCTTAAAAGTGTAAATACGGTCAGGCCACTTAACCTTTAGTGTAAGAAGATAAGTGAAGGTCTCCAAACTATAGTAACCTCTGTCTACAAAAGCACCCATAAATATGTAGTTTGTGTCAGGAACCTGACCTCCAGTTCTGAACAGATCACGAAGATCATAAAACTGTCCATGTAAGTCCTTGCACACTGTTACTGGCGTTGACACTGGCTGAACATTTGACTCTTCCAAGAGCAGATCACAAACATAGTCACATAGCTGCTTCAGATCGCTCTTGGGAATGTGCTTGCACTTCCGCGATATCTCCACATATTTGTCCAGACCCAGCGGCACCATTTTAGGAAGAACAAGCCCCGGCAACAGCAGCAGGGGCGGCTGTAGTAGCAGAGGCAGTGGTGGACGCCGAAGCCGGAACCCTTCTTGAAGAAAATGCTGGAGTCTTTTCTAACTACAGCAGAGTTTTTCATTTTGTTTTGTTTCTATTTGTCTGTTTTTGGAAGAATGCCTGTAAATAAGAAGCAATATATAAGAGCTTAGTGTAGAATGCGAAGTGTATTGAATTTCATGCTAACTAAATAATTTGAGGTTTATTCTGACGCTGTTCCTAGGTAGCTTCTTCCCTGAGCGAATTTACATAAATAACAATTCATTGTAGAAACAAGACAATTTATGGTAGCTTGTTGTAGTATTTATAGTGAAAGATTATTGAGGGAAAAAATAGATGTTTATGATTGAATCGTAGAAAATGATCTTGATTAAATGGCTGTGGTGAGACTGGATATGAAGTTCTAGAAAATATTTGATGTAATAGTACAAGGCTAGACCTTTTCATTCTACTTTTTCCATCTTTTAATTTTCTAACTGTATAGGAAATAATGGTTCATATTTTATTTCACATCCTGTATAAATAATCCCCATACCATGATCATTTGAGTGATGGTGCAACATGAATATACACTCAGTAGAAACTGGGCATTGGATTTTGAATTTCCATCTTCTTCTGGCTGAACATATACTACAATTGTCCTGATGATAGGCTGCAGTCCAATCACCTGTGGGACTGTGTAAGGGTATCCTGGTTCTCGGCTGTGCATGGGCCTGGAACTCCAAGACTCCAAGGGAGAAACGGCAGGTGTTCCGCCACATCCCCAGAACCCAGAGTACCCACATGCAGTCTCCTCTCCAGACCTACATTGTTCAGTCAAGTAGGCCATTATAGCCCCTCCCAAAGTGCACAGGAAGAGGGTGTGACTATAGGCCTCAGGCCCTAGGGATTTACATACTAATGAAGGCCAGAGGGTGGAGCAAATTAAGCATGCTTCTCCAGAACCTCTCCTTTTCTCCCTCCCTATTTAACTCAGGTCTGGCCTGAGTTTTACGGGGTAGGGGTGGGGGTTACATCCAAATCCATCCACCATTTGTCATGACAATAAACCCTTTTGGATTCAAGGACTTCCTTGTGTCTTTGGGGTCTGCCGTTGCCAAAGCCGCCAGCCTCTGGAACCCTAGACCTTCTCCTGTGTGTGGGACCCGCAGTGTGGAAAGCCTACGGGACCACCGCTGCTGGCCCCCTTTTCTCCCCACAGTCACCTTCAAGGTTATCAGAGCATCCAGTGCTTTAGAGTGCACTGCATTACTGAGCTATAATGATCATTAGGTTAGGTGTATTATAGATTTTACACTTGTCTTGTTTCCCAGTTACCACAACTGTATCAGGCCATAACCCAATCTTCAGTTCAGGAGGATCTTTTCATTATTGAATGAGTACCTGTAACTATCACTAATCTACACCTTCAGATGTAGAGATGAAGATAAGGAATCAAGTCTTCCAGAAGATTAGAACAAACGGAAAACAAATGAAAACCTAATGTAAATTCAGTTAGCAGTTGATTCAAGGAGGAAAGGTTGAGGCTAATGAGTGACATAGACAGGGGAGAGGTTTGCTTGAGAGTTTTCTGGTAAGGTATCTGTGAGATGATCTTCAAATTAGGACCTTCATGAGAAACAGAAATGTCTTGTCAGAACTAAGCAACAGATAGATTTCCTTGAAGGATTCCTATTGATGCCATGCCCTATCTCTGACATCCTTTAATACAGCCTTGTGGTTTTCTCTAAGGTTAGGTTAGCATCAGCTTGCATTGATAATAAACTACTTAGATGACAAAGAAAGAAATAAGGCAATATATGATAGCTTGTTGCAGTATTCATGGTGAAAGATTAATGGAGGAGAAAAGAAACACTTACTGTTAAATCATAGGATATAATCTTGATTAATGGAAATATTGAAATTGCATATGAAGGTCTAGAAAATAAACAAAAAACCAAAAACATTGAATCTCAGAATATATCTGAAAGGATTGGAATTATCTTTTGCAAGTGATAAAAAACTAAAGATAGATAGTAAGTGTGGGGAGACAAATGATAAATTCAGATTGCAATTAAAATATTTTATGATAATCAGATTGCTACAAGGAAACAGTAAAATCAGGTATAGAGTTCGTTTCTGGTAACTTTTTTTCACTTTTTGTTTTATTATGTTTTAAAGCAAATGTACATACATATTTATAATAAAATAGCTCCAAACTCACAATCTTTTCTCAGCCTCAGGAAGACATGAATTGCAGATAATAGATCATCAATAACAAAGTTTTTGTAAAGTTTATTCTCAGGTCTTTGTCTATAACTAAGGAATGTAGCCATTATAATTCAATATACCAAGCACCAAAATTATAGCATAGATAGGTACACATTGCCCTCCAGATTATATAAATAAACTGGACATGGTAATATATACCTTTAATCCATGCACTCTCTCTGGAGGTATAGTCAGGAGGATTTCTGTGAGCTCAAGACCAGGCTGGTCTACATGAGTTTTTCCAGGATAGCCAGAACTGTATAACTAGATCTTATTTGAGTGAAAGGCAGAAAGAGAGAGAGAGAGAGAGAGAGAGAGAGAGAGAGAGAGAGAGAGAGA
>NW_021604687.1:2911723-2952563 GCF_004785775.1 Grammomys surdaster
GAGAGAGAGAGAGAGAGAGAGAGAGAGAGAGAGAGAGAGAGAGAGAGGAGAGAGAGGAGAGAGAGGAGAGAGAGAATAGAAATAGAATCTCATATATAAACATAATACAGCATGTTAAAATGTAAAATGTCTCATTATACTTAAAGTAATTTGCCTCCATAGCCCTACTTACTGTTTTAGAAGTAAGTCATCTTCTACTCTAACAAGTTCTATGCTATTCTGCTTGTCTTGTTCTCTTCACAACTGATGAGTCAGTGATAGTGTTATCACAAGACCTGAAAAAAGATGAGACATCTTCTATACAATACCACCTTACTAATGAAGTTAAGGAAACTTTCCCATAAATTAGTTTTAGGTTGACTTTCCTTCAAAATTCTACACATTTAAGTTCCGTCCACAAAGCCAACCCATTTGAGAAGAAAATGTGAATGAAGTCAAAGTGTATAGTTAATCATTGTAAACTTGCTTTCAAAATGGAACTCAGATTATGCTTCTGGATAGACACCTGACATACCATATTACCTGTCATTCAGCCGAATATGGAGAGAACACTGTTTTAACATAACATAAGAACTCCTGTCCTTGTTTGAGACATAAGAATAGACTTCATGTGACTATTTTAGTAACCTCAGAAATTAGTATGTAATAAAATCCAAAACAGAAATTCTCGATCCTTGTCTGAATTTACTTATTTTTCCCATCAATGCCAAACTCCAACAATTATTATGAGTTCATAACCATCCTTCCTTAAGCAATTCATTTTATTCAAAAGATCAAGTATAATGAATAAAAATTTCATCAGAGATTTTCACATATCCTACTTTAATGAATAAATCTATTTTACCATATCACTATTTCAACTTATTGCTTCCTTTGCTCAAGTTTTTTTAATCATGCTTTCTCATAATGGTTAAGTTTATCTTCTTTACAAAGAATAAGTTTTATTCTTCGTCTCTTTTTCATTGTTGATTTAGTTAGAATTCAATAATCTGTGTCATGTATATGAAATTCTGGGTTAAAGAAGCATTTCTTATTGTAACATTGTTTTCACGCAATAAAAAGTTTAGCTTAATTATAAAGTTTTATTTATTTTTATTTTACATGTTCTTAGGGTTTTACTGCTATGAACAGACACCATGACTAAGGAAACTATTAGAACAACATTTGGTTGTGGCTGGTTTACCAGTTCATAACTTTAGCCCATAATTACCAAGACAGGGGCATGGCCACATCCAGGCAGGTGTGGGGAAGGAAGAGCTAAAAGTTCTGCATCTTCATCTGAAGGCTGATAGAAGACTGGTTTCAAGGCAGCTAGGACAGGAGTATTGAAGCTTACACCCACAGAGGCACACTTACTCCAACAAGGCTACACCTCCTAGTAGTGACACTACCTGGGCCAGGCATACACAAACCTTCATGTTCCTTTCCCTGGCCCCCATAGGCTTGTTCAAATACATGAGTCTATGGGGGGTCATACCTAGCCATAGCATAATAAAAATGTATATTTAGTCCAACTTTCAAAGTGCCATAGTCTATAACAGTCTCAACAGCATTAAGCGTCCAAAAGTCAAAGTCTCTTCTGAACCAATTAACTGTACCAATTAACTGTAATCTCCAAAGCAAGACATGAAATCAGCTGGGTCGAAAGTCTGCATCTCCATGTCTGATATCAAAGCAGTCTTCAGATCTCCAACTCCTTTTTTGTCTTTGTTGACAGCAACAAGCTTCTTTCACCTGGGCTGGTTTCATTCCCTGTTAGCAGCTGGCCTCAGCAGGTATGCCACTGCTCTGGCATCTTTAACATCTTGGAGTCTCCAAGTCATCTTCAACTTCATAGCTTCCTGTTTCAATATCTGGGATTAACACATGATCTTCTGGGCTCCTCCAAAGGGCTTGTGTCACTTCTCCAGTTCTGCCCTCTGCAGCACACTAGCCTCTGGTTGGCTTCATTACATTGCTGTTGCTGTTCTTGGTGGTCATCCCACAGTACAAGCATCTGCAACGGACTGGTGTCTTCTGCTGCAACTAGATTTCACCAATAGCCTATCATTGGCTCTCTGCATAATGCCAAATCCCAATTTCTTTGCATGACCCCTTCAGTTCTGGGCCATAAACTGCAACTGAAGCTGCACCTTTACCTTCATTGGCTTTCCCCGGCCTCTCACAGTGCCAAGCATCAGCTGCTCTTCATGACCCCTTCATGTCTTTAAAACCAGTACCATCTGGTGACTCTAACATATCACCAAGTAGAGCTGCAGCATGAGGTACAACCTTGGCTATCTCTGGAACACAGATTCTTTGTGATCTCAGAAAACTACCCAGAAGATTTCACCTCAATGATGCTGGTCTCTTCTTACTCATCACTAATTTCTTAGCTCCAGCAAACCTGCATTAATTGTCCCATTAGTCCTTCTATTCTTGACACTAAAGACAGAGCCACATGGTGAAGCTGCAGAATTCTGTGGATGCTAGGACTGGAACATGGCCTCCTTGTTCTATTTTCACCAGCTTTCTGTTTTCCAACTCCCTCACAGCCAAAGCGTGGCTGTCCTGGAACTTGCTCTGTAAATTGACCTTGAACTCAATATATCTGCATGGCTCTGTCTCCAGTAATGCTGAGATTTAAAGGTCTGTACCACCAATCCTGGAATCAAGCTTTTCTTTACCTATAACTTGTTCTTTCTCAGGCTGGCCATGAACTCAGAGATCTACTTGATTTTTTCTTCTTGGATTAAAGGTTTGTATTGCCTTGCCTGGATCTAAATTTAGCTGAGTAAGATTTTGCCCCCAAATCTCTTAATCTGTTATCACGTAGAACACAGGATTCAGCTACATTTCACTTCATGGTGCCCCTTTAATACCTGAAATACGTATTTTATGTGCTATAATCTTGCTCTACTTGTTCAAAGCACACTTCATGAGACTTAACCAGAGAACAAATTCTCTGCTGGGATTTTTTTAAAACTTCCTTTGTCAACACAATTAATATAAATCTCTTTACCTTAAACTCAGGTTGACTCTTCAGACAAGAGTAAAAAGCAGCCATATTCTTCACCAAAATACCACCAAAACAGTCTCTAGGCCACATACTGAAATTCTTCTCTGCTGAAACCTCTTGAGCCAGGTCTTAACAGTTCAAATCATACTCAGCAACAAATTCTTCCATATTCCCACTAGGATAACTCATTAAGCCCCACATGAAGGATTCCACTGATTTCCTAATACAATATCCTCTAATCCACATTCTTCTAAACAAGAGCATGGTCAGACCTATCACAGCAATACCCCAGTCCCTGGTTCCGACTTCTATCTTAGTAAGAGTTTCATTGCTGTGACCAGACACCATGACCAAGGCAACTCTTGTAAGTACAACATATAATAGGAGCTGGCTTACAGATTCAGAGGTTGTCTGTTATCATCAAGGTGAGAGTATGGCAGCATCCAGGCAGACCTAGTGCCAGAAGAGCTGAGAGTTCTACATCTTCATCTCAAGTCTAACAAGGTAAGACTGGCTTTCAGTCAGCTAGGACGAAGGTATTAAAGCCCATACTCACAGGGGCATACCTACTCCAACAAGGCCACACCTTCTAATAGTGCCACTTCCTAAGCCAAGCATATACAAACCATCACAATATGTAAGAGTGCTTCGCCTGCATGTATGTCTGTGCATTGCATGCAGTGCATGCTCTGATTTCAAAGGCTAGAAGATGGTATTAGATCTTCTAGAATTGAAGTTGGTCACCATGTGGTACTAGAAACCAAACTGGGCCCTCCACAAGAGAAGCAAAGGCTCTTAGTCACTGACCCATCTCTTTAGTCAGGAGTGACTTAATTATAAACACAGCAGAAAATAACAATTGTATCTACACTATATATACACAATTATGTTAATAAATTGAAAAGCAGATAATAGTCATCTTTGTTTATAGACTATTGCACAGATTTTTGTCAATCCCACTCTTGGTGTGTTGTGTATTTGTTTTATGCTATTTACTCAAAAGGATAAAATGATCCTAAAGGAGAATTTATGTTGCTTTCCCAATATGCATGATGTTTCCTGTCATAAAAGAAATGTGGCACTTACACAAGAACTACACTTCTTATATTTTTGGTTGTGAACCTAGCTTATGGTGGCTGAGCCTTTTCTCCAGTCCCCAGACCTCAAACCTATATTTTTTAATAGCACTGTCAAGTCTGTTTATCACTCCCTGACTTAATCTTAGATGTTACCTATTAGTTGTTTCTCTCACTGTGTTATTGATGCAGATTTTGACTCCAAGCCAAAAACAGTGTCAAAGGAGAGAAGCCAGTCAAAAAAAGTGAATTGAAGTCAAACAACATGAGGCAGAGGCAAGATCTCAGAGCTGAATGGACAGAAAGAAAGCAATGATGGTGATCAGAAAAGTGAACTGTTAATGTGGAATCCAGATGAAAATACAAAGAAACATTCCAGGATCAGCATGAGGAGAAACAAGGGAAGAAAAAACTGAAACATATATTCATACTTTCAGTAAGACCCTTAGCCTATTGTAAATACATCGTGACTTATGTTCTTAAAGATCAGTATTCACACTGGTACCTCCACTTACAACAAGATCTCACTACTTCAGCTTTGGCCCCTTGTTTAATATCTCATACCTTGAGTAATTCCCTGACAAATAAAAATCCTCCCAAGTGGAAAAGAGCCTCTTCCTAAAATGTCATATTCTTTGTGTAGTCAGGCTCATGACAATATATGGTTTACATACTTACCTAAAAGCTCTCATTTAATCCTACTCTTCAGTACCTAATACAGGGCCTAAAGAAAAGTACACTTGTTAAATAAAATTATGAGAGATGTTTACACATTACTAGTGACTATACTACTAAAATACTACATAACTTTTTCTACTATCATAGATGTTTCAATTAACCTATTTCAACTAACCATTCTAAAAAGATATATCAAGTACCTATATAAAGTCTCAGGAACTGAAAGTGTGGTGACGACTGCATTATTTGCTGTCTTTACAATGATCTTTTTATTTAGGGTATTTTGAATGACTGACTTTTATCTTTTAACAATAACATAGGGTTGTTCATCTTCTCTAACATTTATCAGATAACGTGTTATCGATATGAATTATGTGCTGAAGCACTGATATTATAATAAGCTAGGGTCAACCATAGATCTTCCAGACTCAAAAACAATTATTTTTCTAATATGCATCTATGAATATAAGGGTTGATATTTTTCTCACTCAGCAAGCAAATGAACTGTAGACTGGAATCATTGTTGATGTCTTTCACATCTAAACATAATATATGTGGAATTTGGTTATATACCTTAAAATTTTCTCAAGATAACTGAAATCTTTCTAGCTATGTATTAATAGTTGGTTTTCGCTGGACTGTATTTATGAGCTCAAACACAGTTTATTAAACTCTAAGTTTAAGCTTTGGTCAATATTCCATGGATGTTATTGAGTTTCAGTTTTGTCCCTAAAATCAATAAAGAATTTTTTTGAGTTCTTGTCCAGACTTCCAGATATTAAAGCATCAGAGATTAAACTGTCTATTCTCCAAGTGTGCCTTAGTAAAAATCCTTTATATAGTCAGATATTTCTAAGAAAATCATTTAAAATTAAAGCTCAATCAAATACTGAAAGAATAATGTTAATTAGATGCTAAAGAGAAAATTTTCTCTTATATTATCATTCACAATCTTTGGAATAATCTTGTAATAACAATAATCTAATAATAATCTTTATTATTTAAATTCAATACAGAAAAAAATGTACAGTTTCTTTTTATAGGTTGTTATATTATTACTACTCTTCTGGTATCATGCAAGATTTTTAAAATTATCCATGCTAAATGCTGAAAATATGTATCAGTTGGCTAAAGCTCTTGTGGCAAAGACATAAACCTGAGTTTAGTTCCTGAGATCCACATGGTAGAAGAAGAGAATCAACTCTCTCAGTTTGTTCTCTGAGTGTCACATATGTTCATGATACATCACACACACGCACACTCACAAGTATATTAAATAAATAATAAAATTTTAGGAAGCTTATAAAAGTGAAATAAAATTATCCATGATTTTAAATGGAGACTGAAATGATTGTAAGAGCCAAGGTGGTAATGACTGCAAAGAAACAGCATCATTCAGACACAATAAGACTAATACACAAATGAACTCACAGCGACTCTAACAAGATTTGTGCAGACTTTATTATTTTTATGTGTTGGAATACTTTGCCAGCATGTATGTCAGCATACAACATGCATGCAGTGTCCTCAAAAGCCAGAAAAACATGTGTTACATCTTTGCCTTCTAGCTTCAGTTACACGATCCCCTCCACAATTACGTTATGCCATTTATTTTGTTTCTCCTCAGAACAAATGGATATCTAAATTTACTGGATCTTTCTGTCTATTTGTTTTTCTAGCCAGCTCTTCTTATTAAAGTCACACGAAGGTTAAAATCCTTTTATCTCTGATCTCTATAATATTTCCAATACATAAATATATTTGTGGAACATGTCAGTGTTCATTAAATGGTTCAAGCTGTAGAATGATTTCACCATATTCAATTTTCATTTATCCAAAGTAGATATTGAATCTTATGCAGAAGAAGAGAGAGGTCCCTTTAAATTGTTAACTACCAATTGATTATACAATAATTCCCCAACATTGGTGTGGTGGTTTGAATGGCAACTATGTGACAACTCTAGGCACCTATGACTGAATACTTGGTTCTCAATTGGTGGTACTGTTTAAGAAAGATTAAGACCTATTGCCTTGTTTGAGTAGCTATGCCACTGGGAGTGGACTTAAAGCTTTCAAAAGACTTCCATTTTTCCCAATGTATTTCTATCTGCCTCATGCAACATACATGCGGTATCCTCAAGAATCAGAAAAATGTGTGACATCTTTGCCTTCTAGCTTCAGTTACATGATCCCCTCCACAATTTTCCCCAATGTATTTCTATCTGCCTCATGCTTGCAGATAAGATGCATGCTGGTCCTCTTGCCATGTCTTTGCTCTTCTCTCATGGACTCCAACCCTCTATTAAGTTAATGCCCAGTTAAATGCTTTCTCTCATAAATTTTGTTGGTCATGATGATTTATAATAGCAGTAGAAAATTAATCTCAGGAAAGTCTTTGTTTTAGGGTGTTTGAAGGCACTGCTATCAGACAGATTCACTTGATAATCTCATGCATATGTTATTAATTAGATGTAGGGAATCACTATATACATGTAGATAGTGGAAGAGTGATGTAAATAAATAAAATTAATATGCTCAAGATAAAAAGCAAATTACAGAAGGTGGCTGTGTATGTGGCTTCATGATATGCCATTAGGTGCCATTTTCCCAGGTGCAATGATTTCTTACTGAAGGAAGAGAATACAGGCAAAAAAATTATTATAAAAATATTAGGAATTCCCAAACTCCCATACCTCACTCTGAGAGAGTCACAATATCATTAATAAGTCACAGTGTGAAATTAATGTACTGCCTTGTGGGGGCAATAATCCCATGAGAGTTGCCAGTGGTGGTGCTGTAACTGTGAGTATTTGTTATCAGCTGTTACAAAGAAAAGTTCTTTGAAGTCAGGATGGAAACTACTAATAACATGAACTTCAATATATGCTAGGAAGTAAATATTTTGGGTTTTTGGGATTTTTTGAGTTACAGAATTTAATTGTTTAAGATAATAATATTAACATTGAAAACATCCACTATAAAACAGTTGCC
Organism: Grammomys surdaster; assembly: GCF_004785775.1. NCBI lineage: Eukaryota > Metazoa > Chordata > Mammalia > Rodentia > Muridae > Grammomys > Grammomys surdaster. The sequence goes on from NW_021604687.1 coordinate 2,919,467, forward strand.
AGAAAACTATCTACACATTTGCAATATGATTTCAATAACAGTAGGCTACTGAGTGTTTATAGCATACAGCATTGTGGTAAGTTGAAGGAATAAAATGACACTGAAGAGAGAAGGAGAGAAGAGAAAATGAAGGAAAAAGAGATAAATGGGGACTGTTTGGAAAAAGCAGACAAGAAGGAAAGGAGAGAGGTGCAAAGGGAGAGAGAAAATGAGGAAGAGAGAAAAACTGAGGCAATAAAACAGAGAGGCCAGGTCATAATTTTTTTACTAGTCCCTGTGACAAAAGGACTTAAGGAAGAATTTATTCTGACTTATGGTTTGAGGGTCTACTGTCCACAATGTTAGAAAGAGCATGTGGAGAAGACGTCACCATGGCTGGATTGGGAGACAGATGTTTTCAATGAGTAGGCAGCTAGGTAGAAGAGTTGAGATAGGACTAGGTTGTAAAATTTCAAAGCCCAGCTCCCACTGACCCACTTCTTCTATCTATATCCTCATCTTTTGGCAGTTCCACACCCTCTCAAAGCACAGCTCCGAGATGGGGGTCAAGTGTTCAAACCATAATAAGAGTGAAAGGAAGTTTGACAGTTGGAAAGATGGAGAGGGGGTTAAATGTAAATATCCCTAATACTTACATACCACAATAGTAGTGTACACAAGTAAACCTAATAAGAGTGTCTACCTGATTGTGTTTGGAGTGAGATATGTAAAATACCCACAAGACATGCATCACAGAAAGATATTATGAATTAATTATTGGCAGGGGGAAAAGTTGCTAAGTATCAGGAAGCATTTGTTTCTAGAATGTATGCTTTAAATGAAAATTAGATTTAAATCAGAAATAAAGCAAAGAAATAAAAATCCAAAAGCAGTGGATAAATATGTATTAGAATGCTAATTATTATGTTAATCAAAATGTTAATTATTTAATAATTAACACTCTGGTGATGATTATCACACAGCACAGTAATACTTTGTCTTATGTATAACTGCTCTACAGAGTTATAACCAGTATCATACTTAAGCATAAAGCAGATTGGCATTTAAATTTTTGAAACAGGAAATCAGTATTTTTATTAAATTAATTTTATGCAAGGCTATATTGTTTCAGAACTTTAAGTTGCATTTTTCTTTATTCTTCACAACTTTATATATGTGTACAGAGAAATATTTTTTATTGAATATTTTATTTACATTTCATATTTTAGCCCCTTACCCCATCCCCCCCTCAGGAACTCCCTATCCCATCCCCCTTCTCCTGCTTCTATGAGGATGTGCTTCCACCTACCCCTGACTCCCACCTCCCTACCCTCGAATTCCCCTCCACTGTGCATCCAGTCTTCATGGGACCAAGAATCTCCTTTCCCTCCTATGCCAACAAGGCCATCCTCCCCTGTACATATACAGCGGGAGTCATGGGTCTAAACCACCAGCCTGAGAAATATTTTTTATTTCACCCTGTCACCCTTCCACTTCTGCTGTATAATTCCCAACACATCCTCCTCCAAAGTACATGATATCTTTTTTATTTGATTTTGGTTGTGTTTTGTTTTGTTTTGTTCTGTTTTGTTTTGTATAAACTTATTTACTGAAGATTGTGAAATACAGTTTGGCATCTTCTGAATCTGTCTCATAGCTCAGCCAGTTTCTTAGTAACCACAAAGAATTTTACAGATACATGGAATAGTAAATAATCTGTTCTGTACACTGAATGAGTGTATTCAAATTCAGTCTACTGGGATGAGTGAAATTAGTCAGCATGTAAAGAAGCCTGGAGCCAAATCTGAAAGCCTGTTTCCTGTCCTTGATACTCACATTCTATCATAGAAAACTGGCTCCTGAAAGTTGTCTTCTAATGTCTTCATGCATACCCTAATGCAAGTGTGCATGCACCTGCGTGTGCACATGCACACACATACACACACACACACAGTCTGAATGAATGAATCAATGTATCAATGAATATATATGTAAACACATAATAAATTCAAAGAGGAAATGATAGTTTAAATTGAGCTGACAAGTAAAGTAATTTTGAAGGCATCATGAAATTTTGATTTTTCATGTGTTAATAGATAGATACACTGGCCTCAATTTGTATCATTTTAGCAGAAGGGAAACAATCATCATAAGAATGTTTAAATTTTTCAAGGAAAGAACATGCAGTATTAATAAAGAAATAAGTAAAATTCAGGCTTTTGGATGCAGTGGACCACAGAAAAACTATCATCTAGAAGAGAAGGCAAAAAAATAAGAGGATTAGGAAGGAATCATCACTCATAAATGAAGAGCTCTTGGTTGTGAAAGTAAAGAAAGACTTTCAAGAACAGGTTAAGAGAAGCCAAAAAGAAGAACTAATCTTATTTTGACAACACACTATCTCTAGTAAGTTGAGAAGGAAGATCATTTTCAGAAAGTGGGAATTGGTGAAAAACTAGGATTATAAAAGTGAACTTGACTGATTGTACAAGTGTGAATTTGAGCAGAAAGGGAACATTGTCCTATAACTCAGGAAGGATGGGAGCAAACTAAAATTGTACTTTTTGTTGTAGTTTTTGTGTTGTTCTTTATTCCTTTGCTTTAAAAGAGACTTTGACAGTTACTTGGACTGCCTAACTAACAGCTCGAAAGGATATGCTTGGTATTGGTACTAGGATTTTTGTTAGATGGTCTTTGGCTCTTTTGAGAAACATTGTCTCATGGAGTCCCAGCTCTACACACACACACAAAAAGCACAAGCAATTGATGGTTGGTAAAGAGTGAGATAAGGTTCATATGTGAAAGTGTAAAAAGGAAATAACTATAAAAAACCCTGAGATAGCTTCAAGGATTCCAAGAACAAATCACCAATACAACCTGAAGAATGAAAGTCGAGATCAACAAAGGACATTGATTCTGACATCAAACACTCATGCAAATATTTTACTAGTTACATTTTATATCTCCTTATTCTCATCTACAGAGCTCACTAAAATTTCTCACATTTTAACAAAATGATTAATATTTTATTTTGATGGTGAAGCACATGGCTGGTTTTATGTCCTTGCATGAAGAGTCTGCCTAAGGCTAAGATGAGTTCAGATGAGTTGCATTGACAAAGGAAGTCTCAAATCAGCCAAGTTTAGACTTTGTCCTATTGTTTAGTCTCATGAAGATCATTTTGATCAAGTATAGCAAGCTTAGAAAGGAAAAATACAAAATGTATGGTTCAAGTATTAAAGGAGCACCAGGAAGTAGAATGGAGCTAAATCCTGTGTTTAAGGATATGAAAAGTAATTAAAGAAGTGGTGATCTTGGGACAAGGTTCCACCCAGCTAAATTTATTGTTTATGCTTTTGCAGTTGAACAAGGGATAGCTACATCATGTATGCATTATTATGATCTGGCTATTGATTTTATTTGGACTTTTAATCTGGAATGAACTATAGTCCAGAAATTGGGACACACCTGTGATTCAGATATTGAGGCATAGTGGCCATGAAGAGCTTAGGTCCAGGAATGGTGGTACATGTCTTTAATCCCAGCAGACCAAAGCAAGCAGATCTCTGAGCTCAAGGCCAGGCAGGGATAGTGCAAGTTCTAAATACACATCCATTATCCCAGAGAACAGGAGATAGAGCTATGAAGATCTCTGTGTTGAAGGTCAGTCTTCAGAGAAAATTTCAGGACAAACAGGAATAGGCAGTGAAGAAGTTGGAAAACAGATGCTAGTGATAATTTAAAAGTACAAAAATGGCTTGATTCAGTCCCAGCAAGGATTAGAACTTCATAGGTATGGTGATGTGACTCTGGCTCTAGTCCTCAAGATTAGGAGTTACTGGTGTAACTGATGCTAGTTAGCTGAAGTTAAGAAATTACTTGTGATTAAGAAAAAAACAGCATCACTGAGGTGAAATATTCTGGGAAGAGGTGTGTTTGTTTGTTTGTTTGTTTGTTTACACAAAGAAGCTGTGTTCCAGAGATAGACATCACACTGGTAGCCAAAACTGATAATATGTCAGAATCACCCAGGTAATACTGGTTTGAAGGCATGAAGGGGCCAGGCAGTGGTGGCACACGCCTTTAATCCCAGCACTTGGGAGGCAGAGGCAGGCAGATTTCTGAGTTCGAGGTCAGTCTAAGTCTACAGAGTGAGTTCCAGGACAGCCAGGACTACACAGAGAAACCCTGTCTCAAAAAACAAACAAACAAAAAAACAAAACACAAAAACAAAAAAAAAGAAAAGAAGAAGAAGGCATGAAGGGGTCATGGAGAACAGCTGAGGGTGGGCATTGTGAAAAGCCAGGAAAGGCCATTGGTGAAGATGCAGCCTCAATTGCAATGTACAGACCAGAGAACAGATATACAAAGAAGTTGAGTCTTGCACCATGAAGAAAGCCTATGAGAGGTGAAGCCTAGTTGCAGCAGAAGACTCCAGATGCCAGTACCATGGAGTGATCACCAAGAACAGAAGCAGCAGTGGAGAGGAGTCAACTGGAGCTGAGAGTACTACAGAGGGTAGAGCTAGAAATGTAAACTAAGCCCTTTGGAGGATCCCAGATTATGTGTGGATTCCAGACATTGGAACAAGAAGCTGTGAAGTTGAAGTTATCTTGGAGACCACAAGATAGAAGATATGCCAGAGCTGTAGGGCATCTGCCAAGGAAAGCTGCTAACAGGGAATGGAACCAGCCCAAAAGAAAAAAAAAGTGTCTTCCAGTCATCAAAGCTGAAAGGAGCTGGGCATCAGACATTGAGATGCAGAGTTACCCCAGCTGGTTTTGGGTCTAGTTTTGGGTCCAGTTTTCTTCATTATGACATTTTGGAATGGCAATGCATATCTTGTGCCATGATATGTTGGAAGTATGTGATCTGCTTTTTTTATTTTGATTTTATAGGGGATTATGGTTAAGAGATTGAATTAATCTCTAAAGAGACTTTGAACTTTTAACATTGTTGAGACTGTTATAAACTATGGAAACTTTTGAAGTTGGACTAACTGTATTTTGCATTGTGCTATGGTCATGTATTGCCCCCAGAGACTTTTGTATTTGAACAAGTCTATGGAGGCCAGGGAGTGGACTGTGGTTGTTTGAATTGCTTGACCCATGGGAAGTGCTATTATTAGTAGGTATGCCGTTGTTGGAGGAAGTGTGTCAGTGTATAAATGGGCTTTCAGGACTCCTAACATTCAAGCTCTGCCCAGTGTGGAAGTGTCAGTCTCTTTTCTGATGCCTTTGGATCAGGATGTAGAGCTCTCAGTTCCTTCTCTAGCACCAAGTCTGCCCAGATGTTGCCATGCTTTCTGCTATGACAATAATAGACTGAACCTCTAAACCTGTAAGCCAGTCCCAATTAAATGTCCCTAATAAGGGTTTCTTTGGCCATGCTGTCTCTTCAAGACATTAAAATCCTAATTAAGACAAATAGATATGATAAAATATTGAGATACATAATTTAAGTTTGAAGTTGATAGTGTAACTAGGTTACTACTCATTGACCAGTACCAAATGTTCAGACAAGATTCTAGACTGAGTTCAGTGTAATATTGTGATATATAAATCTCACTCTTTGAAAGATTTCAAAGTAAAATATTCAACAAATTTCAGGTTGAATTAATGTACTTTTTATACATAGAATTAGGCACAATGATACATACATTCTTCCATGATCCTGTTTTAACCTTATTACATTTTCTTTATTGCAATGTATTAAGTGGGCAATCTTGGCATCACTGTGTAGGCATACATTTTTTGCAACCTACTTTTAATAAGGGTTCAATCTCTCCTCTAGCCCACCACCCACCAGAGGTAGTAGAAGAGAAAAATTATTAGGATATGGGGGAAGAGGACCTGTTTAGTAATTGTTCTATGGGTGTAAGCTTGATTTTCTTTCTCTGCAGTTCAGTCCCATAGAAAACACCAAATATGACTCAGTAGCTGCAGACCAGTCCTTCAGGCAGGCAGATTCCACACACTAACCAGCAGCTACAGTCCACTCCTTTTAGCAAGCAGATACCAAGCACAAACCAGAAGCTGTAGTTGAATCCTCCTTCAGAATTCCTTCAACCAAAAGGCTCACCAACCAACCTGAGCTGAGGCCACAGAGGATTTAACCTGACTAACAGATCATTGGTGAGTTTTTCTCAATGGTTTTGTTACCACAAATTGAGTTCAACGAAACACTCTTTCACCTGTGTGCCCCAACAAAGCAACTTTTGACATAACTAATTTTCCAAATAAACTAGAAGTTTCCACTTCATCAATGATAACCTTCATTCTTATGACATCAAAATGACTGTTCCCATTATTGTTCCCTTAGATTTTGCACCAAAGATTGCTACCTGGCATCGGTGAAATACTAAGTAAATTTCTACCTATAAATGAATAAACAATAGGTGAGAATATTATAAAGAAGAAACAGCCAATTTTCTGTTTCTGTTCTGACTGAACTTTATTGAAACCTTGAGGCATCTATGGTCCTAACATTCAGGAAGCTGTGAAAGGAGAAGGATGAATTCAAATCTGCTCTAAATTGTATAAACATGGATTCTGATGATTGGAAGATTAAAGAAGTTATTATATATATGTCATAGTGAAGAATAAATAAATAATAGAGTTTCAGGTTGGTCAACACATTTAACATTTTTGTAATCCTGAATACATTTTTTGCAGTACTATACATGTTCCTTTCTTTTTTATTTTATATTATTTATTCACTTTATATCCTGATTGCAGCCCTCTTTCCTCTCCTTAAAATCCCTCCCCCGTTAACCCTTCCCCTTCTCCTCAGATAAGGGAAAGACTCCTTGGGTACCACTCTGCTCTGGGAAATAAAGACACAAGAGGACTAAGCACACCTTCTCCCACTGAGGTCAACCAGGCATTTCAGCTAGAAGAATGGGATTGAATGGCAGGTGACAGAGTCAGAGACAGCCCCTGCTCCAATTTTTAGGATAGCCATATGAAGACCAAGCGGCAAATCTGCTATATATATGGATGGGTCCTATATTGAGCCTCTATATGCCCCTTTCTTGGTGTTTTAGTCTCTGTGAGTCCCCATGGGTCCAGGTTATTTGTCTCTGTAAGTCTTCTTGTGGTGTCCACGTCCTATCAGCTGGCGCAATCCTATCCTCCACTCTTCCACAAGACTTCCTGAGCTCCTCCCTATGTTTGGCTGTGGGTCTCTGCATCTGTTTCCATCTGCTGCTGTATGAAGTCTCTCAGGAAACAGATATAATAGGCTCCTGTCTTCAAACATAGCAGAGTATCATTAATTAAATTAGTCTCCAGAGCTCCTAGGAACTAAACCACCAACCAAAGAGTATACATGGGCCATTCTACGGCCCCAGCTATGTAAGGAGCTCAGGACTGACTTATCTTACCTCAATGGGAAGGGATATGCTTGGTCCTGTGGAGGCGTGATGCCCCAGAGAAGGGGGATGCTAAAGGGGTGAAGGGTAGGTAGGTGGGTGGGTGAGCACCCTCTTAGAAGTAAATGGGAGATAAATGGGGTGGAAGGTTCATGGAGGGGAGACCCAGAGTGGGGAACGACATTTGAAATGTAAATAAATAAATAATTTTTAAAAGAATGGCATTTATGAACTGTGAGTTTATATAAAAAAAAATCTATGGGAAGGTATTGGGTTTTGTGGGCAGTTTTACAGCAGTAATCTGGTGACCATCCTAATGAAACACTGAAGTAATTCTGGGAGAAAAAAAGGTATTAAAGCATCATGTAGAGAACAAGCTATTTAATTAGACTTTTATAGTTTTTGAGTATTTTTCAAGTTGATAGTAAAAAATTAATGGATTATTTTCATTTTTCAAATGTAAATAAATAGCTTTTATACAATTGCAGAACAATAATTACTCATTATTTAAAAGAAATACCTGCCAAATTTAAGCATTGAAGGTTGTGCCTGGTGCATAGTTGGTTCTGCATTAGTAATTATTAATTAAATAGGTTAATTTCAAATTTTGAGGGATTCTCAATTTTTTAAAACAATAATTTTCAAATTTTCATAATTTTATAAATATGTGTTTTTATAATTAAAAAGATTTCCAGTTCTACAGTATTTGACCTGAGAGATTCATTAAACCTCATTCACTTACTCATTCCAAAGTAACCAGGCAAAATGAAAACTAATCTTTGAAAGACATTTTTTAATGACATGTATTTTTTGCCTTTTCCATGCTTCTTTATGTATAAGAAAATATACATAGCTGAATCATAATATTTGTGATTTTAACTTATTACTATTAGTTCAATTTTCAATTTGAACTATGATAGGCTCCTGTCAATTTTCAGTGATTATTATTTTAGAAGCATTGAGGTATAAATACATAAAAGACAAAAATCCTCCCAAGTCTGTGTGAGGTTAGAGATAGAAAAAAAATTCATTTTATACCAAATTATAACATAACATATAGTGTGTGTCTAATAAATATTTAAGTTAATAAATAATGCATTATAGAATAAATGCATAATGTCCTTTAGAAACTTTTACAGCCTGGTCAATCTTATGAAAGGGCTGGAAATAAAACTCTAGTCAATCATGATTACAAAATCAATCATTTAGAAGAGTGAAACAATGAATTAGACAGACAGGATTTTATGAGAGTACTATAATAATATCTAATACATTAAATTACATGTTCTACAATGTAACTTTGTAAAGGATTAAATGGTTTGACTTTATTAATGGTGCCTATTGCTGACTTCCCTGATACAATCAATTACAGTGCGTCTCCAAATGAGATCATGGAACAGAATTTGCAATTCTCTCTTTCTCTCTCTCTCTCTCTCTCTATATATATATATATATATATATATACACATATATATATATATATATATGTAATTCCCTTTTATATAAGCATGTCTGTAAATTCAAGGATGGGTACCTATTTTATTTTTCCCTTCAACAGTATTTAAACTTGTGAGTGATCACAATTCTTCCTTTTTGTTAACTCGACAAACAATCGCAGAATGCCAGCTCTATGCGAGGATCTTTACATGATGCTGTTTGAGAGATGTGATAGAATGCATTCAAATTTTCAAGTCTGAATGATGTACAAGAAGATATAATAAGATAGGGGTCTCAGGAGGAAACAAGATGGGTTTTATTTTAAACACAGAGTTAATTAGGTAAGTAATGAATTAATTCAGCTGAAAACAGTTCAGATATAACTATCTGACAAATAGTTGTCATTATCAGACGCTTAGATCTCTTGAAGGCATTTGCATTTCCATGGAGGAATAGTTCAGATGAAATTCTTCATAGTGCTTTCATACAGCATGCCAATCTCCATCTTGTATCTGATGTCTATCTAGAAACGTCAGCGTTGTGATTCAGTGCTAAGCACTTAAAGATGAAAAAACTTCCTATCATCTCCTCCTCCTTAAAGCCTGTGGTGGCCATCTTTATTCTTTTATATAGTACTATTTCTCCTTAGATGGATATTGTGTTTCTGACTTTTTGTTCCTGTATAGGTTTAGGTCATTCAAATTAGCTGATGTATTACAGCTTGACAAATTTAAAGACCTTAACCTTTGTAATGACAGAAAATAGCTTTGTTCTCAAATCCTATACAAGTCTTAAACTTCAGCCTAGGCTCCAAATACCTTTACCCATTCATACTGTCAGCATCTCTCACTCCTCTTTCTCATAACAAAGTCCTTTCTGTATTGTTATTCTTTTATTCATTTCCTCTATTTAATATGAAGGAACACATGTTTTATAGTCAGAGAAATAAATGCTGAGCCACAGAACTAAAGTAGCTTCAAGATAAACACGTATATAAGCAGCAATTTGCCATATGATAGGATGGAATTAAGCAGGTGGTGTACATGATACAAAACTGCTTTTCTTTTTCTAACTGCTAATATCACACCCAACCTTGAAGAGAATACATCTAATAATTATATTAGAAGAGCAGAAAGAAGGAAGACAGTAAAATGCGAAGTAGGAGTGAATTCCTAAAAAATAAAAAAGTACAGAGAATTAATAATAAGAAGAAAACATAAATCTTCTAGAAGTAGAAAGTACTCAGACATGGAGAAAGAATAGGAAAATGATAAGGAAAGGATATTATGTGCCTTCTTAGGAAGGCTGGGACTGGGGAGTTGGCTCTGTTAATAAAGGTCTTACTATGCAAGTATGAATATGTTAGCTTAGATCCTTAGCACCAGCATAAAAACTCAGGTGAGGCAGCGTGAAATTGTACTCTGAATGCTGAGGAGACATTGCTGACACTTGCTATCCAGCTATTTCAATTTCTATGAGAGACACTGTATCAAATAATTAGGTGAAATACTTACTTCACAGACAAATACAACTATAAGTCTTAATATACTCTTAATACAATATACTCTAAGCATATATTACAATACACACACACACACATACACACACACACACACATATATGTATATGTATGTATATGTATATATATAAAATGAATGGAGGTGAATGCAGAGACTCTTTGCTACACAAGATGCAAAGAGTAAGACCTGACTGAGTGCTTACCCTAAGCAGTGCATTTGTACCCACCCACCCTCACCTTAGGGTAAAGGAACATTATGGAACAAGAGGCATAAAAACATAAATATCAGAAGATAGAGACAACACTACAAAATGTTATGCTCTTGACATTGTTTAGGGATAATAGTTGTGGACTCAGGTGTTGTGGCTGCCTGCATTGGGCCTGTTAACTGCCGGGCAGGTTCACTGGGTCCTAACTTCCCTGATGAACTACTGACTATTAATGATTTGGAAGTAGAAAGAGTTATTGTTTTCTGTTGCATACTCATTGGGGAGCCCAATAGGCTCCCTGGAGAGTCCAAAAATCATAGTTGCAGGGCCATCTCTAGCTGAACTCTGTGGTTTATAAGACAACACAAAATACATGAATCATGGAAAAATATTAGTATGGAGGAAGGGGAATGACTGGATTAAAAGAGAGATAAGGTAGCATGTTAAGAGCTATCATAAGATACTCATGTATAAAATTTCCAGAATATAAATTTAATTAATTAAAATGGACAAAAAACAACTAAGAAGGGCAGACAATGCCAAAGTTTTACCTCTACATATATTCATGCACCATCCACTTATACATACAGAAAGGTATGTACTTTGCTTAGAGGCTAACAAAACCAAAAATGTTTTGCAGCAGATGTGGAAAATTGTTAGATTGGGTTGTACAGCTCTCACTGACAATGCAAAGAGAGATTACAAGCACCTGGTCAAAGTGCACAGTAGTGAATGAGCTGGTTATAAGAGAAAATGCTCCCCAGGTAGTAAGTCAATGGAAGTACTATGACCTGACTCTGAAACTGAAGTGACATTACCCTACAGCCCATTCTTTCTCCGACAATACCTTAATTCTAATTGATCCCTGGTAGCATTAACCTAAAGATCACAGCCAGCAGATAGGGCAGTGATTTCTATAAAGTGCTAAGTACTGTTATTTTGGAAACGCCCCTGGGTAAAGCTGACTACAGCTATTGAAATTCTAGAAGAATAATGAAGCTAAAGAGGAAGAAAATTTATCAGCAATTAGAGGAAAACAGTAATTAGAATCATAGGATGAAATCCAAATGAGAGGCTGTTCAGAAAACAGGTGAAAAAATACTAAAGTCATGACTCAGGGCAACACGCCTCCCTGAGTTTCTTGTATAGGAAAAAAAGTTCACCACAAACATGGCAAGGACCAGATTTTGAAAGTCTGATATTACAAAGGTCATGGGGTGAGGGGATTTCAAGTAGAAAGTGGCCAGCCATCTACAGTGCAGTAGAGACCAGGGAGTGTCAGCACCAGTTTGTGGTATCCAAATGTAAATGAATCTTTTTCTCCTTTGCTGGCATTCCTTAGAGACAGCCCATGAGTAAGCTGTGAAGGTTCTCCTCTTGTGTTGCTTGGAATGTTACATCTGCTTGTCCTAAACAGCCACACAGTCTACAAAACGAAAGTGCTTGATAGTTTCCCTCAGTTTTTCAAAACTCTAAGCCATCCACTGGTCTGAAAATACAGACTGATATACACTATAAACCATTTGGCCGTACTCTTCATTCCTATTGTCTCATAGTCTGATTTTCTGGTTTCTATGAAAAGTAAAACACCTCTCTCTAACCACCTTTGATTTCTTTTCTGCCTTTAAAACATGACTTTTGCTTTAACTGGGCACCTGGGCATGAACAGCCAGTACATCTGAACCAGTTAGAGAGAGTGAAAGAAGCACAAATGGGATTTTTCAGAGTAAAAAAAATATCTATAATAAAATGAATCTGATAAAATGAGAGAAATTATGGCCTAACTTCTTAGAAATAAATTATCCTTAACTCTCCAGGTGCCTCCAGGCTGACTTTGATAACTAGTTCAGAGCAGAACTGCTGAAGCCCTTGGACTACATTCAGAGTGCTGAGTATTTTGTTTGGGGCTCCCCTGCACTGAATTCTGACTGAAATCTGCATGCCTCATAAATAATTACATTAAAATCATAGATCTTCATATGGCCCCAACCAATTATACCACATCAAACAGTCATGGTCTATACCATGAATAAAAACAGTCTTTGTTGAGTAGATAACTTAGTATTTTATCTTAAAAGAAAAGAAACTGGTACTAGGAAATGGGATTGATCCAACCTGAGGAATTACGAAGAACACCCTCTCATACGTAATTTCCTTTTCAATTTTCTGAAAGGATACCAACTATTTTTCATATCTCTCACACGCCGGTATGATATGAACCACATCCCTTTTCCTTCACCTACACCACACAGAATACTTTTATTGGATTTTTTTACAGTCTAGCAATGACACTACGTAATGTTTTATTGGTAACATCTAAATCGAATGTCTGGCTAGACTACGTCCGTTTTCTGACTGTAGGTATTCCTGCACTCCTAGCTTATGAATGTCTCAAAAAGCATTTCAAAGTCAATTTAAATTAAAACGCCCCTCTCCGGTAAACAATACTGATTGTGCAGATATGTAAAGCTGGAATTTTCTTTCTTTGTACATTATAGAGTTTTAGCAACAAAATGCTGTGCCTTAGACCTCATCAGGTCCAAGCAGAATTTCTTGCTTCAGTCTCTGATCTCAATCTCTACAATAACTTTCCCTATTACACACCATACTCATTAGAGTAGTCAGCTAAACACTGCTAAAAGAAGTAAAACTTGGAACCCAGTTACTTGAACTGTGTCACATTTATGTTTCAAATTTTAGTGAAAATTGAACTTCTGAATTTAAGTTTTTAAGTACAGAAAATTGTAAAATGTGAATTCTCTTGTATTTTTGGTTGTGAGTCGAGTCTTTAATGGCTAAGCCATAGATTCTCCAACTTTCCAAGGTACACAGCATTACAAAACGTATCTTGAAGATCACCTGGGATGAGTTCAATGCGATGAATTTGTAAACTGACTATGATGATACTATGATGAGACTATGGGACAAACAAAATGAGATGGTACTACAAACAAGAAGTAGCCATCAACTTGATACACCTGAAGAAAACACTGTTCAAAGTATTACCTGCTAAGCGGCTGTGGATATATGTGATGTCAGTGTATATATGTACTCAATAAAGTGAATAGTCTCAAAAAATGGTTTCTCGCAATTTTGCTATTATCTGTGGCATTTGCTTCTGTGGAAGTGGCTCCTATGGTGTCTCCATTTTGCTCACTGGTTATTTCCACAAAAGCTAAAGAACAAATACGTATACTTCTCTACCTTCTTTACCATGGTATCTCAGATTCCGAGTCAGCGTCTTGCTGAATTAAGTAATTAATATATTTGTGATTTATTTGCACTGAGCATATCTATTTAAAATTTTAGTACTATATCTGCTTTCAGGTTATGCACAATTTGTTTTACGATAGTAATGCTGTAATATTTTAATGAAATTCATTTGTATTTGTATTTTCCTACTGTATTTTTTATATTTTCCAGATTCATAATGCTTGCTTCTATTGGACTGGAGGTTTTAAGTTAAGTCAAGATCTTACAGGATAGCCTAGGCTAGCAAGGAACTTATGATAAAGCCCAGAGTATCTTCAAATCATGGCAATATGTCCGCTTTTATTTTCCTCAATGCTGGAAATATAGGCATATGTCACCATGTTTGAGTTTCTATTAGATATAATGAGGAATTTTCTGTGGTATTCATCAGAAATTTCTTATTTCTCTCTGTTTCATGTATTTTGTTAATTGTCATCTCATTGTCCTTTTAGATTTCAGACCATATGTCACCCTAAAAATAGCTTTTTCTCAAGATATAGATTCAATTTTTTCATGCCTCACCTTGGATAAAACACTCTGATGGGTTTCTCTTATATAGCAGGGAGGTGTAGATGAAGTCTAAAATACATTATAGAATTTATAAAGGGCTATAAATAATAAAATAATCTTGAATAAAATTGAGGAAAATGTATTATTAACTATTAAAACTCATTGACAAAATTTCAATTTATTTCTCATGACCATTGGAACAGAGTCTTGTATGTACTAAAACTTGGATTTTGCAAAAAGACACAAAAATAACATTCTATTGATAATCAGCTCTAGACAGAGGAATATCTTCATTCACTAAACCAAATTTTTAGTAGAGTATGAATTTTGAAATGGTGATGACAAAAAAGAGACATATTGTTTTAGTATAAAGTATTTTCATTCAGAGTGTGCAAATAAATAACCATAGAAGTCAAGTTTTAAAATTTGTATACAAAAATGAAAAACTCATTTCTGTCAATATCCTCATTAATTAAATGGAAAAGAAGAAAACAAAGAGAATCGTACATCTCTTTGGATGTAAGAATGTGGATACAGATAATAGATTAGAAAATAAGGGATAATCTTCAGCCCCTCTATACTTAGAGAAGGGAGGAGATGTCTGGGGCAGCCCTGCTTACACAGTGTAGGCCTAAAATCAGCCATAGGCCTAAAATCAGCAATAGGCTTGTAATGCATGTATACTAATACCAAGTCTTGGGTCTCAGTAGAAAAACATTGAAACAGATGGCTATAAGCTAATGTCAACAGGCAGCTTTTGTGGAAATTTATAAGCCTGAGTAGTCATAGACCTTGTAAATAGGTAGCCTTGGCAGACAATACCAACTTAGATAAGGACAAATGAGTCATAGGCAGAGTCATAGTGACTTGTCCCCTGAACCTTCACCTAGCCGATACCCAGTTCTAAAGATATCTGTATTCCCCCTGAACACCCGCACTCCAGTGTCATTCCTTTCCCCACATCCTGCCTTTCTGTGTTTATAACCCCTGTGTGAATTAATTACGATTTGAGAAAAAAAAAGACTCTTTGAAAGAACGTAATGAATTGCTACAAGTTAGTATACAAATAGAAGCTTCACAGATAAAAATCTGATAAAAGTTGAACACTTTCATTTCCTAAAATATTATTTCAAGTGACAGATCTTAATGACTGTTCAACTTTAATCTCTAGATAAGTATAAGCTAAAACCATCATAAAGAGTGCTACACATCAACTACACATAAATAGTGCTACAAGCATAATTTAGTAAATAAAAATCGGGAACATGAAGAATAAAATGTGCAGAACTGAAATTATCTCCATTATTATTAGGAAGACCACAGTTTGGTAGTCTTTTTGGAAAGCTATTTGATATTACTACCCTGAGTGAATTAAAACAGATACTATGGCCCATCAATATGTTTTTATGAGTTTTCTTTCTTATAGTTATTACTGAGGATATTTTTAACAGAATGATGTTGATTTTTGTCATGCTTTCTTTTGTTTATCAACTGTCTATTGTCTTAATGAACTAATTATATAAATTGATTTTTTGATAATAGCTTTCTATGTGGAGATCCCATATTTTGTGTTAGCTTATACATACATTGATGGGGATTTAATTTAATTGAACTTATTGTCTATTGTAAATACAGGGATGAATGTATTTTTTGATGATTTTGACTTTAGCTCCTTTGACTATATTGGTCTTCCTGTATCACATGCTATTCAGTACTTTGATATTTCAAGGAAATTATGTATTGTTTTCTATAGCAATTACACCACCTCGGCACATGGAAAAATCTTTGTAAATGTTATATTAACTGAGATAAGCTAATCTGAGGAGGTCAGAGTTGCACGGTTGTAATTTGGTGATGTGTTTAAACTAGTAAAACTCAGAAACAGACTGCAGAATGATGGGTATGGAAGCCAGAAGACTGGGGAAAACTGGAAGGTGCTATACCATGGCTAAAAATCCTCCAGTTTGTGGTGGTTATTCTGATTATCAATTTGATGGCATTTAGAATTCTCCTGAAAACATATCTCTGTGCATATTTATGAGGAAGTATGTTACCTGATCTAGAAAGACCTCTCTAAATATAGGTGATATCATTTCGTGGGCTTGCTTCCCAGGTTCAGTTAAAGGGAGGACATAGCCTTAGCACAAGCCTGATTGATCTCTGCCTCCCAGGTCTGGCTGCAACTTGTCTGCCAGGTTTTCCATGCTTTCCTGCATTGGTAGAATGTAGCTCTGTGAACTGTGAATCAGAGCAATGCTTCTGTCTTCAAGTTATTTCACTCAGCTATGTTTTCATATTAGTGAGACAAATCATGAACAGTCACAAAACAAATAATTTCAGCTGTGAAGTACTGCATGTTAGTAAAAATTCTTGCAATAAACTGAAAATTCTGGTAATTTCTCATGGTTTCTGTCTTCAGTATACCATCAGAACACCTAAGATTTTCCTAATTTTAATTTTGCTAAATTATTTTCATATTGTATTCACAACTTTGGATACTTTTAAAAGAAGACTAGGTCATTTATTAAGTAAGAGAAACCACTCTCAAAAGGAAGAATGAGCTATTGAGAGATGGACAACCCCAAAAGCTTCATTATCATATTTTTTGAATAATAAAAATGTTATCTCTTTTCATTTATCTGAAAAAATGGAATACTTGTGTTATTTCTCTTTTAAATGGAGGGAGTAAATTCTCAGTGCCACTAGGTTACTAGACTTATGGTGTGTGTATGTGTGTGTCTGTGTATGTTGTCAGAATGTGTGTGAGTGTGCATGAACATGTGTGTACCCCTGTGGATGTGTATACATGTGTGAGAAAGTTTGTATATGTGTTGTGTGAATGTGTGTATGAGATGGTGAGTACATACTTGTGTGTACCTGTGTATGTGCATGTGTGTGTATGCATGTGTGTGAATGTGTTTGTGTGTATGTGTATAAGTGTGTGTACCTATGCATGTGTGTATAGACAACTTTAGAATAAGTCCTCATCTTCCTCCTTTTTGAGGTAGGGTCTTTTGTTTTTTCTAATGCACTGTGTACTGCAGAAAAGCAGGCCTAGGAAACTTCTGGAAATTCTCCAGCCTTCATGTTCCACCTCACTGCAAAACTTCTAAGATTATATAAACTTATACCATTATATTTGGGTTTTTAACATGAATTTTCTGGACCAAACTTGGTTGTCAACATCTCTTGGCAGGCTATTTTACCCATCAAATCATATGCCCTCACCACAACCAAATAGATTTAAATTATTTAAATTTGATTTTTCTTTGGTTTAATTTTATTTTATTATATTTCTTTACTGGCATGCTTACTTTTTAATTTCTTCAAAATTATTATAAAAAATTTTCATAAACCACTTCATGGTATCCTTCTAGAGTTTGAATTTTTCATTCTTAATATTTGTAAACTGTCAGCTAATCCTCCCAAGTTTCTTCTTTCCTGTGCTGTGGATACATTTGCTATCACAGTCTGCCTTCATGTGGGTGCTTAGTATCCAACTCAGATCTTCCTTATTGTGTAGTAATCACTACACCTACGAAGCCAGCTCCTCAGCCCCTGAGTTCTTAATGTTAATTCTCAAGCATTTAATATCTTAAATTTCTCTTCATTCTTGTATAAATGATTGCTGTAAGCTCACCTCTTAAACTTGCCTGTCATTCAGTCTAAAATGTATTAACCATATTTCTTCAAAATTTGTTCTCTAATAATACCAGTACTTGTAGAGATGGAATCTACTCCTTCTTTCACTAGCTTTCACTTGATTAGTTCTGTTGATATTAACCTGTCCCATTTGTTGCTGAGTGGAGGTCAGTGTGTGTGAAAATTGCCCACGGGAATCTGATATAATGTCTCACATGTGATCTGCTAGAGTGGCCTTGGGTGGCTTCTTCACAGCAGTTAGGTCAGACTGAGATTATTTAAACCTAGTTGCATAAGGAGGCATTTAATTGCATGTCTCAATTTTTTACCATGAAGATATAACTTTTAATAATACACACACTCACACATGTATGCATGCACACACACACACACTCACACTCACACACACACACACACACACACACACACACACACACGAATGCTAGAATATTTTCTATCCCTTTCTTTGTTAGAGGTCCATAATTCTATTCATTTTTTTGTCTCAAAATACTAAACTATCTAAATCTCTGCTTGTCTTTTAAATTTCTTACCCATTCTTTTAACTTTGCTTCTGAAATCCTTCACGAATATTTAAAATTTAACACTGCTTCAAAGAATAAGACAGTATTAAATTTGTGTTCAAATCTCCAAACTCTTATGTATTTTCTCATCATATTTTGAGTTTAATGGTAGTCTAGAATTTAAAACAATGAAGAAAGAAAGAAAAAGAGACTTTTCAGCTTCACCCAGTGGTTTTGTCCCAACATCTTAGCCACTTAATGAATTCAGTGCTATTGAACATACCTCAGAGGAAAGACTCTACTTTGGTATAGTCTCTTCCACTCCACTTATAGCTCTGGAAAACTAGATAAAGTCTGATAATGTATAGGCTTAAAAGAATCACCCAACCAACCTAGATGTCTTCTGAAGAGGATTTATCTGATTTATTTATGTTAAAAATGAAAGTAGCTCTCCAGTTGCTAATATGTGATTTTTCGGTCTGCTTGGATTGATTATTGGATATTTGATGTATAAATTGTATAGGCATAGATCTTGGCTTTTCTATTTCTAAAGTGTATTTTTAAAAGCTACTCTCAAATATAGTATATAAAGTATATAGTTGTTACTAATTTTCTGTATATGTATTTATTTGTAGACCATATCATATTGTTATGTAACAGTACCATTTTGTCTTTAGTAAATATTATGAGGATTTTTGTCAATAAAAATTGACTCAGAGTCTAACACTAATTGAAGAAAGTCTATCCTCCATATGAAACAGTAATCAAAATTAGAGAGATTTATAGTAACCTTGCCAATGTATTCAAACAACACAGAGATGGTGTTTTACCAGAAGTAGAATAAAATGGTTTATGACAATTGTCATTTGCACTGAAGAAGAAAATTACTTGAGTGTGTGTGTGTGTGTGTGTGTGCGTGTGTGTGTGTCTTCAAATACAACAGCTTTACTTTCAAAGCATTTCTCTATTTCATGGAATTGTTCTGGTTGCTAAGTTGATAAACAGTTTACACAATAGCCTAATTTCTCATGATTGCTGTAATCTGACAGGAATAACACACAAAGATTATATAATACACAAAATAATCTTCTAAAATTATGTTCCTCAGATTCTCCTAAGTAAGAAAGTGCATAGTGAGAAAACATTTCTTGAGACATAAGATAACAAGTCAGAAGGGAATATTTCTGCCAACCTAGAGATAACCACCAAAGCAGGGAGGTGTTCCAGTTATTTGAACAGGTTGACTTACTTTTTGTTGTTTCTATATTCTCATGTATTTGAAGGCAGTCCACACTAAAACCAAATCCCAAGATTTGATCTCTTCCAACAAAAGGAAAGTAGAATTGAGTTAGGAGATGAAAAATAACTTTCTGCCAATAAATATTCATCTATGATTTTATACCCTATGAAGTATACTCTTTTTATGTATTTATTTTATACTCTAAGGATTCTATCCATGGAACATTGCATCCTTTGTTCAGGGTTTTTTAAAAAAAGGCAGGAATTACATGATAGATAAATTACATTTCTATGTGGAAGATTTGCGAAAAAAACCTGCTTCCAAGCTCAATCTTTTTAGGCTAAACTAACCTCATTTTGGATAAGAGTTTGAGTCTCTAATACTTTTCCAGTTATTAGCCAGATATGTTCTCAAACCTTAGAATACATTGGCATTTCATTATATGCTACTCTCTTTCTCATCAAAGAAATGTACCTGTAATGCTTTGTTATCAAAGCTCTCTTTCATTTGTTTGATGAGGTGGTCCACTCTCACTGCTCATGGGATGAGACCATAGACATGCAGAACAATCTCTGCATTTGAGTCAGTTAATTCGGGGTCTTAGTTACAACTTAAATTTCCTTTAAACAGCATCTATTTGGATTAATGTTTAAATATTGAAAAGAAGTATATGTTTACAAAGATTAAGAATTCTACTAGAACTCTGCCTGCATATGCCTAACCCTGTATTCTGTTCTCTATACTCTAATTTAGACTTTTAAATATGATCCCTAAAGAAAGACTTTCCATATTTTTATCTTTGTCAGAGGAGATTCTATGAAATATTTATGAAACATGAGAAGTACTTGAATTTAGAAGGGAGTGAAATTAAGGTTGTAATGTCTAATGTTGATTGTTGACTTGAAAGCCTATGAGATAAATTTCTAAGCATGTCTGAGAGAAAGGATCTAATTGTGTCAAACTTGAGGAAAAGCAAACAAACAAACAAAGAAACAAAACCCTATGTGGTTGAAGCATTCCCTGAACTAGGATGCCACTCTGAAAAGACTAGAGTGTGATATGAGCATGAAGATTCGCTTCTCTTGCTTCCTGATTATAGACTTCATGTTACCAGACACTTCTTGCACTGCCCTGATGCCTTTAAACTATCAGCCAAAGTCAGTGTCTTCCTTGACTTGCTAATTTTCATGTTTTTGCTAACAACTAGAGAAAAGTAGCTAAAAGTAGGCATTTATATCTGTTAATTGAGTGATTCAGAAGCTCAGTTTATTCAGCTGTAATGTAAATTTAATATATATATTGTCTGTGGATTTCATAGCGCAATGGGGAAAGTCACTATAAAAAAATGATCTAACATGAGACAGCTAGCAAGCTTCAGGTCTCCTTTACTTGTGTGCCATGATTGTTATGCTATAGATCCTACGTCTAGTATCCATTATGAGTCCTATAAAATGAGAATGATTGAGGTTTTCAAAACCCAGAGATGACCTGGCTTTTAATAGTTAATCTTACTTTTTTCTCAATAATTCTACACTTTCCTTCTTGTTATAAATAAATAATTCATTACTGTTTAGTGTGTTTCTGTGAGTTTTATTTAATATTTCTGATCATTCCTTACTTTCCCATTTTTCCTAAAATTTCCCATAGAGATTTTAAATTTTCTTATTCCCCCAAGTCAGGAAAGTAGAAATACTGTAAGGACGATGCCCAACCACCATTTGACTCCCACTATTAGAATAAAAAATCAAAAATATCTTTTAAAAGGCTATTTGTAAAAGATTTGGCAAGATGATTATTACTCGTGGGTTGCATACCAGCTTCTATAATAATTATGTGGGTTGTGAACAGATTCTGAAAAGTAAAGTTAAGTTGCAGCCTAATGAATTCACTCATTAACTTTAATAACATCAGGTACAGAAAGAAGAGGAATGGGTCATGTCAATGGATATTACTGACTGTTTCAACCATTCCATAAGACATAACCATGTTATTGTTTTATCATCTAAAAGAAAGTTGATATGACACCTGAAAAAATTCTGCATGCTAGAAGCTGATCATTTAAATCTTTTTTCTAATGAGGTATAGTAATCTTATAGAAGGTTGATGCCACTTGAAACCAGAGTATAGCACCTGTTAGGTATGGTCCATAAAACTGAACTATCTCCTCAGCCAAATGATAAGTTACATTAAACATTTACTGAATGCATAATATGTATCAGCCATTAAAATAGATACAAAGATATCTCAAAAGTATATAGGTTATTTGAAAAATTATAAACAAATCTAGCCATGTGATAATTTCAACATTAAAAAAATTGTGATGTCACCAATGTGAAAAAGAAGTCTGCCTCCCTTGTTCTTCAATCCATCTGCACATTTCCTACAGTATTTGTGTAATAATTGTTTGGCAAATGATTGAATGAATGTTGTAGTATTTTAAAAATAGGAAGGAAGGAAGTGATAACTCTAGGAGAAGTTATGCAGTTTTGGTAAAATACATTCAAGCCCCGATTCTAGTAAGCAAGAATAAATGTATGTTTACAACACTACTTTGCCCTTCCCCAAATCCTCAAATTTGGGATCTTGGTCAGATTTTTGATGACTCTTTCTTCTGGGAATAGTCTCTCAGGTGTCTAGAACTTTACTCTGACTTTCAATTTTTTAGAATAGTATTTAAGATAATTTATTTATATTGTTCCTCATGACAACACAATAAGATGCCTTCCAAGAACTCTATTGAGTTATAGGAAAGGATTAAGTTGTGGTTTTAAAGTTCAACTACTGAGCTATTATGTGTGATTAGCCTTTGGCACAAATACATCAAGAAACAACAAATGTAAGATCTATGAGCTTGGAAACATTTAGAATACTAACTGATCAAGAAATAATGTTGGGAAGGCAGGACAGGAATGTAATTTTCTTTAAATGATGATTCCGGGGCTTGAAACCTAATGAGTTGCTTGTTTATGAGTCAATTGGCTAAAAAGCAAAAAGGATACTCATTCTAAACGAAAAATGAAGAAATGCCAGTAGATCAGAGATGGTGATGCCCATTCAGTCAAGTTACACTTAATGAGCTCATGATTCATGTTGGATGTGGCCTGAGACGTAGAGACTAGCACAAAAGAAGCACTCAAAACCCATACTAAATCAATGCTTTGTAAGGAATACAACATTGATTCTATTACTTAAGATATGCTAATCCATTTGCACAGTGCTTGTGTGTTTTTCATTTTTTTTCTTTTTGGTAGAACAATACAGCAATAACTTAAAACAAATATTGATTCTAAAATGAAAACAGAAAGAAACTCTATTTTGAGGAAAAAAGAATAAAATATTTAGCTCTTCTATTCAACATTAGACAACTTGAAATTTTTTCTTCATTACTTTTTCTTATTTTTGTTATTATATATCCCTTAAAGATTCTCCAATGTTTTGCAATGTAAATTTTGAGGGTAAATCTATTTATCCTAAAGCATGAAGTAATTGTATGAGTATTTGTCTGAGGCTATATATGAATATACATATAATGCATGTTGTGTATATTATGTTTAAGTAAATTAAATTATACATATATTATACATGATATATAATAAATTACAGCAAATTTATATAATTAAATAATTTTAATGTTAAGATCTTTATAAGGCTAAATTATAAAAAGGCACTCTAAAAGTAAGAATCTTTTCTTATGTTTATTAAACTATCAAATTTCTAAATCTGAAGAACAGAACCAAAAGAAAACAAATTTTCATGAATTGTTAATTATGCAGAAATAATTGAAAATAAATTTGAATATAGAAAGAAAGCTGTTGTAGTAATTATTTAAAACGGCCTACGGCT
Organism: Grammomys surdaster; assembly: GCF_004785775.1. Taxonomy (NCBI): domain Eukaryota; kingdom Metazoa; phylum Chordata; class Mammalia; order Rodentia; family Muridae; genus Grammomys; species Grammomys surdaster. Next base: position 2,942,991 of record NW_021604687.1, read on the forward strand.
CAGGCCGACTATCTAAGCTGCAGGCTCTGCATAGCCCAGCTGCCATGTTTCTCGGCCTGAGGCCACATGCGCGCTGCAGCTAGAACTGGCCCACCAGAAACACCAGCCCTTGCCACCCACGAGACTTCAACATGGGAGATGGCTCAATCTCCCACGCTGTCTCTGCAAGGCTGGGCATTGCCTAGACCATCCCACCATCCATGTGGGCCCAGTAGAAAGATGAGACTCTAATGCTTAAAGATTAATCGAAGGCTTATATATTTGGTAATGATCAGTAACAAGATACCCATACAATCAGAAGTGTAACCCAATACCCAAACTAGATATACCAACTACCTTTGACTGCTACAGACACGAGAACATCCATCTCCATCTCCTCTCCTGTCTCCTAGCTCCTCCTCTTCCTATTCCTTCTCTCCTCCTTACTCCACCTCTTCCTCTCATAACTCCTCCCACCTAGCTCCTCCTACAGAAAGCTGGTTAGATTGTTGACCCAGAATGTGTATTTTCTATAATACAATCTTGGGATGAGAATACAAGTGATATTTTTGTATGAAGAGTATGCTTTTAAATTGTTTGAGAGAAAGAAATAAAGGAATATAAGGAGCTGGTTAGAATTCAGCAGTTAAGATCATGTACTATTTTCCAAGGACCTGAGTTTTGTTCCCAGTATCCATGTCACACAGCCCACAAACACCTATTGCTCCATATGTAAGTTATCCAGTGCCCTCTTCGGGATTCCACAACCAGCTGCACTGACATGTGTGCAGATTCATACCGCAGCCCCAATACACACACACACACAAATAAGATATATCTCAGGGCAATGAGGAATTTTAAATATACACTTAGGAGGTACTTTAATAGCAAGTGCAGGTGTATGGATAGTTTTTATTTTATTAAACTTTGTGGAATGTGTTAAGGAAGCTTTCTTTCTTCTTAGTGATCAAGTGACACTGTTACTGCAGGCAAACCAAGGACAGAAACATCCCAAGAGCAATAGTGAAATTAAAAACTTATGTGTTTCTATTCATTCTCCTGGCCTTCTGAGCCTCTCTCCTGTCTCTTCCCACACTTTGTCCTGCCCACAGGAAGACCAAGAGTGTCAATTAACCTGGACACTGGGAGCTCTCAGAGACTGAGCTACCAACAGAAGAGCATATCACCAACACATATTTAGCAGAGGGCAACCTTGTCCTACCTCAGTGGGATACCTAATCCTCCAGAGGGTGGGAAGATACCTAGAGGGAGCCACCATCTCTGAGGCAAAAGAGAGGGGGAATGAGAGGAGGGATTCTGTGAGATGGACACTGGGAGAGGGGGCAGTATTTGGGATGTAAATTAATTAATTAATTTTTAAAAAGGGAAAAGTTTATTGTAGTCAATTCTCATTACTTACTGCAATGTTTTACAAACATACTGCAAATTTTAAATCAGCAAATACTGACTTTTTTTTAAATGGGGAAATATATGTTTAGATTGTCCTAAGCTTCTGGTGACAATATTTTCATTAACTAACGATCACACAATCTTGTGTTGTAGCAAAAATTTAATTGGGGGTTTCTATCCCACTTTAGATCATTTTGTTACCAGATAAAAGATATAAAAACTTTATGTATTTTATAATAAGCCTTAATAGTCTGAAAGCTGGGTAGATATTAACCCTTTAAGCTAATTTGTCTAACTTCTCTGTCAATAACACCAAAATATGACTTGCTATGTTTTGCCTGGACTGCTCTTACTAATACTGGCTAACCCTCATGGCCAGTTTTCAGGATCTCTTACCCCATAGCATCTTCTTGTCTTCATTCTCTTCTTCTTTCTCTTCTTCATGGTCTCTACTTCAGACCCCAAGCCCTAGGAACCAAAGCTCCACTTATCTCTCTTCTGCCCAGATATAGGCTACAGGCATCTCTACTCAACCAATAATTTTAAATTAAGGAGTGATATTATATCGCATCACTTGGTGTATGTGAGGATTTTCTGATCCCTGAGGCAATCAGATCTTGGGGCTAGTATTTAGCATTTCAATAGATAGCAACAGACCAAACTGCAACAGCATTGTATTTTAAGATTTTAAAATATATATAATCAGATTCACTATTATAACCTTTTCATAATACACCAGTTTTTCCATTCCTGACTACAAGTTATGTGATGTATGTACATCATATAGAAACCAAAACTTCCTCATTCTTAAAAACATTACATCACATATAAGCTCTATCCTTGGGGCCATATAAGAAACCAAACTCAGAAACAAAGCCTATAAAAATATGGAGTTTCTGAAAGTAAATGCAGTATGAAAAAGAGACTTTCATTTGTGAGAACTCGCATCTCATCCAATCTCAAATGAGAATATCATATCAGGGCATTATGATTTTACATCTCTATCCATATTTGTTGATGACTCAATATTAATTAAGTAATACAGAATTAATTTGGATCTTTTAACTAAAGTGTAAGAAGCAGTTGAATTTGCAAATATATAATGCTGAGATTCAAACTCAAGCCTTTGGGAACACTGAAAAAATTCTCTACTGCTGAAATGTATCCCAGGGGAAGACAAAGTAGAATTGACTACAAATGATGAGCAAAAATGCCCACTAGTGAAAAGATAAATGGATAGATAGAAAGATAGACATTAAATAAGTCTTTACAAATTGCCTTAAGTGCCATGCAAGTCCTTAGTTTTCTTTCCCTTGCTATGGTAAAATACAAATCACTCAAAGCATTGATGTGGCACCACAGTGTTGAAGACCATTTTTTTCAAAGCAATAAAAAAACTAGGTGGTAGAAAGGTAAGTTTTGGCTTCACCTAACATGTATTTTATTTTTTAGATTATTTTCAGTCCTTGTTTCAAATGCTCTGTCATCTTAGACAAATCTGACAGCTCATTTATAATCACCCTAATAAGTAATAACTAGTGCACACAGTACCTTTTCAGCATAAAATATTCCTTCTTGAAAATAATGACCCTGATTAACTCATAGGTATTGAGAATGTTTGGTTTGTACTCTAACTCAATGATTTTTTTTTCATTTTACTATAAATTGGAAATAACTGGATCAAAATAACTTTCAGTTTACATCATGAGATAACAAGGATAATAACAACACATCTTTTTTTTCTACATTATTAGAGATTTATGCCTTAGCAAAACAAAGTGTGAAAGAACAGAGTCAAAGATGAGCAAATGAACATTCTTGAATCCAGATACTTTTCATCTATGGAAACATTACCCAGAAGAGAGTTTATCAAAACCAGCTTTTTGCAAACTCCATTAAATTCAATGAATGAATTGTGAAGAGTAAATTGAGCCCATTATCATCTCACAATTTTATATAACATTCATAATCACAGTGTTACATAAGACTGAGCTAACATTAACCAAAAGAACAATTTGAATTCACATATCCAGGGAGAATGGGACTCTGCTTGACAGACAGAGCTTCCTGTCCTGTTTGCAGCTCGCCCATGCAGCTCCTGGGTGCCAGGGAGACCCACACTCTCCTATCAGTGACAACAGAGGGAGGGAAAGAGGCAAACAAGCCCACTCCACTTCAACTTGTCAGCTTTAAATAAAATCTTCTGCAGCTGAAAAAGAGACGCTTGAGGGACGACAATGTGTGAAATTATCCAGATTCAACACTGGGACAAAATTCTCAGCTTTCCTTCCTCTTCCTTAATCTGCCACACAGTTATTACTTTTTTAATTACTGCATAGATAACTTTTAATAAGGTTCCTCATCTGAAGGGCCTTAGGAGACAAATTGGCTAATTTGGCTTGCTTGTTGCTTTTTCTCCGTTTCCACCCTTTTTCTTGGAACATAGCTCAGATCATTGTGGGTAACCTTTGGAATACAGTAAGGATAATCTATGACATTTGCATCAAATCATAATTATCAATATTTAAATGAGAATTGATACAGCATATCACATTTTAAAAGTCATGCATTTGTTATATTTTAATTTCTTACCTAATATTCACTACATTACTGACTTTATAGTCAAATTATTTTATTGGGAAAAGAAACATTTATTCAGCAAAAAATACAATAGATGAAGTAAACAATGAATCATAATGTCAATCTGTGCCTTCTACCAGGTGTTCAAATTCAAATTTCTTCTGGCTTTACAGAGCAAGCACCAATCTGCTCTTCCCCTCACATCCCTCCACAGTACTTCTTTGCTCCTTTTGTGTTAGTTTCTTAAGCTGTCACAGTTATATTGGAGCATATATTTCTTCAAAGAGGACTTCCATGCCTTTAAGAAAGGACAACATCACTAGTTGCAGAAAATGGCCAGTACCAGCTCTGTGATCCACTGGAAAGTGGGATAGATAAATCAATGACTACTCTTCTCTCTGCTACAAGGCATACCATTTAATTTAAATGTATTTTCTTGTGTTTAATTACAATAGCATATTTTCTTTATTTTCTACGTAAATTTATAATACTTTTCCTCATTTTAATTTTATTTAATATTAATATTTCAGATGTTATCCCCTTTCCCCATTTTCCACCCACCCATCCAGGAGCCCCGTATCCTAGACCCCCTCTTCCTGCCTCTATGAGGATGTGCCCCCACCCACCTATCGACTCCTACCTCCCCACCATCGAACTCCCCCACACTGGGGCATCCAGCCTTCATGGAACCAAGGTTCTCCTCTCCCACCTAAGCCCAACAAGGCAATCCTCCCCTACATATACAGCTGGAGCCATGGGTCTCTCCCTATGTACTCCCAGGCTGGTGGTTTAGACCCTGGGAGCTCTGGTTGGTTGGTATTGTTGCTCTCCCCATGGGGCCACAAACCCTTTCAGCTCCTTCAGTTTTCTCTCTAACATCTCCACTGGGAACCCCATGACCAGTTCAATGATTAGCTGTAAGCATCCATCTCTGCATATGTCATTCTCTGGAAGACATCTAAGGAGACATATCAGGCTCCTGTAGGCATGCACTACCTAACATCCACATCAGCGCCTACCTTTCATGACTGCACATGGTATGGATACCCAGGGGGAACAGTCTCTAGAAGTTCCTTTCTTCAGTTTCTGTCCCACATTTTGTCTCCAAATTTGCTTCCATGAGCATTTTGTTTCTCCTTCTAAGAATGACTAAAGCACCCATATTTTAGTCTTCCTTCTTCATGAGCTTCATGTGGTCTATGAGTTGTATCTTGGGTACTGTGAGCTTTTGGACTAACCTCCAATTATCAGTGAGTGCATACTATGTGTGTTCTTTTGTGATTGGGTTACCTCACTCAGGATGATATTTTCTAGTTCCATTCATTTGCCTAAGAACTTCACTAATTCACTGTTATTAATAGCTGAATAATACTCCATTGTGTAAATTTACCACATTTTCTGTATCCATTCCTCTTTTGAAAAACATCTTGGTTCTTTCCACCTTCTGACTATTATAAATAAGGCTGCTATAAACATAAAGGAGCATATGTCCTTGTTATATGTTAGAGCATCTTCTGGGTATATGCCCAGGAGTGAGTGGTATAGCTAGAACCTCGGGTTAATGCTATGTCCAATTTTCTGAGGAACTGCCAGACTGATTTCCAGAGAGGGTTGCACCATCTTGCAATCTCACCAACAATGGAGGAGTGTTCCTCTTTCTCCACATCCTTGCCAGAATCTGCTATCACCTGAGTTTTTGACCTTAGCCATTCTCACTGTTGGGAGGTGGAATCTCATGATTGTTTTAATTTTCATTTCCCTAGTGACTAAGGATGTTGAACATTTCTTTAGGTGTTTCTTGGCCATTCGAGTTTCCTCAGTTGAGAATTCTTTGTTTAGCTCTGTACCCCATTTTAAATACGGTTATATGGTTTCTGAAGTTTAATTTCTTGAGTTCTTGGTATATATTGGATATTAGCCCTCTATTGGATGTGGGATTGGTAAAGATCTTTTCCCACTCTGTTGGTTGCCATTTTGTCCTATTGACAGTGTCCTTTGTCTTACAATAATTTTGCAATTTTATGAGGTCCCATTTGTCAAATCTTCATCTTAGAGCATAAGCTATTGGTGTTCTGTTCAGGAAATTTCCCCCTGTACCCAAGTATTTGAGGTTCTTCCCTACCTTCCCTTCTATTAGTTCCAGTGTATGTGATTTTTTTGTGAAGGGACTTGAACTTTGTACAAGAAGATAAGAATGAATCGATTTGCATTCTTCTACATGCTGACCTCCAGTTGAACCAGCACCATTTATTGAAAATGCTGTCCTTTTTCCACTGGATGGTTTTAGCTCTTTTGTCAAAGATCAAGTGACCATAGGTGTGTGAGTTCATTTCTGGGTCTTCAATTCTATTCCATTGATCTTTCTACCTATCTCTATACCAATATCACACAATTTTTATCACTATTGCTGTGCAGTACAGCTTGAGGTCAGGGATGGTGATTCCCTCAGAAGTTATTGTTGAGAATAGTTCTCGCTATCCTGGGTTTTTTGTTATTCCACATGAATTTGAGAATTTCACTCTTTCTATGTCTATGAAGAACTGAGTTGGAATTTTGATTGGGATTGCATTGAATCTGTAGATTGCTTTCAGCAAGATGACCATTTTTACTATATTAAATACTGTCAATCCACGAGCATGGGCGATCTTTCCACCTTCTGAGATCTTCGATTTCTTTCTTCAGAGACTTGAAGATACAGATCTTGTCATACAGATCTTTCACTTGCTTGGTTAGATTCACACCAAGGTATATTATGTTATTTATGACTATTTTGAAGGGAGTCATTTCACTAATTTATTTCTGAGTCTGTTTATCCTCTGAGTAGAGGAAGGCTACTGATTTGTTTGAGCTGATTTATATCCAGCCACTTTTCAAAAGTTGTCAATCAGGTTTAGGAGTTCTCTGGTTGAAGTTTTGGGGTCACTTAAGTATATTATCATATCATCTGCAAATAGTAATATTTTGACATCTTCCTTTCCAATTTGTATGCCTTTGATCTCCTCTTTTTTTTGTTGTTGTTGTTGTCTAATTGCTCTGGCTAGGACTTCCAGTACTATATTGAATAGGTAGGGAGAGAGTGGGCAGCCTTGTCTAGTCCCTGATTTTAGAGGGATTGCTTCAATTTTCTCTCGATTTAGTTTGATGTTAGCTACTGGCTTGCTGTATATTAATTTTACTGTGTTTAAGTATGGACCTTGAATTCCTGATCTTTCCAAGACTTTTACCAAGAAGGGATGTTGAATTTTGTCAAATGCTTTGTCAGCATCTAGAAAGATGATCTTGTGATTTTTGAGTTTGCTTATATAGTGAATTATGTTGATGGATTTCTGAATACTGAACCTTCCCTGCATTCCTGGAATAAAGCCTAGTTGATCATGATGGATTATTGTTTTGATATGTTCTTGTAGTCAGTTTGTGAAAATTTTATTGAGTACTTTTGCATCAGTATTCATAAGGTCTGAAGTTTTCTATCTTTGTTGCATCTTTGTGTGGTTTAGGTATGAGCATAATTGTAGCTTCATAGAACGAATTGGGTAGTGTTCCTTTTGCTTCTACATGTATGTGGGCTTTCCATTGTTTCTGTTATTATTGAAGAACAGCCTTAGTCCATGGTGATCTGATAAGATGCAAGGGATTATTTCAATATTTTTGTATTTGTTGAGGCCTGTTTTGTGAACAATTACATGGTCTATTTTGGAGAAGGTACCATGAGGTGCTGAGAAAAAGGTATATTCTTTTGTTTTAGGATGAAATGTTCTATAAATATATATTATTCCATTTGGTTCATAACTTCTGTTAATTTCACTATGTCTCGGTTTAGTTTCTGTTTCCATGATCTGTTCATTGCTGAGGGTGAGGTGTTGAAATCACCTACTGTTATTGTGTGAGGTGCAATGTGTGCTTTGAACTTTAGTAAAGTTTCTTTTATGAATGTGAGTGTCCTTGCATTTGATGCATAGATGTTCAGAATTGAGAGTTCCTCTTGGTAGATTTTTCCTTTGAGAATTATGAAGTGTCCTTCCTTGTCTTTTTGATAACTTTTGGTTGAACTTTGATTTTAGTCCATATTAAAATGGCTACTCCAGAATGTTTCTTGGAATCATTTGCTTGGAAAATTGTTTTCCATTCTTTTAGTCTGGGTTAGTGGCTGTCTTTGTCACTGAAGTGTGTTTCTCTTATGCAGCAGAGTTCTGGGTCCCATTTACATATCCAATCTGTTAGTCTACATCTTTTTATTGGAGAACTGAATCTACTGATATTAAGACATATTAAGGAAAAATGATTGTTGATTCCTGTTATGTTTGTTATTAGAGGTGGAATTATGTTTGTGTAGCTATCTTCTTTTGGGTTTTTTGGAAGATTACTTTCTTGCTTTTTCTAGGTTGTAGCTTCCCTCCTTGTGTTGGAGTTTTCTTCTATTTTCCTTTGTAGTGTTGGATTTATGGGAAGATATTTTGTGTAAGTTTGGTTTTGTCATGAAATATCTTGGTTTCTCCATCTATAGTTATTGAGAGTTTTGCTGTGTATACTAGTCTGGGCTGGCATTCCATGTTCTCTTAGGGTCTGTATGATATCAGTACAGGATCTTCTGGCTTTTATAGTCGCTGGTGAGAAGTCTGGTGTAATTCTAAGAGGTCTGCCTTTATATGCTACTTGACCTTTTTCCCTTAATGCTTTTAGTATTTTTTCTTTGTTTTGTGGGTTTGATGTTTTGATTATTATGTGACAGGAAGAATTTCTTTTCTGGTCTAGTCTATTTGGAGTTCTGTAGGCTTCTTGTATGTTCATGGACATCTCTTTCTTTAAGTTAGGAAAGTTTTCCTCTATAATTTTTTGAAGATATTTACTGGCCCTTTAAGTTGGGGATTTTCACTCTCATCTATACCTATTATCCTCAGGTTTGATCTTCTCATTGTGTCCTGGATTTCCTGGATGTTTGGGGTTAGGATCTTTTTGCATTTTGCATTTTCTTTGACAGTTGTGTCAATGTTTTCCATGGTATCTTCTGCATTTGAGATTCTCTCTTCTATCTGTTGTATTCTGTTGGTGACACTTGCATCTGTGACTCCTGATTTCTTTCCTAGTTTTTCTATCTCCAGGGTAGTCTCCCTTTGAGATTTCTTTATTGTTTCTACTTCCATTTTTAGGTCCTGGATGATTTTGCTTAATTGCTTTACCTGTTTGGTTGTGTTTTCTTACAATTCTTTAAGTGATTTTTGTGTTTCCTCTTTATGGACTTCTATTTGTTTACCTGTGTTCTCCTGTATTTCTTTAAGGGAGTTATTTATGTCCTTCTTAAAGTCCTCTATCATCATCATGAGAAATGATTTTAAGTCTGAATCCTGCTTTTTAGTGTGATGGGGTGTCCAGGTTTTGCTATGGTGGAAGAACTGTGTTCTGATGATGCAAGGTAATGTTGATTTCTGTTGATTATGTTCTTGTACTTGCCTTTTGCCATCTGGCTATCTCTAGCACTACCTGCACTCACTGTCTCTTACTGGAGCCTGTCTTTCCAATTATCTTGCTTGTGTCAGAACTCCTCAAAGTCCAGCTGTCTCTGTGATCCTGTGATCCTGTGATCCTGTGATCCTGTGATCCTGTGAT
>NW_021604687.1:2952573-2973806 GCF_004785775.1 Grammomys surdaster
CTGTGATCCTGTGATCCTGTGATCCTGTGATCCTGTGATCCTGTGATCCTGAGCTCCTGAGTGGAAGAGCCTCTGGGACTCAGGCTGCCTCTGGGATCCTGAAATCCTGCTGCTCTTAGTACAGTGGTTCCTCTGCTAATCTGTATGCAATGGTTCCTCTGCTGCTCTGAGTGTAGTGGTTCCTCTAGGGTTGTTCAGGATATGGTGTCTTCAAGGGAGCAGACCAGCTAGGTGTCTGTCCCAGCCAAAAGGACCAAGTGAGGGGCAGAAGGGGAATGGTATTCCGGAGGTGAGGGGTTTGGGTGGGTGATGGGTCCTTAATGCCCCAGGGTCCCAGTTGTAGCTCTGGGACATAGGGTTTTTGGGGAGGGTTCTTGCCTACTGCTTTGAGTGCAGTGGTTCCATTAGGATGGCTCAGGATATGGTGTCTTCATGGGAGCAGACCAACTAGTTGACTGTCCCAGCCAAAAGGCACTTTTCCTCATTCTTTCTGTTCTCTCAAGGTGAGGGTTGATTTATGACGTGAAAAATATCTTCCTTCTCACTGTCATTAGTATACCATCATTTAATTTTTTGAAGTTATCCAAATATATGATTTAAAATATATGTTTAAATGTAGTCACTGGATGACTACTTACAAGATATTTTAACCCTTATAATTTTTATCTCTTGTGTAAACAACAATAGTAACATGCCGTAGTATACTTTAATGAATATTGTGTATGTTTTGCAAATATTTTCCAATCTTTTAATACCAATTGTGTTATTCTCTTAATGATTATTTTAATTTAAATCAAAGAAGATATTTAAAGTTAATTTGATTTACTTATTAAAATCCAGGAAAATTACGCACAATAAAATTGTAAAACTTTCATTATATATTATAATTTGTACATTCTGTTAAAAAATGCTAGCTTCTCTTCTACAATTCAAAGGTAAAATTATTGTGTTCTGATGTCTGAAAGTCACATTTTCCATTATGCTATTGCCTTGGGTTTTACTTCTAACAGGCCAGTAGATCACAGTCACCTCTGGAGTACAATGCATGGTCTTCATGAGGCCTAATAATAGCCACTTTACAATCAGTGTCTCAAACTAAAAAGATTCATTTCCCCAGAATATTTCTTCTGTGAGCTGAGGGAACTGTTTTTGCTTGTTTCCACAGTGATGGCTGGGCTGACAGGTATGACGTGACAGATGGGTATCAGCGAGAAGCTGTCGGTGGAATTACAATCAAGCTCCAGTCTCCTGATGTCAAGTGGTTTGATGATTATTATTTGAAACTCCGGCCAGAAACAAACCTCAGAAACCCTTGGTTTCAAGAATTTTGGCAGCATCGTTTTCAGTGCCGGCTAGAAGGGTTTGCACAGGAGAACACCAAGTACAACAAGACTTGCAATAGTAAGCCGATTTATTGTTTCATTTAAAATGGATAAGGCTAAGTCTCCAATTTGTGTGAATTGTGTCATGGGGATAGAGACTATCATTTGTTAGACTGGGGGACTCTTACATAAACAGAGTGGGTATTTCTACTTAATGGTGAGAAGCAGGTTTTATTCTCACTAACCAACACATATCTAAGCAAGTGTTTACTCTAGTGAGATTTAAAATAATTAAATGACCACTATTTATAGCATTAAAAAAATTGAATGTGTTTCTGTAAGGCACTGTGCTAAAAAGCATCACATGAATTAGCTCCAGAGTGAAACTACTCTTGACTTCTGAAGGCAGAGGCCCTGTTGAATGTATTTCTATCATCTTGAACAGTTAGACATATGTCTCAAAAATGAATGAATAGAAGTCAGAGAGCAGGTCTATTTCCTACTGAAATAAATAAACCAGAAATAGTAAAAGGAAGTTTGATTGTATATAATTATATAATATTTTAGGAGAAATAATTTTTCAAAACCATTATTCAGTCATTAAACAAATATTTACAAAGGCTCAACAATGTGACAAGTTATTGCATTAGTTATAAGGGTACTATGATGTGGAATGTTCATTGTTTTCAAACTTTTAGCATCTTAAAAGTAAGGTAATACTGCTGACAAAAATTCATTTCTGTTTTATCAATACTGTGAATGACATAAGGCTTAGACAAAGGATACAGTTGTGCATACCACATCCTAAAATCCGTCCTTGATTTTAATAACCAGGCATAGCTAATATTGATTATTGATATGTAAGTCAATTTCCCAAAAGCTTTGTTAAAATTGATAGGGAGTGTGTGGAGGATGACTTATCCCACATTATGCAACAAAAACAGGACATAAATTTACAAAGAAACTAAATGTCAGAGTTGTCAGTACTTTTGTTTATTCTGTGAGAACACTAGCTTGTGTCAGCCTTTATCATTGTAACTCCAATTCCCATCCACAGATGGGTTGCTACATTCATGTTTCAAAACAAGGAAAGTAGTGAGTTCATAAAGCAGCCTCTCTTGGGTCATATCCATCCAGTGTTTTGCTATCAGTTCATTCTTTTCAAGAAATGATGGTGATAATAATGATAGTTTGTGCTTCCTTTATCATTATTTGAGGAAATCAAGAGCTTAACTACTTTATTCTGGTTCTTATTCAGATAAGGGGGAGGTAAGGTGCTTTACCTAGTATTTCAGTTCCTATGATGAAACACCAGAACCATAAGCGACTTTAGGAGGAAAGGGTTTATTTAGCATTTTCTTCCATATGGCCGACCTTCATCAAGGGAAGTCAGTGTAGGAAGTCAACACAGAAACCATAAGGCAGGAACTGGCACAAAGACCATGGAGTAATGTTGCTTACTAATTTAGTCATTCTGAGTGTTTATCCACCCCAGAACTACCTGCCCAGGAATGGCATCATCTACAGTGAGCTGAGACTTACCACATCAACCATCAATGAGGAAAATGTGCCATAGGTTTACCCCCAGGCCAATGTAAAGGGGGAGATTCAATTTCTCAACTGAGATTCTCTCTTCAAAAGTAACTGAATTGTGTCAAGCTGACATTAAACTAGGCAGTGTGGAAGGAAAGCTGGAATGTAGAATATTGCATTGGCCAATGCAAACCCAAACCACAGGAGGATGAGCTAGCATTACCTTTGTTTCTCTGTTGTTTAATTTCCTGTTCTTTTTGGCCTAGATCTGCAAAAGCTTGTTTATTTCCTTTGTTTTTAGCTTTCATTGCTATGACAAAAAAATCTATGAGAATAAGCAACATTTCCACTGAAACTTCACAGTTTTCTTTTTTGTTGCTGATTTTATGTTTTTTATATTTCTACCAACTTTTGAAACGGCACATCCCTTTCCATCTGGGATGGAAAACAGTCCTCTCTTTTGTGATTGTGGACAGAAGAATATGACTCTACTTTGTCAGAGTGGCACAGAGGGAGCATCTCTGTATTCTTACCTCTTGAGCCTCCACCTTCTTCCTCCTCCTCCTCCTCCTCCTCCTCCTCTTCTTCTTTTCTCATATGAAATTAAATGTATTTCTTTTTTTCTTCCATAGGATATTTATTTTAGGTTTTAAGACACAAATGACAAAATATTTTATAAAAGTGTTACATTTTAAAAATTCTACCCATTATTAGGAGAATGTCATCTGTAAATTCACCTATTAACATATGATTTTATTTTCCATCCATAATCGATGAAAACTATCTTATTTTAGGTTGGATATGGAGGCAACATGCCCAGAATTAAAATAACTACCTTAAGTTTTAATTACATGACGAACATGTTTATTTATTTCTCATCCACACTGTACTATCTCCTTCCATCTTTCCTTCCAGTCCTTTCCGCTCCCTTTCCCTCCCCTGTTATCTGCTCCTCCTCACTTTCTCTTCACAAACTGAGAGGCCTCCCATAGATATCAACCTTGGCATATCAATTTGCAGTAATTCTAGATGTATCTTCTCCTATAGAAGAATGAAGAGGAAGTAGCAGTGAAGGGTCCCCAAAGCAGGCAACAGAATCAGAGACAGCCCTTGCTCCTGCTGTTAGGAGTCCCTCATGAAGACCAAGCTGCACAACTGTTATATACATGCAGAGGGCCTAGGTCTATCCCGTATTGGTGGTTCAGTCTCTGTAGATCCCCATGAGCCCAGGTTAGTTGATGCTGTAGGTTTTCTTGTGGTTTCCTTGACCTCTCTGCTTTGCCCATTTCTTAGAATTTCTAATCACTGTTGTATCTTTTTCTCACTAAAAACATTATTTCCCAGTCTGAAATGAATGACTTACTTCATTTACCTTTTGCTGGTTTTTATCATATAATAACTTGAAAATCAGCATAGATCGCACTTAGCTCTATCATATCTGAACATAATTTCTAGTCCATCATTTTTCAAAATGCTTTCCTTACATACTTCATTGTTTGCCACTCTGTAGCAGGACATTTGTCTTTATATCATTTACTGCCTCAGCATTTCCTCGTATCAAAATAAACATCTATCCATCTCACAAGCTGATTAGTCATTTGTGATTTTGTTACCTTTGGAGCACGGTGCTCACCTCTTGAATGGTAAATATATGATATAGTTATACCACCACAAAGAGAATCACTCACTGCACAGAGAACAATAGCCTCATCATCATCCACACAAGCAGCTGCAGTCTTCTAAATTCTTTCCTGTTACGTTAAAAAAGATTTTCATCTTTTTATCAGCGTGTAAACATTTTATAGTCATTCTACAGACTCCTATATTTTTAAAAATGTTTTATTTATCTTTATTTTCCAAATTCCTAGACACTTTGTATCTATAGAAAATATTTAATAAAATGGTGAAATAAATATTATTTCATTTCTTTTAGACCCAGGTAGTATTATCTTAATATCAGAACCACCCAATCTAAAGATTAAAACCATGGAGATACACTCTGGGGTACAGGGTGAGTTTATTTATACATTTTTTGGGTTTAAGTCTAAAGGGTTTTACCACTTAGTTGCTTGCATCCAGCAACTGATTTAATAACTCCTCTAATGGACTAACTTGTCTAGCCTCAGTAGGAGAGGATGCACATAATCCTGTAGAGACTTGATTCCCTAGGGAAAGGTGATGCAAGGAGAATGAGGGAGAAACCTCTCAGAGGCAAAGGGGAGGGGTAGGTAGTGAAGAACTCTGGGCTGGGGGACCTGTAGGGGACAATATTTGAGGTGTAAATAAATAAAATGATTAATTAAAAAAATAGCTTCTCTGGTGTCTAGTTTATTTTAGGCATCAGTGTGATTAAGCATCATGTTCATGAAATTAAATTTTCTAGCACATATTCATTCACTGGCTGTGTGGTTAGTAAATTAAAATTGTCTTTAAAGAATTACTGAAGCCACAGGTTTTGGTATTCTTATATAAGTCAATGATACTAAAAATACAAATAGTATTAATCATTAATTATTTTTAGCTTAAAGAACCCCAAGCTTTTGATACAGTTACTTTTCCATACAGTGTGACTTACTACAGTAGCAGCAGCAGCCACATATATTTCCTGTATCTACTACATCATTGATTACATATGCAAAAGTGTGTCCAGGAGCTAGAGATGATTGAAAATCTGTTACAATGAATTTTCAGCTGATGGTTACATTCTTTCTAATGAATGTGTCTTATAAGGGTTACAGATGTTACGTATAAGAGTTAATTAGGTTATGCCAATTATTATTCATTTTTCATAATTGTATGCCATTATTTACAGGGATTTCCCTGAGAACCTAATATACGGAAAAGAAAAGCAGTTCTTTGTCTAAGACCAGAAACAAGCTTGTCAGAACCATTAATGGCTAGGACTCAGAGCATTGGAGGAGCAGTATCTTCTGATCCTGAGAACCCATCTTGTCCTTCCCTATAGGACTGTGGTTATGAGTTCCAAGGCTATTGTGTGTGCCTTGTCTGTAATGTTCTTGCAAAACCCTTTACTCCACTTGTGCAACATTGTTCCGTTTAGCTTCTCTCTGAATTTGTACCATTGTATGATACTTTCCATTGACTCTGTCACATTTCTCTCCTGAAAACAGTACATAAGGTGCTGTACTTTTTAATAAGTTTGCTTAGCATAAGACATATCTTTTTTGCAAGATCACCTGACCCTGCCTGTGCTGTCCTCTCTTTATCTTCTCATCTCCTGGCTATCTCCCACTTAGGGCCCTGCCCTGAAAAATGAGCTCTGGTTACCACTCCAGCTTTTTATTTACTTTTCAAAATATCCATTAGTGTAGCAGCTATTGTTCAGAACACTTGAGCATCTCTCAAACTGAAAGTACATAAAAATACCTAGACTTTTCACAGAAGTGATTATCTGAAAGAAAGAGCTGCTGGAATTTAGGAGCAGAAGTATAAAGGCCAAATGAAATGAACCTAGTCCCACACTTAATATGATAAGAATTTTCTTTCTAAGCTCCCAGACAATATCTTAGAAAAAATAATCTGATAGAATTATTATTCAGAAAACAAGAGTTAAGAAACAGGAGTAATTATTGAATTATCTATCCTGGTGTTGGATACATGTGATTTTCCTTGATACATACCCATCATCAAAAATTATCCCTCCTCCAGGAAAAGAAGTATCTAAGACTACAACTTTAATTCAACATGTTTTTTAAATCAGGTAGAGAGTTCTGAGGGTTGAATCATTTGTTAAATGCAGGGAATATATTATATAAAACAGTAGATTTAGATTCTGAAAGTCTACAAAGAAATTTAACCTATAACATTGATAGAATAGCATACACAAACACACACACACACACACACACACACACACACACACACACGCCTTTCCAAGGACTGGCCCTTCACTCCCTATCCCACCCTTTGCCTCTGAGAGGTTTCTCCCTCAACCCCTTGCATCCCCCTTCCCTAGGGAATCAAGTCTCTACAAGATTATGTGCATCCTCTCCCACTAAGGCCAGACAGGTTAGTCCATTAGAGGAGTTATTAAATCAGTTGCTGGATGCAAGCAACAACGTGGTAAAACCCTTTAGAATTAAACCCCAAAAATTTATAAAGAAACTCAAATATAGGTAATACTGTAAAGAACATTGTAACAGATGACACTGATTGTGCTAGTTGTCATAAATATATTTATCCAGAAGCATTCATGAGTATGTGAGATTGTCCCGTCCACAGCCTCCATGATCGGCCTACTGTTTTACTATCTTAGTAATTGCCAGTGCCACAACCTTTAAAAATTGTACAGAACTAGTTCTCAAGACAGATGGTTACTAAATAAAGGAGCTGTTGTCCCCTACAGCTGTGACATGGTACTAAAATAACAGGACAACCTTCTATAAAAGACAGGGTCACTGAGAAGATCATGGTAAAAAGCTTGTTTTTTTTTTAAACAAAAAGATAATTTGCATTAATGAATTATAATTAAGTTTTGCAACATCAGGAAAATCAGAGGTAGAATCCAAAGATATGCATGATCTAGTATTTGACATCAAAGTATCTAAATTCAATTTAAGAACTAAAGATACAAAGAGCTAAAATATTAAAACAAAAAATTTCATATGTCTTTAAAAGTACAATATGGAGTGCCTGTCATTCACCATTCCTAGTTCTCAAAGCTGCAAAGCACTAAACAAAATACATACATACAGCTACAATAACAGAAAATCTATACTTGTTCAGGAAAAAGAGAGTAAGACAAAACTAATGAGAAAATTATATATGATATTAGATTATCATAGGAGAAACATAAATCCAGAAATGAAATTTATAATGTTTAAAGAATGCAGTTTTAGTAGAGTAGTCAACTGTGATTTTACTGAGTGATTGGTTTTACATGAAGTCCAGAAGATGAGTGAATGGTGCTGGTGTCCACAAGGACAAGAATCCAGAAGTAAGAGATCACAGAAATGCAGTCTAAATCACTGGCCCGGCTTTAGAGGAAAGTTGGAGAGCAGTTTAAGAAATAGAATAAGATGTGTGTAAACAGTAGAAAGTGGTACCAATGAAATAGCAGAAGTTAGTTCTCACAGAGCCCTGTGGGCATTGTATATTGGATCTGACTTTTACTCTAGAGAAATAAGAAGCCAGGATTAATTAACCTAAAAAAGGACTATAGCAGGCACCCCTTGTCTTTTTGTTTTAGAGTTGTTGTTGACAGTGTTCCATTTTGAGATATTTTTAATTACATTTATTTTTCCACAGATTCAGTCAGGTGATGAAGAATTTATTGCAGTGTGTATCTTGTATGGCAAGAGTCACGGACATTTCTTTTATAAAACATAATTGTACATTTATGTATCTAAGAATAATGGAAAGAATTGTGGGTGTGAAATGGATCAGGGAAGATCAGAGATATAGGGTAATAGCATGAGAGAATAAAATCTGTAGGTTGGCTAGAAGAGTCTACTATGAGAAAATAATCATAAATTCTTGTCATTTTTCACAGCTATGAAGAGATTACATTGATTGAAGGAAGGTGAAAGAACAAATAAACAGAGGCAAAGTGGAATCCTTATGGATGTTTGATGCATAGATGAAATGTATTAGTTGAGAATCAGTACAAAGTAGTTGGATATCTGTAAGCACATCTCCCCTTGGAATGGTATTAAAGATCTGGTCATAATTTGAAGAAAATTTATCTTTCAATAATTTTTCTTTTGCCATTAAAACTAATAGAAGTGTCATTTTGGTGACATTCCCTACAGAAGTATGGATACAGAAGTATCCCTACAGAAGACAACCTCTTAAATTCAGATATCAAATGCCTTCATGTATTTGAGCAATGGTGAGGCCAAGATAGAATAAATGCTCTATAAAGTCAATTATTTTTCGTGACTCGATAGGAAAGCACCATTTTCAAAGCTATCTTGCAGTACATAACTAGTATTGGACAACAAAATATGTTGTGAAATGATCTGTGCCATTTATAGACATGATATGATACTTAAAAACTCACAAGAGATTCTAGACTCACACTCGCGCCTACATCCATATGACTGAAAATAAGCATTCAGGAAAGCCAAAGTGTGGCTCCTTTAGTCACTTGGAAAAATCAGGAGAGCAACACAGTAAGATTCAAGTTTTTATGTGACCTAGTGATACCTTTGTATTGTGTTAAGATACTAGACATTTGAGGGTTGTCGTAGCAACTACTAATGATCAAGACTTGTTACCTTCCTGTTTTTTCCCAGTAGATAACAATTACCAGGCTTTTGCCAAGATGTGTAAATGCCAGTCAACAAACAAAGTGACTACTAGAATTATAGGATCCATCTGTTACCATGGCAACTCTTCAGTGACTCACAATTTACTGCCTTTTGGAATATATCCATGATATTTAAGCTGTTGCTTCCAAAATATTGTACAGATTAGTCAGAAACGTCATGATTATCAGAACAGATTAAAACAGTCTCTGAATGGAACATGATTTATTTTCATTTAATGAATTATTGAAATTAATCCAAGGTATTTATTAAATTTAAATTTAATAAAGAAAAATATTAACTGTTTTTTATCAAATTACTCCTTTTTCAACACTCCATTAAGCAAGATCTTGTGCTAGTTTTACAAATAATGGGAAAAAATTATAGTGAGGTTGGTCTCTTCCTTTCAATATTTTTATTTCATCTGCAAATATTTTAAGTACAAATTTTATAAGAAATAAAGAGTGATTGAATTATTGGGGCTGGTGATGTGATTCAATCAGTAAAATCTTTACCAAATGAGCACGATGACCTGAGTTTGATCTGTAGCACCCAATCAGAGTAAGGCTTAGAGATAAGCAATTTAAAATCCCATTGCAGGAGCTGAGGGGGTTCTGTAACTTGCTAGCCAGACAATCTAACATAATTGACAACCTTTGAATTAGTAGAGAGATCCTATAACAGAATATGTTCTAATCTGTAAACTCTTCTTTCAATTTATAGAGTTGTTGGCAGTAGTAGCTAAGGAATATGCACCTGAATGTTTAATTTGAAAACACATGGTTAGAGGAACCGTGTGCTTCACACCCACTCTATTTTTCTGATATCTCTTGGTGCTCTCTACCACAGCCTCTGAATTCCAATTGGCTTTTCTGTATTTATCTGGGCTTTGGCATTGGAGAGTTATTATTGCCATGTTTTCCCTAATCTAAAAGTCATATCTTCTTCTCCAAGAAGGTATTTTGTTTTGTGATTATTGTTTTTAATAAGACCACTCTAACATTCTTGCAGATTATAGCTTCCAAAGAGTAAATTGCTTGACACCATGAACACAATGTAACTTAATGCAGACAAATGCTAGCACTTAATAATCTTAATAGTAATCTAAAACAATGATTGTAGCAGAAGAAACCCACTAGCCCACTAGATACTCTTTTATAAGGATACTTTGGCTAGATTTAAAGAGGGTATGTGGTACACCCTTGATAGATTGCAGAGACACTGGATATTCAGACAGTGAGACACATAATGGGCATGTTTTTTATTCCCACACATTTCTCTTTAGAAAAGAGTAAAAATAGGGCACAATTTTATCTGAGATCAAGTTTAACTGTTTTGTTCTTCCTGTCTATTTTCAGAAAAATCAAGATAATACACTTGCTTGCACATTAAAAAGTGTGCCTCGCTGGATCTTGGGCATTTCAGTCATTTAGTCTTCTCCTGTAAGAGCTTACATATATTATTGGCATACTACTTTAATCTTTCAAGAGGAGAATGAGTTCCTTTGATTTTGAATTTAAGTGTATTTTATTCCACTGTTATATTTTGAGTAATGAAATAATTTGTGATATGTTTATTTTTAATAAAAATTTGATATAAATTAGTGAATATAGAGAACTTCATACATAGAAGTAGCTGTTTAAATTTAGATTGCCCAGCAGCAATATCTTCTTAGTGTTACTGGACTAAATGAGAAGATGGATAAATCCTGGAGTACTAACTGAATAGATATGCTTGGCCACTGTATTGTATTTCTATTGCTATAATAATATAATGACCAAAAGCAACATATAGAAGGAAGAGTTTATTTGAGCATGGTTCCAGAGGGACAAACGTCCATAGTAACAGAGAATTGTGGAAGCTGGAGACAGTTACTGTGATATGAAAAGCCAAGAGGTCACAGACAGAACTACTAGGGAGGAGAAAAAAAAACCTTAGAATGTTTCAAGTCTTAGGCTCTTAGATCCTTCATCTAATGACATACTTCCTCCAAAAAGGTCACCCCCCCCAAGCTTACCCAAACATGTGATCAATTGCCCAATACCATGTGGAGTATCCCATTCAAACCACTATATTCCCTATCCCTGAAAGAGGATAAAGGAGCAGTGATTGAGGCAGGGAAGAAGCTTTGTTCACAGTGGAACTATGCTTCAAAGATTTAATGACCTAAGATCTCAGTGTTATGTAGTAAATAAAAGGAAAAGCAAGACTGGTCCCAGCATCTTGACCTGCTCATGATACTATTAATTATTATATTATGCAATTATTTTTGAAATGGGCCATTTAGGGTTTTGTTGGTACCAAAAATCTCTATAGCTGAATGTTTGTATGTGTCCTTTGCCTTAAGATATTCATCCATCCATCCTAGCCAACTGTAGATGAGAAAGACTCAAGACAATATATAAATAATAAATATGAAGAAACAAGACGAAGTTAAAAACAAAGCAAAGTCAACTAGCTCAAGAACTGGACAGTCCTTCTAGTGCTATCAGAACCCAGTTCTTTTTCCAGAACAAAGTAAATTGCATAAGCATGGCATGGAGGGGATTATTTTAAATGAAGGGATAGTTTAAATCACAAAACCCTAGCTGTGATTGGGATTATGTTTTTATACTACAAGCTCTAACTAACCCTCTCAGAAGCACATGACATTTTTTCTAGTCAGGCTTTCTCCAATGCCTGACATTGTCAGGTCTTTATTCCAGTTCCTAATATCAGTAGAAAAGCAGATACAGACAAAGACTGGCTTTTGTTCTCTTGGGCAAGAGACAATTAAATTAGTTTAGCAGACCAGAAAAAAAATCATCTGTAGGTATAATACAACTGAATTCCAGACTCAAACAGTCACAGGTAATTGGAAGGTATTATCCTATGCCAAATGAGCCTCCATGATGTAAGGCATTTGCTTCCAGGAATCAGAAAAGCTATGCTAGTGAACTGAATTTGACATTTGTGTTTTCAGTTTCAAAAAATGTGTATCAGGAAATATTTTCCTTTAGGATTTTAGCTTTTATTTTTAAGCTTGTGACTATTGTTTATTAAAAGAAAAAATTTTACATGTTAAAGTCACCCAAATGCTTTAGACAAGGTCTCTATACATGAAGCTTATCTTGATCATGGGATGTATTACTCTTACCATCAGTTCATGACAGTACACATCCAACACCACCATTCAAACTCACGAATCTGTTTCATATTAATATGTTAAAAGTTTATATGTGGTTTTCATTATGTAAACATGATTCACTGATGCACTCACAGAAATTTTCCAGCCTCTCCATCAGCTGATGCTGAGTGACCCAAACCTCCACCTAAAGAACATTGCTGTTTTCTTCAGCTGTTAATATTGTTTGTTGTTGTTTTCTTTTCTTTTCTTTTTTTCTGGCATGGCCAGCCCTCACCAAAAGTCTATGTGGCTTTTATGACTCTAATAAAAAATAATTCCATCAGTTATGGTATCAGTGGTCTCCCAGAAGTTGATGAGTGAAAATAGTCAAGGCCAAATTATTTATCATACAGACTTCACTTAAACAATATTGAGTTTGTTTCTTCTATGGGAATTTACTTTTATAAAAGTTAAATTTCATTCCTTTATTGGACTGTGGCCATGAACATAATCCTCAAATAATAGCAAATAGGTCCAAGGTCCTAATTATTAGAAGAAACAATAATCATTATATTAAAACTCATAAAATCAGTAAATAATTATCAATCTGATGACAGGTTTCTTTTCAAATAACAATTTGACTCATATCATTATTATTTTATTGCAATCACAATGAGCTATTAATAACTATACTCTGTTAAGTAAATGAAATTAAATATGTGTTTTAAATTACTACTTGGACAAACATTGAATCCACTAAGAGTGTCCTAGCAGGTTGAGGACCAAAAGTAGAAGCCTGTACTGGTTTTTCAGGTTTCCATGAAAACAGAGGACTCAACTCTTAGAAATTTAGACACAGCCCTTCTGAGTCCTCTTTACAATACTGCCCTGTCTTTCTGTTATTTAACTTTCCCTAGCTTTCTGAAAAGGTGCTCCAGTATATTCAACACATATTCAATTTTCAAGAAGTCAGGGACTGCAGAACACAGAAGAATGACTCTGCTTCAACTTTCTGAATGATTGGATTGGAAAGCCTCACATAATCTAAAGTGAAGAGATCATCACAACTAGCAATGAGATTGATACATTGTGAAGCCTATTACTAAAGATTGCTCTGTCTTAATAATTTCCAGAACTTAAATGGTCTTGTTACCACTATCATTATTATGATTAATATTTTAAAGCAATTGATTGCTATGTTCTACACCATCATATTTTTTATTCCAATCAACCTTATGAGATAGTTACCATGCATATGCCTTTACTGGTAGAAGAAAAAAAAAAGAAACAACACAGTGTCAGTTACTTCTTTGAGACTGTGTAACTCATAAATGGTCGAACAACCTCAAGTCTTAGGTTACACAATTCCAAATAGACTCTTGTGTATACATAGACAATCGCTCTCTCTGTCACTATAAGATATTTTATTGATTCCATAACATATTACATGGATAACAATTTTCTGGGAATCCTATTCTTTAAAACTATTTTTATATATAGGTGATACTTAATATATACTTGTTAAATGAGTAAATGAATGTATACCCAATATCTGATTAAAAAGTAAGATGTCAGCAGCTGGAGTCTTCCTCTCCATATTAGCACATGTGGAGCTGATGAGTTATATAACAAAGGGCATTTACATCCAGCTCATAAGTAAAAAAATACATACTCACAAATACATGTTGACAAGGTGAACTATAGGCTTAATTATCTTCATAACTTCTTTCAAAATATATTTTATAAACTGTTCTCTTGTGATGTGATACATTGTTAAAATTTTTATTAATGATTATATTCTCCAAATCATAGCTTTCCCATTTTGACTTTTTGGAAATAGATTAATCATTGTAAAGAACAGTACTTAAATCCCCTGGAAAAGGACTTCTTTCTTCCAGCTCCTCTGTCGTCTTGGCACTCACTTGGAACCTAACTAGGTTGTGCCCTACCCTCACCCCACCCACTTCCTGGTATGGACACTCTGAGAGAAAGTGTGGAATGGGACCCCAGCGGTTTAGGACTCCCAGAGGCTCACAGTCCTCCAGGCACCTCAGCCCCAATAGTGAGGCAGGATGCAGCCAGACAGCAGAGAATAAAAAGAGAAAAGAAGTTGTGTGACTTCCTGGTGAGATATGAAAGAACTTCTACTTCTTATAGATAAGGTACCAATAAGAGACCAAGGAAAAATAACCCAACCATGCCTAACAATGAAAAACAATGAGTTTCACTTCCAGGTGTATGAAGGAATCAAAGGTAACTACATCATTAAAAAGCCCATTACAGCAAGGATATGTATCCACAATGATTCCTGTGAAACTTGCTGGTAGTTCTGTGAGAGTCTCCTCTTCCTGAATAATCATGTACTGTTTGCATTCCCTCAGACATGACTCTAGTACACTCCTGAGATTCCTTGAGAACAAGTTCCACTAGTTTACTCAATCCTTAGGGTTTTCCTTCACCCTCCTACTCTGAATAGCTACAAATCAGTATGATTTCTTCAGATCTTATGTGTTTTCTACACTTCTTCCAAAATATTTCCTGAGGCTTGCAGGAATACAAGTATTTTCTTTCAGTTACGGCTGGGCATTAGTCATTATACCACAGTAAGAGTCACTTTTCCTCAGGAGTTTGCATTGTCCTGAAACTCAATGGTTAACTGCTGCTCGCTACAAAAATAAATTCCCTTATACAACTAAGGTTGAGTGAAGCAGTAATCTTTAGGTATAAGCATATATTTATAAAGTAATTCGACAGGTTCACCACATCTACTTAGTAAGCAACAGCTGAAAATTTCTCTGTAGGACCTATATCTACTCAGCCAGAGGTTTTTTATCTTGGCACATAATATCACACATAGATTACCTTTTGTAGAACAGGATTTGAAAACACAAGTGGAAATTAGTTGCTTGCACCCATATCAACTGTCCCACTATTAATTGACACATCTTGTCTGGAATGTTGACTCAAAGTCAACTACAAGGTCAAGACTGAACTGGACAATTCTTCCTTAGCAGTTAAGCTCAATTGCAACCTGGTTTCTCAATGACATACAAACTATACAGTGTCTTCAGAAACAAGGACTTAGCATCTACTGACGGTATGCAAACAACAACAAATGAAATAGCTTTATAATTTTTTGAGAATATTGTATAATGATTACAATACTCAGTCTAGTCAAACCCTCCCATGTACCCTGCCTTTATCTTTCAAATACACAGCCTTCCTTTTCCCAATTGTTGATATGTGTATAAAAATAGAGAAACCAAAAGTTGACCTAAACCTGATGGGCACACAAAAATATATCTTTTATGGTTTTGAGAAGCTTGGAAGCCTCTTTAGTCAACAAATCATGCAGAAGTAACCATTCATCACACAGATACATAATTATTTATAGCTTCTGAAAGAGCCTGGTTTCCACTCATATTTGACACCTTCATTCAAATTTTTTTCTTTTACTTTTTGAAATTCAAATATAATTACAATATTTTTCCTTCCATTTCCTCCCTCTAACACCTTTCGTGCTCCACCTTTATTGGTCCTCCTGGAACCCCGTGTCCCTCTCTGTGTAAGTGTTTCTGTTTCTCTATTCTAGATATTTTTTTCCAAATCTGTATACCAGTTTTCCAAATCTAAAACTCAAAGGTTAGAATTATATTATTCTATAAATGTAATGAAATCTTTTAATGAATATGGGCAGGATCTGTAAAAGTCAACTGACATCTAATATAAACAACGAAAGATTCCAAGATCCAGGAGCTAAAGGTATACTAAAAACACAACCTTATCAAAACCCAACACAAATATCTTCATTTCCTTCATTTGTATCATCAAAGTATAACAGCTTGAATAGGAGACCCTGACTTACTGGCTCTATAATGCATTGTCATTCTCCACCAGTCCTTGTTTCCTATCAATTGTGTACTACTTCAGAGCTATTGTGTCTCTCCCTATCCCATGAACATTGTATGGACATTTTGTTCTATGCAGGTTTGCCTGGGTCTCAAAGACAAAGTATAATTTTTCTCTGTCTCTCGTTCCAGTAAAGTCTACTTCTCAGTTCTTACAACATCAGTTGATCAGTATGGCCATTGCCTGTCCATACACAAAACCTGGCACCTTAAAGTTTGCTGGGATATAACAATAACACCCCTACTATACCTAATTATGCAAGAAAACTTTGCTTTGCATTGCTTACTTTGGCTAGATGATTGACTACCCCAGAATGAGTTTAACCTTTTTTTTAACCTATGTCATTGCTTTCCATTCCTTTCACCTTGCTTGTAGACTTTCTCAGACTTAACACTTTCTAAAGCCTTTCCAACTATTCTAGATGTTCATTAAAAGAGCATTTGCCTTTCTGTCACAATATTTATTTTCCACTAGCAATGCCAGATAGGCTCAACTCTTTCTATGTACACGAATAAGTGTACATAGAAAGTACATAAGTGTACTGAACATACCTCATTGACTGCTTTTTGTTCTCTCCATCACCTTCTGAGTATGTAATCACTTTATGATCCTCATCTATATAATGGTCTAAATAATTCAGAACATGTATTTTTTTTCCTAATTCAGACAGATCAGGTACAAGTTATTTTCTAATTATCACAGTTCAATTTCTGGAATCATTAAGACCACAATCTGAATAATTGGTCATGTGATTTCCTTCCTCTGTATTAGTAAGAGTGGAAAACTTCAATACCCCACTCTCACCAATTGACAGGCCATCAAAACAGAAACTAAACAGAGAAATAATGAAATTGAGAGATGTTATAAATCAAATGGACCTAACAGATATCTACAGAACATTTCACCCAAACACAAAAGATTATACCTTATTCTTAGCACCTTACAAAACCTTTTCCAATAGACCATATACTAGGTCACAAAGCAAACCTCAATAGACACAAGAAAATTGAAATAACCCTTTGTATCTTATCAGTCCACCATGGATCAAAGCTGGACTTCAACAACAACAGAAACAACAGAAAACCTACATACTCATAAAAACTGAACAGCTCTCTACTCAATAATTACTGGGTCAAGGAAGAAATAAAGAAATTAAACACTTTCTAGAATTCAATGAAAATGAAGACACAACATACACAAACTTATAGAACACATTAAAAGCAGTGCTAAGAGTAAATTTCATAGCACTAAGTTCCTCCTTAAAGAAATGCTACTGTTCTCATACTAACAGTTGAAAAGTATATTTAAAAGCTCTAGAAATAAAAAGAAGTAAACACACCCAAGAGGAGTTGACAGCAGGAAACAATCAAACCCAGGGCTGAAATAAAAAAACTAGAAACAAAGAGAAGAATACAAAGAATCAACAAAACCAAGAGCTAGTTCTTTGAGAAAATCAACAAGATAGACAAACCCTTAGCCAAACTAACTAAAAGGCAGAGAGACAGGACCCAAATTAACAAAATCAGAAATGAATAGGGAGGAGGCTGGAGAGATGTCTCAGAAGTTAAGAGCACTGACTGCTCTTCCAGAAGTCCTGAGTTCAATTCCCAGCAACCTCATGGTGGTTCACAACCATCTATAATGAGATCTGGTGCCCTCTTCTGGCAGGCAGACATACATTCAGGCAGATACTGTATACATAATAAATAAATAAATCTTTTTTAAAAACAAAGAAAGAAATGAATAGGAAGATAACAATGGACACGAAGGCAATTCAGAGAATCCTCTTCACTTTAACCTGGTTCTCTCCTGCCTCAGGGCATGATTCTATCCAAGGGATTCAGACTTTTGAATCCCAGGAAAGGCATTTCAACAAATATCTAATTTATGCCCTCTTCCCTTTCAATTCTGCCAGATGTAAGAAATGACAGGCCCACAGCTCCACCTCATTCTCTTTGTCATTTCTCCTGCCAAAATCAGAGATTAGTATAGAGGCAGGCATCAGCATGTCAATCTCCATTGGAATTCCTCTGTTACACAGAGTTCTTTCTGGGCAGACAGTTGGACCTCAGCTATATGTTTTATTACCCACAGCAAACTGCACACAATCATTGCCATAACCCACTTATGATCCCATCCTATATGTGCTATTTTAGTTATTTGAGATACATCCTCATACTAACATAAGTGATCTAAGTCATTAAGAATAATATGACCAACCTCAAGGTTCCCCCTAAAAGGATTCTCCACTCTAAGATGGCTTATTGATTCTGTGTGTTCTCTGCCCAACTAGAAGGTAACCCCTACAAAAGATACCCACCAAAGAATGTAATCTTCCACAGAAATTTCCTACTACTTAAATTAAGCCAAGAAAGGATGCTGTGTGTTTTATCACTTTTATGAACTTCATGTACGATTTATTAGCTTCCTGAGCTCTTATAGTTCTTTTTGCTCTACACATAGAGAAATGTTTCCATTTGAAGGAAGTAGCTAAACAGGAGCAACGTTTAAGACAGAGAGTAAAAGCATTTAAAGAGACTAGTCCGACTACCACATAAGGACATATTCCCACCCTAATCTCCAACAATAATTAGGTGCCAAAAGTAGAAATTCTTTTCTTGGCAGTAATAGATGTGCATTGATTGTTTCATGAAAGATAAGTGTTGGGCACACAGTTCATTGTAGAACAGGCATGCTTGATCTTCCAATCTATGTATTATAAACTACTGATATTAAAATTATAAAATAGTTTATAGATTCATTTTAGTATCTTAGACTCTCTTCATCCTCAAATATTGCTGTTGTCATGTGGTATATGTGCAAGCAAAAGTCAAGCCACAACAAATAACTAACAAATGAAGTGTCATAATTTGAATCCAAATTTATAAAACATTTTTGTGATATGATATCTGCTATAAATATGAAACAATTGTTTGAAGTAATGCCCATTATTAGTAATCAATTTTGGATTTTGCAGAATTATGAAGGAACAATGAGTCCTTCGTTACTATACCTCTTCTCCACATCATTAAGGAAACTGGAGGACATTTAGTTTAGTGGTTTCATATTATTAAATCATGTAAACCAAAAGGATTCAGGAAATGTTACTTTGTTTGGAGCAGTGATTACATTCACTTGTTAATCTAGGACTTAGTATCGAAGATAATCTCTTAGACCCTTCCATGTTTCTTCAATACAGTCAAAGCCTATCTGAAGTGTTTTAACTCTATATAGTGGCAATGCTTTACAATCTGAAAAGTTTTCTATTAGAAAAGTTGCTCAACATACATGAATCCTAGTTCTTTATATAAAAATCTTAATAACTGATAATAGCTAATTTATAATCATAGTAATTAGTTTCTTAACAAAATTACCCTTTCCTATTTGTCAATTATGTTACACATTCTCTCTCATTTGTTCTTCAGATGCTCACAGAAATTTATCAGGAATATCATTTCCGTTCTCATGTATAGAAAAATGGTATTATTTTTGCTTCTTATTTTTATTTACATTCCAAATGTTGCACCCTTTCTTGCTCCCCCCTCCACGAGTTCTTCATCCTCTCCCTCCTCCCGCTTGCTTCTGAGAGTGTGCCCATGCACCCACTCCCACCTTACACCACCAATATCACCCTTCCCTATGGCATTAAGTTTCTAAAGGATTAAGCGCATCCATTCTCACTGAGGACAGACAAGGAAGTCTTCTGATGCATATGTAGCAGGTGCCATGGACATGTATGCTCTTTGTTTGGTGGCTTAGTCCCTGGAATCTCTGGGGGTTGCAGGTTAGTTGACATTGTTGTTCTTCCCATGGGGTTGCCATCCCCTTCACTTCCTTCACTCCTTCTCATAACTCTTCCATAGTGGTCTCCCAACTTCAGTCCAATGGTTGGCTTTAAGTATCTGCATCAGTATCAGTCAGCTGCTGGTAGAGTCTTTTGCAGTACAGCCATGCTAAGCCCCTACCTGCAAACACAGCATGGCATCAATAATAGTGTTGGGGTTTGGTGCTTGCACATGGAATGGATTCCAGGTTAGCGCAATCTCTGGATGGCCTTTCCTTCTGTTTCTGCTCCATTTTTGACCCCGTATTTCCTCTAGACAGGAACAATTCTGGGTCAAAAATTTTGAAGACTGAGAAGTGTCCCCTTTCCCCACCTGGGGGCCAAGTATATCTACTGGACTTGGTCTCTTAGGTTCCATCTCCCTATTGTTGGGAATTTAGGCTAAAATTATCTCTATTGCATCTTTGGAGCCTCTCACATCCCTCATCTCTGGGACTTTCTAGAGGTTCTCCTGCTCCCTCCAACCACCACAGCTACATATTTCCATTCATTCTCTTGTTCCTCTGGGCTTTTCTCCTATCTCTCACCCTTCCATGCCTGTTCCTGCCCTCATTTTTTCCTCCCCTCCATTCTCCCATTCAGATCCCTTCCTCCCTCTGCTTCCAGTTATTATTTCCTCCCCTTCTAAGTGGGATTGAAGTACCCACACTTGGACTTTCCTTCTTCTTAAGTAAGCTTTGTATGTTCTGTGGTTGTATCATGGGTATTCTGACATTTTTGGCTAATATCCACTTATCAGTGAGTATATACCATGTATGTCCTTTGGGGTCTGGGTTACTTCTCTCAGGATAAATTATATCTATTGAATTTTTATTGAGAATTCAGAGAATAGAGGTGTATATAGGAAAGAACAGCCTGCAGAATCATCTTGAACTTGATTTTAAAATTCTAACTCACTGTGTATTGGTCTTATGTCATAGGCATTACATCCTACCCATGAGCCTAATGTTTCTCATCTAAACAAGGGCAAAATATTAAGCTCAGCATGCACATAGCAAACTCACAATTCTAAGAGAATGCAGACGATGGATGCAGTGCACCTGGCAATGGGTACCATGGGAGATTGTCTCCTCATTTTTGTTTGCTCTCATAACTGCCTATGAAACATTCTGTGATATAATGGCTTCATTGAAATCATCATTACTATGGCCAAAAGTGGCAATGTCATGATTTAAAATAGATCATAAAATAAATAATCCAGCACATATATATATATATATATATATATATATATATATATATATATATAT
>NW_021604687.1:2973816-2987074 GCF_004785775.1 Grammomys surdaster
ATATATATATATATATATATATATATATATATATATATATATATATCAGATGTCATTATATTCTTGTCAAGGAGGTCGGGTCGTCCCTGTGTATAATTTGTGAACTTTGCAATTGCAGTTCAGTTCTTTACAGAAGATTTGGATATAGCAAAGTATTTCTTTTTTTTTTTCAATTTTCTACTTCATTTCAATTACAGAGTTCATTATAAAAGATTAGTTTCTAATTTAGCATGCTTGTTATTTTTAATTAGATGCAAAACCTTAACAGAAATATTTTTTGCATCCTTATCATCAGAAACTTGAATGATTCGTATAGTAATTCTTAAATTCCCAAATGTGGGCAGTGCCAACTTTGCATTTACCTTAGACTAATCTAGTCATATCTTAAATGTACATTATACCATATGAACAGCAACAGCTAGGTTTCAGTTATTTGGTGCTTCTCACTGGCATGCTACTTCCATCTGGTTTTCTCAAGTTCTCACAACTCTACTGTAAAATATAATTTTCTTTGTTTTCAACATGAGGTGATCATGAAAATACAGTCATTCAGGTCTATCTGGAAGATATACTAAGGCTAGAGAATAACATTTCTAGTGAACTATATTTAAAATTATATGGTAGAAAGCTAAGTATAAGATTGAGGAAGCCGTCTACTTTTAGGAAACATCATAAAAAGTAGTTAAAATGGAATTCATAGAAAAGAATGGTTTAAGTAATGATAGATCAAGTTGAGAAGAAGATTAATGTCTTGCTATAGTAAGAAGATCGCAGTATTCTAATTTTTGTCTTAGGCTCTTAAATATCATTAACACATGGGTTTTTGTTCCTATAAGATTCATTTACGTATATGTGGAATTTCTTCAAAATTTCACAATGTGTATGAAACAGCTATGGTTGTCTCAAATCATGCATTTATTTGAGGGTTATCAACCAGTTGCTGGTGGTACTCATTACATAAACGTAAAAGTTGGCATCCTACATGTATATGGTTCCCCACTGCACTTCATAGGATTCTGACACTTTCCAAATCTGCAGAGATCAGCTGTGTGGACCCATGAGGATTTAGAGGTCAGTTCTCTATATTTCAGATAAAACTACATAACAGAGACACTGTGAATATTAGGAAGTTAGCTGTGTCAGTATATGTATGTACAGCCCTAGGTTCATGGAGCCGTTGTGCTGCCCCATAGAGCATGAGCATGTATGGTGTTAGTACTGAGGATGAATTACTTATGTGTTTACATTTATTACAACAGCATTTTCATTGATGGTCTTTTGCTACCTTATATCCCTAGTCTTAACTCAAGGCACCTCCCATAATCCACTGATAAAATTGGCAATGCTAAGCATGTTACTATATGCAGGAAATAGCATGGTAAATCAAATCCAAGCTCACTTAACTCACAGGGAACTGATTTTCCATTCAGAACCAGTCTCAAATCTCATGGTAAAATTACACACTCTGCAAACAAATAAACAACATCAAATATTTGTCCGACAAATACTAAAAGACTGTGTGAGATGTTCGTTTTAATCCACAGTGTTAAAACTTGTGAAAATGCAAGAAAAACAAGATGGTCTTATGGTTCAGAAAACTCATACTCTGTTAGGGGAATAGTAGAGCTCATGGATAATTCTAGTACATGTCATAAAGTATTGCATGTTGTAGGTGGGGAGATGCACCCATTGATAAAGAATTTTCCTTGAAACCATAACTATCTGAATTTAATACCAAGAACTAACTCTCTCTCTCTCTCTCTCTCTCTCTCTCTTTCTCTAACACACACACACACAGACACACACACACAAAACAATTGTGATGGTGCACATTTATAATCTCAGTACTGGGGAGGAAGAAACAGGTACATCCCTTTGTTTTATTGACCAGTCAGCTATCTGACCTCAGGCCTATGAGACTGTCTCAAAATTTTTCTGTACTGGGCTCCATCTGTACAATAGGTAAGTTTTCTTGATTAGGAGAAAGACTACTTATCTGTAGATATAAGGCAAATGATTATTTATTGTTATGGCCTATATGGAATATACAGGTTATATTTAGCAATATACATGTACATATATACATTGCTACATATATGCATGTACATGCATCAATTAGTGCAAAAAAGAGGCACTGAATTGAAAAAAAGCAGGGAGAGATTCATTTTTAAAAATGAAGAGAATGGCTCTTAAGGAATGATACCTCTGATTGTTCTCACAAAAACACATACACACATATATATGTGTGTGTGTATACAGAGAGAGAGACAGTAAGACAGAGAGACACATACATGCATGCACACACACACACACACACACACACACACACAAAGACAGAGAAACAGAGAGAGACTGCTGCATCTTGTAATGGACGTATAAGCACATTTCCATGGAAATAATGGTAAAAGATTAACTTGCTGTGGGATATGCTTTGACCTTCTGTCACAACAGGAAACAAATGGTTGTTCCATCCATTGTGAATAACAGAACTTTATTGTGGTGTGCATAATTAATAACTACATAGATTTAAAAAGTAAATGAGAGTGGATGAGCCTGCTTCTATGCAATGTTTTCATTACAAGGCTACATTGTATTACCCAGTAACACCCTCAAAACTTTCAATTACTTTTTTCAACATGCTTTACTATCTTTCCTTGTATTTTCCTTTTTATTTCTTCTTACTAGTGGGTAGACAGAAAGTCATAGGAATAATAAGAAAGTGTTTTAAGGGTTAGAAAAAGAACAGACATAAAGAATTAATGTGCTATTTTTAAAATATACTTTTGCTCATTGTTTTACCCCAGAGTCATGAGTTAATTTGATAAAAAATATTATAACATTAAAATTAATCTGTCTCTCCTAATGAAAAACCACTATTTAAAGAATTGGAGGCAAAGAGTCTTGAGGAACTTATCCCTCACCTCTTGGCCTTCTTTTTCTTATTTGTAAACTGAGTTTATTGGACCAAACTAAGAAGTTGCAATCAGAAGTGAATTCAGGGGCTAAGGAGATGTCATTAATGTAGAGAGTTGGTTTTCACTGGATGACAATGAAGAAATGTCGCTCCCTGATCCGACCAGCAGACAGAGAACAATGGACATGGAGTTCTTCTTCCCAATGCAGTTTATTCAGGAACCCTTACATTCTTCAAAAAGCCCCCGAGTCTCTCTTCCACCACCCTTAAATCCCTCTGCCTTCTCCAATCAGAGCCTGCCACATCAGTGCATGTGATAGGACAGTGGGTATGGCAAGATCTGACGTTGCCCTACATAACAGATGGCCTGATTATGCGTAGCAGTGAGCCTGCACAATATTGCCTGTGGGCGTGGCTTCTTCAGGGGCATATGAGGAAGTCAGGTGTTAGCCTCAGGTGCCATTTTGGAATGGCCGCCACACCCGCTTCCTACAAAGAAATTATGGTTAAGTCTTTATTTCTGAGTATACATAGGTAGTTATGTGATATTTCTATCAACTAGCACTTAGGCCACTCCATCTATATCTGAATACAAAGCACAGCCGGAGTGCTTCATTTCTGTAGCATTTGGACTAGATAGATGGTCTCACACATCCCTAATAAGCAAACCTTCACAGGCTCTGCCTTTCTGGTGTGGTCTTATTTTTCTTTCCTTAATACACACTAAGCTTCAAAGTTATTTTGCCTGAGTGAATTGTAAACTACTTTCTGTGGACTGTAAAATGAATGTAATCAAAGATTGGAGGGTTTTTTAAATTTATTAATCCTGCTGGAGAATACTGACTTGATTATATGCTGATAAAATTTGCCCTAAATACCAAAGCTTATATATCAAGATCCAATTTAGAATAAAGATAACAGAAAATGTTTAGGCCTGCTTTGCTTTTACATCTCCTTCAAAGATGGTTATGAATACCTGACAGTTTGGGCTAGCAGAGAACCTCATGTCAAGTTGGGTCTGACCTTGAACTATGTCAACACTGCTAAAGAAGTTGGGTTCTTTGAAGTATCATCATGCCAACTAATTAATATTCCTGTTCTTTCTTACAGTTTAGTGAATGAGAAAAGAAGTTTGAATGAAATAGATCCTTTTATCACATACACTCATACCATTTCAATTAGCTTAATAATATTAAGTTCAATGACTCCTAACAAGCTTCTATCATTATGCCTGTAGTTGCTTTTTGTTTTTGAGGTTAAAGATTTTATTTTTCATGTTTGTATCATCAATATGCAACAATCTGACATGCAATAAGACTCCAATAGATGAATTTATAACAAATAATGTAAATATCTTTGAATGAGTTAATGAAGTAATAAACTAATGAGGAAGAAATTTCCTTTAGATCCAAAGCAGCAACAGCAAAACCAATTAACTATAACTCGGACGTTCTACTAAGACATCTGAAGAATGACTATTAAACCAATGAAAACATATAGCTTAGAAGTATAAACATAAAAATGAAAATATTGGTGAGACTTTTATATCACACATATGTGGTTATACAGTTTTGTTTTCTCCCACTTACTCTCAGCCCGTGTTCTGGAAACTTCAAATTTGATGTTATATAATACTGATGCTCTTTAAATCATATGAACAATACCTACTTAGGAAAAGTGCCTGATGAACTGACACATATCTATAATCTCAGTACTCAAAAAAGTTGACACAGAAGCATCTTGATTTTTGAGTTCAGCCTGGACTATATAGTCTGGTGAGAAAATTAGAGAAAAGAGGTAAGAAGTTTCAACAGAGAAAGAAGGTGAAGAGAGAAAGAATAAGGAGAGAGATAGTTTTGGAGGACGAAGAAAAGGAGATGGAGGATGAAAGAGGAGGAGGAGGAAGAGGAGAAAAAGGGGAGGAAAAGGAGGAAGAGGAGAAATAAGGGAAGGAAGAGGAGAGGGAGAAGGGGGAGTGGAAGAAATGGAGGAGGGGGAAGAGGAGTAAGAGGAGGAGGGGGAAAAGGAGGAAAACAAGGAAGAAGAGGAGAAGGAAGAGAGAAGATGAGCTGGTTGATTCCCATCTGTAAGCTTGAATCTAACTTCTCAGGCCTGTAAGTCTATTACTAATTTCATTTTCAAAGCCTCAAAAGTCTTGTGCATTTATTACATGGACCTCATCGAGTTCTTAGTCATTATGATAAGCAAGCATTTTCACTGTATTCCAATGAGATTCAACAGATCTGTGAAATCCAAGGGAGGAAGTTAAGAAAGTAATAGACTTGAAATTGTGAGTAAATGAGAAAGCAGAAGTAACTAGCATGGATTTTTTTTCTATCTGTTCATTTTCCTGATAGAAAAAGAACACTTGATTAATTGATTAGTTTGTACGTATTAATTAATTTATTAATTAATTTAGCCAACGTTTTGCTATGTTGTTCTGGCTGTCATAAAATTAGGGAGATATTAATCCATATTAGATGGTGAAAACACATTAATGAAGAAGATTTCAAGTAAAACAAGAAATAAAAAAGATCCATGAAAATATCCTGTTATATTTTTTGGATTGTTTAGTTTTTCTTAACTGAGTACTATTCTACAAAGTAATGATTTCTCAAGTAATCTGATTTGACAAACTGAAGACTGGAGCTGGTATGTAGTGTCACTTATGGGGGCTTCTTGTCATTTATCTGCCTTGATTCACATACTCATCTTTTGTTAGTAGTGCCAATCATGAATCAGGTCCTATGATAAGCTACAAAGATAACATCTATGCTCAAAGTTGAAGCTTATAAAATTCAAATTGTAGTGGAAACCAATGAAAAACTATCAGCATAGTTAAATGAAAACAAAGTATGGCCTTTATCAAAGCTACAGGTATATTGAAAACAGGCAACTTATGTTTAAGGTGTTTAGTATTAGACAGAATCACGATGTGAGAAAGGATTATTTAGGGAGGAGAAAGGGTAGTACGGTGATAAAAGATGGTGT
This sequence comes from Grammomys surdaster, assembly GCF_004785775.1. Lineage (NCBI taxonomy): Eukaryota > Metazoa > Chordata > Mammalia > Rodentia > Muridae > Grammomys > Grammomys surdaster. The sequence continues at coordinate 2,979,722 of NW_021604687.1, forward strand.
GGAACAATAGCAAACAGAATGCACTGATACATGTACACCATTGTTAAAGAACAAACTTAAAAATGAATGAGGTAAATGGTCTTGTAGGGGGGAAAGGGCAGTGTTGAGAGGCGTGGGAGGGTGAGAAGAGAGAATGGTGTGTGAGAGAAACAAGAATGCATTATTTGTGTGTTTGAAAATGTGAGACACAAAATTTAATCGATAAAAATGATCTTTAGTAACTCCTGGAAAAGTATAAAGTACTCCATCCAGCATGATCATAAGATTTTATAACCATAGTGGAATAGTTTTCAGCCAGATAAACAATGTAGCATCCATATACACGCCTACAGGGATAGGATATCAACCTCCACAGTACAGCATTGAAAGCAGGGTATAGAAATATTCTACCATTTGTGGGAGGATCTCTATATGGTAAGTTATGAATGAAACTAATGAAGACTTGGAGAAATAATAAGCTAGAATATTGTTTATCCCTTTTAAGCACAGAAAATTCTGCCTGAAGGAAGTACTGAATGCCTAAGCACTGAAAAAGAGAGAGTTGTTTTCATTTTGGCTTTTAAGTTTTTCAATGTGACTTTGAATCTACAAATATAAATATAAAAATATCCAAATAAGTAAGACATTCCAAACTCCAAAATTCTGTGTTAAGAGTTAGATAAGAAGAAAATAACAGGTGAAAGGAATATAGAAGTATGGGACAGGTTGAATAAATATAGAATAATATCAACTTTTTAAATAAGATGTTAGGGTTAACATGTTTCAGAAAGCCTTTGATTATTCAATTGGAATTAGATTCAAAAGCCATAGAACATCCAGCTCACCGGGATGGACTCCAGATAGACTGCTAAGACTTAAACCTGGTTTCTGCTGCCTAGTTGCTGTAAAACAGTTTTAAAAATGCATTATTCTATATCTGAATCACTCATAATAATAGTACATATGTCTTCAGGCAATGGTAACAATGAATTGTGTCAATATTTGCATCAGACTGAAAAAGATACTGTATTGGTTTTAAAGAATCCTCATTTATATGACAATTGAAACATTGGAAATAGTATTAGGAACTGAACAAGGAATCTGATATCTGATAAAAGTATAACCAATCAGTTAAGTTTGACCTGTTTTAAATATGTGCGCTGAATCAGAATTCACCTCCCCTTTTCTTTTTTTTTAAATTAATTAATTTATTTATTATAAACTCCAGATTTTATTCCCCTCCCAGTCCACCATCTGACTGTTCCACATCCCATGCCTGCTCCCTGCCCCCTCTCTCCACAAGAATATCCCTACCCCCGACTCCTCTCCTCCCTTTCTCTACTACTGTCTTGTTAAACAAAGTAATGCATCCCTGTTTAATAACTCAAGCATTATTTTCTTTAATTTCTACAACAAACGTTTTGTCACTTGTGAGTTAATGGCTTTCTATCCGATCTGCACTTAGCATAAGACAGAGGATTCATCTTTTGTTCTTCCTTTTCTAAAATACTTGGGAGCATTAGTATCCATCCTGCTAGCAATTTTAACTTTTATACTTTTTATATATTCATAGCCTGACTGGAGTAAAGCACTCAAACCTCTTAGTATCTAATAGCACAATTCTGTAAATTATGCCATTTCATTTTTCAACTTTCATTCTATTTTCCACAGGAAAAAAGGTTAAGTTCTCAATGAAAATCAGAAAAAAATCCAAAACTGTATATTGCACAGCCATTGTTTTGTCCCCTTGTGACTGATATCTTACTCCTTTTCCGCTTCTTTATCATTTAAAAAAATACTAGAAATAGATGCATCAGCACAAGCTAATGTGTCTGTCTAGAAAAAAAATACTCCTAATCTTTATATTTTAGATATGAAAACGTAAATCAGCCTATTAGCAATAGGACTTTCATTAGCTACAAATCCATACTTCATTCACCTATTTCCATGATTTTCACAATCAATACAACTTCATGTATAATTTGACATCATAACATGTAGTGAATTAATAAATTCATTGTTTAGTGCTTTACTCCATAACTTCTAGCAGGACAGTTTATAGATGACAAAAATATGCTTTGAGACTGGGGAAGTGGGTGATAAATTATCAAGTAAGTATAATAGAGACCAAATACCACAGGATGTAGTTCTCTCAGCTAAGAAGACTTACCAGTTGGGGAAATGAAGATTGTTTGAACTCTTGTGAGACAGGAAGGTACAATATTGAAAATTATGTAAATGTGCAAGATAAAAATACAGTGTTATTCTGATATAAATCACTGGGAAAGCAAATCTTCATGTGTTAGGGAATCACATCTTTCTTCAAGGTTCATTTGTTTGTCTTTTATCTGCTCATTTATTACACCCTGATCACAGTTTCACCTCTCTCTACTCCTTCCAGTCCCTCTCCTACCTTCTTGTTCTCAAGATCAATTGCTCTCTCCTTTCCTTTCAGAAAAGAGCAAACCTCCTAAGAATATCAAGGGACATGGCATAACAAATTACAATAAGACTAGGCACCTCCCCTCATATTAAGTCCTGACCAGGCAACCCAGTATGGGGAAAAGTGTCCCAAGGGCAGTCAAAGGAGTCAGAAAGAACCCAAATTCCCACATTATGTCTTCCACAAGGACACCAAGCTATATAATCATAAAATATATACAGAGGATATAGCTCAGACCCATGCAGGTTCCACAGTTGTCACTGTAGTCTCTCTGAATTCCTACAAGCACTGGTTTCTTGATTCTGTAGGTCATATTCTTGTGGTGCCCTTGACCCCTCTGGTTCATATAATCCTTCCTCCCCCATTTTCAAGATGTTTCCTGAGCTAATACTTGGCTGTGGGTTGCTGCATCTGCTCCCATCAGTTACTGGATGAAGCCTCTCTGATGAATATTGGACTAGGCTATAATCTATGAATAGCAGAATATTATTAGAAATCATTTCATTGACTTTCTGCCAACCTTGTTTGGTTCTATTCAAGTTCTCTGGGCTGTCCAGCCTCTGATTCCTGGTCATCTCATGTAGTAACCTCAAGTTGACCATTCCCACAAGTTCTGCATCAATGTTACCCCAGCACATCTTGCAGAATAAATTGTAGGTTGAAGATTTTATGACTGGGTTGATATCCCAGTATTCATTATTTTAAAATAATACCCACAAATGGTGAGGAAGAGTTGAGAACATGTTCACACACATTTTTTTCAGTGTGGTCCCCAGTTGTAAATCTGATGAGCTCTTTATCATTTTTCAGGATCTATGAAAGTAGCTGTAGAGAGGAGCTGGGTAATACTTCAAAGTTAATCCTTAACTTGTTTCTCAACAGGTTCTCTGACTCTGAGAACGCATCATGTTCAAGATTCCAAAATGGGATTTGTGATCAATGCAATCTATTCTATGGCCTATGGGCTCCACAACATGCAAATGTCGCTGTGTCCAGGCTATGCAGGGCTCTGTGACGCAATGAAGCCAATTGATGGGCGGAAACTTTTGGACTCCCTGATGAAAACCAATTTTACTGGAGTTTCTGGAGATATGATCCTATTTGATGAAAATGGAGACTCTCCAGGAAGGTACTGTTACAATCTCATTGTTGACAATAGTGCCTGAATAGTAGTTAGTCACTTACTATCCCGAATGTCTTTCTCTTTTGGTTACTCGGGTTTCTGGGGCAGATTTGGTGAAAGCTCTTACTCCAATGAGCCAAGTTAGATAAGGATAGCCTTATTTCTCTGTGGCCAAGAAAGAACACTGATGTTAGTACTCAGGGTACACTTTTGAATTCATCACCACATTTCAGTGGCATAAACTTAAAAGACACAATTCTCAATTTATTATAGACAAATAAAAATACATCCCTTGGGTCTCTCAGGGCAGGTTAGTCAGGTTACTCCCAGCCTTTGGTTATTTCTTATCACAACACTATTCTCAGACAGGAGAATTCTATTTCTGTTAGTTCAGGATTCTGGTGGAGATCCTTCTGCTCTGTTTACTCTTCTTACTGGTGAGTCACATCATACTCTCTTTTGTTACCCTGTAACAGAAGCACTTATGCCCCTGTTGAGTTAACAAACTGCCTTTCAATCTGAATTTTCTATTATTTATGTTGAGGTGACTGAAAATTATGGAACTTGTTTATAATTAAGCCATCCTTTAGAGAAATCACTAGGTATCGAAAAGTTACCAGAATTCATCTCTATCTCTACCATTAAAGACTTAAGTTTTGTTAAAGACTATATGTTGAATATACAAGGGATAATTAATAGAATTTATCAGCAGAGGTAGGTAGCTACTCTGCTGTACAAAAACAACAACAACAACAACAATAACAACAACAAAGAAATGAAAAAATAAAGCATATAAATAAATTATCCAAAGGATCCTTTGGTTCCAGGTTCTTCTAGCAATTTATGCCTCCCAGCTGTGTTCAAAGAATTATCTGCATACTGTTTGCAGCTAGTCTTGCCAAGAGAGTGACACATGAATCCCCTCCCCTACTCAACTTGCAATTCATGTGGCCACACCTTCTGCCAGCAGCCTTGGTTTAGCACATTTCCACCTCCTAAAGTAAACTGGAGCTGGCCCTTCATACAGCTGGCAACATTACACAAGCTTCACTGCCAAGAGGCAGACAGCTTGTTTCAGGTCACATGGCCAAGTGAAAACCTGGTATTTCCTATATTCTAGAGACTTAAGGGGTTTTATATTAGCCTAGATATTTGCAAAACTAACTGGCTTTTTATGATTTTCTATTTTGGAAATCTTCTTTGCAAGTCCCCTGTGGGGAAAGAGAAACATTTTCTGAGTACCAAAGGAAACTTCACGTGTGCTGTACATCTGTTTACTAAGTATAAACTCTGATTCCTAGATATGGATTTATTGTTCTTTTGTAAATACCTACAGCACCAGTGTTACCCTAGGTCCTGTTAATAGAATGATGAAAGCAGTATCACCGGCTCAAGAGCTTTTTTATCATGTGTCCAAGCCAGATCCATAAACCATATGATTAGGAAATGTCTCTGGTGGCTCAACTCCAGCCCAGTGGGAAACTTTAATGAATTAAGCAAACCATCACTACTTCGTTCACAGTACATCGAGACATTTGTGATAGAAGTACTAGGGGATACTGCTTCCTCACCCCTTTTCAAATCACTTCAAGCGTGATAAAATTATAGGTACTTTTTTTCAGTAACAGCATGCATACTATTATGCAAACAAATTTTACAACTTAGTATTTGCTTAGAGTTTACCAATGAACTGCTGTATTTAATTATTAAAACAGTAATAATTAATAATTACAACTTTTTGGTTTGCCGATGCATCTAATTTATATATTGTTTATACTAAAATTACTGACACATAATATTAATGTAAATAGATATATAAAATATGGATACAACCAAATGGGGCTATGCAATAGAAACCCATCTGCAACTGATATTTTAGTCAATGTGTATACTTCAGAACACAAACTAAACTAAATTCTCCCTTTCTAAATCATATGAACTAAGCAATCATTTATCCTCCTTTTTATTTATAGAAAGTAAAGATTACAAAGGGTAAATTTGAGTTGGCTAGGGAGATGGCACAGTGTTACAGAACATAAGCTAGTGTGAAGACCTGGGGTCAAATTTACAGAATACACATAAAACTTAACATGGTAAGATATATTAATAACTGCAACAATTCTACTGTAGGAAGTAGAGAAAGAAGTCTTGGGATGCCCATGGGACAACTGAACTACAATACACACACACACGCACACACACACACACACACACACACACTTGAATAACTGACTCACCCAAAGCCATAGTATAAAAAATTAGTGTTAAGGTCCTAGGCTTCAACACCTCACCTTATATATCAACCTCACAATCCACCAGATCAAAGTAAAATAAACATATATTTTGAGAAATTTTCAAGATTATATTAGGTTTTATGATATAAAAAGTTCCATCTACACTGGATTAAAGGAATTCCCATCTAAGAAAGGAAGCAAAGGACCCAAAGGTACTGAAGGATACTGCTAAATGAACAGAATCCTGGAGGATCCTAGACAGAGAAAGGAAGACATTGTGTGAGTTAATGACTATTCTCAGTGCTGTGATGTATACCAGGCAGAAAGCAACTTTACAGAAGGAAAGGTATATTTGAACGATTGATTTGAGAGTTCACTTCGTAGCAGTAGAGAACGCATGGTGCAGGAATCAACTTCAGCTGTGGCAGAAGAGTGTGAAGTCCCACAAGGACCACAGGTGTAATGAGGACTCTGTTTCACCTCTTGCCTAAACCTGAGAAAGCACTTCTTAGAATTACGACTTGAACCAAGAGCCCTTTATTTGGGCATGCTCTTAATAAATAAAAGATTTTAAAGTAAGTTTCCATTGCTATATCTTGATCCTATCATTATTACATCATGGTGCTACCAATGGGTTGGGCCCTGCCTCTATAGCATCTATTGCATTGTTTTTGGCTTTTCTTTAGTGGACTTTATATCTTTAAAGTTATATAGTTACTTGGCCCAAAACCACTTTGTCCACAATGTCTGCAACTTTAACTACACACGTGTGCTTTTCCTCACCAAACTACACAGTTTTCCTAGGTTTGTGCTCCCTTTTACTGTAAAGACAAATAGGAACAAGAACTAGTCACAACTTAGATATTATGATGTGCAGGATCTTCTCATGATTCTGACAATTGAAATACCTCATCAGCCCAGGTTATTCTTTCCTTTCTCCAAACAAGTTAGTCCTTTACTTTGGAATTCATCTTAATTCCATTATTCAGAACACAGCAAGATTCTTTAATAGCATTTAACTCAAATCGTTAGTATCCCAATTCTGGAAAACCTCACTCTCCTTTTAAAACCTCATTACCATAGCTTTTAGTATCCACATCTCTGTTTGCACTGTGATCTTCCCAAATCCCTCCAAAATTCCTTGTTGTTCTCTGCATGTAGGATACTATGTGTCCTTTTCGACACAGATCCCAAGTCTTCCATACTCCTATCAGAAACCACCTCCAAATGCTTAAGCACTAGGTCAGGTAGTCATTGTAATGATCCCAATTCTCAGTATCAATTTTGTGTTTCCATGAGTTTCTGGTAAATGACAAAATACTCAACAAAGTGAAAAGCAAAAGAATTTTTTTTTTTTGCTTCCACTATGTGGTTGTAATCTATCATGGATGACAGAGAGTAGAGCAGTCATAATATCTCATGCTTATGGTTATAAGAATATAAGGCTCTTGGACATGGAACAGAGATAGGACAAGAAGTAGAAGCAGTATGAGACCCTCAAGTCTGCTCCCTTGTGATCCTTGTGATCCTTGTGATCCTTGTGATCCTTGTGATCCTTGTGATCCTTGTGATCC
>NW_021604687.1:2987084-2988815 GCF_004785775.1 Grammomys surdaster
CCTTGTGATCCTTGTGATCCTTGTGATCCTTGTGATCCTTGTGATCCAGCTAGTTCTCACCCACTAGAGGTTCCACAACCTCTCAAAACATATCCACAACCCAGGACAAAGTGAACAAACTCATGAGCACATGGAAGATACTTGACATTGTAACCATAAGATACAGAAATCAATTCTGACTCATCCATTAAGATTACTTAAGAATACTCTTTGGTTATTGTTTTTAAACCTTATTTCTGGTGACAGTACTATTAAACTGTAGTACTTTAACTTTAAAAATTGATCTTTTGTGATTCCTGCGTTTTTGAATATACAAAAGTTTACGTGGATATTATGTCTCAATGTGCTGTGCAACAGCAATCCTTAATTAACCCATCAATATTTCAATACCAGAACATATGAACATGTCACTCTCTTCTCTATCAATGGACTATAATTAACTTCATAAATGTCAGCTTTTATTCTGAGATAATTATAGATAGGTTTATGTTTTGCTACCAAGTGAGTTATAAAAATATCATGGTTTTCAGAGTTCTAGGGATGTCAAAAATTGCACATAAGAAGCATGAATCTTTACTATTTACTATCAATAATTTAGGTCGTGGGTTTGAAAAATAGGATTTGCAAGCCAAGTCAAAATATCAGTAATAAAGTTTTAGAGTACATAACAACATTCAAGTAATGACACTGTGTCTGTGAATATATTGTATTAACAGAACTGAATTGTTAAAGATTATTTCAAATATGTTAAAGATGCTATCTAGTATAAAGAGCAAAGCTTGTAGAGAAACTTTGTCAGAAAGCTGGTCTTAAAAATTCTGGCTTCTACTTTGATCATAACTGCACAGAGGAGATGAAGAAGATGTGGTAAACTGAATATAACTTATTATTTAAAACAAAATTAATTGTATACAGTAGGATAAATAGTGTATGTGAATGTAAAATATTTGGAAATAACAATATAAAGGAAAGAAATATGAAATGATACTAGGACACTGTCATTTATATTTTACATTAAGTGGCTAAATATTGGTTTTTAAGTAGAATAATAAGGCATTCTGTAGTTCCTTAAGCAACCACTAAGAATTTTACAATGAAGTGGAATGTATATAAAGCCAAAGAAGGGATTTAGAAAAGATTTTCCTAAAAAAACCAAAAAAGACAAGAGAACTATAAACGGAAGAATAAGAACACATGAGGCAAGAAAAGAGCAACAGAAATTGCAGAAAGTAGTGTCTACCGAAAAAGTTGTTGACATACTGCTATCTGGGCTAAGGGATAATAAATAAACAGATGTTCTATATAAATATTCTTATTTTCCTGAATAGAAATCTAAGTCTTAACAAAGTACAGGGCTAACCTTTAGGTCATATATAATCACTCATTTATTTTTATATTACAACTGAAATAGTTTAATCAATATACCAAGAATTCCATTATTGTTAATATTATATTCAATTTTGACCAAACTCACCATCACTCCCTTTCAGTTGTGATTTACCTAACCTCACAGACACAGATCATTAAAATGCTGTTTCAGGGCAAGAGAGAGATGACTCAGCAGTGATAAGGATTGCTCTTCTATAGGACTTGAGTCTGATTCCCAGAACCCACGTGATGGCTTGTCACCATCTGAAGCTAGAATTCTAGGGGATTTAACAAAGCTTTCTAGCATCTGTGGCACCAGGCAGACATGTAATGCAGAGACAGACAAGTGGGCTAGAACATCCA